>NC_086153.1:341157419-341466079 GCF_035149785.1 Candoia aspera
GAGCCAGCATGCTCACCGGTTGGAGCCCCCGTCTTATTCCGGGAGAAGAAAGACGGCACCCTACGGCTCTGCACCGACTACCAGGGCCTAAACGCGGCTTCCCTGTCCAACAAATACCCCTTACCCCTGGTGAAAGACATGCTCGCCCACCTGTCCACGGGCAAAGTCTTTTCCAAATTGGACCTTCGCGAGGCATACTACCGCATCCGAATCAGGGAGGGGGACGAATGGAAGACTGCATTCAACTGCCCCCTAGGTGCCTTCCAGTATAAAGTGCTGCCGTTCGGACTCGCGGGGGCCCCCGGGGTGTTTATGCAGCTCATCAATGAGGTACTGCATGAACACCTGTTCAAAGGGGTCCTTGTCTACATAGACGACGTCCTTATCTACACTAAAACGCACAAGGAACATGTGACCCTAGTCAGGCAAGTCCTCGACAAGCTCAGAAGGGCGCAGCTCTATGCCAAACCTACAAAGTGCGAATTTCATAAAGCGCGCCTAGACTACCTGGGGTACCGAATCTCCGGAGACGGCATAGAAATGGACCCCGCAAAAGTCGAGGCGGTGCTGAACTGGGAACGCCCCCGCAACAGACGCCAACTCCAGAGCTTCCTCGGCTTCGCGAATTTTTGCAGGTCATTCGCCCGGGGGTTCGCAGGTCCGTCAGGTGGCTCAGCCTGGACCTTTCGTCCTAAAGCCCTGGTGTGATTTGGGGGGAGGGGGCGCACCTGCAGTTCAGGTTCTGAGCAGGTATTGGTTTTTGATCTAGGAGGGTGTCATGAGTGCCGTTGAGCTGAAGACATCAGCGCAATGGCACACATGACAATAACAAGGAAACAGGGGAAGGGGCTCAAGATAAGTAGCCATCAACTGACAAAGACGGAAGGACAAGAAACAATGGCTAAACGGATCGCGAGGCACACCCAAGCTGTTAGCGCTAACGCAACGGAGATCGCCCAGCTGACAGCAATCACCGGAGGAATAGAGAAACCGATGATGGGCGATCCCGGAACGCCAGCGGGGCCTCGCAACCCCTCACCTACCGGCAGGACAACGTGTTGGACAAAGGGGGGTGACGTAACCACGAGCGAGGGGGCGCTGACCGGCGCGGGGTATTTAAACCCCGCACCGGCGCGCTCCTGTCACTCTCAGCTTTTTTCCTATACTGTACCTACACTGCGAATAAATCAGAGCCTGTTCCACAGAATCAGCGTCTGAGTATTATTCGGAGGTAGGCAGCGCATGACAGAGGGAAGGTGAGAATAATGACTGGGCTGCCTCTCCTGCTGTTGCTCCTCATCTGGCTCCTGCCCTCAACGACTCATAAGATGACACAGACCATATGTGCACTGAGGAACCCTTTGCAGACTCCGGAGGACCACTACAGGCCTGGCGACCTCATTATTGGGGGAAATTTGCCCCTGGGAACCTTTTTTAGCATTATAATGATGACATTTGACCAGGACCCATCACTGTTCCCAATTGCAACAGGGTAAGTTTCACCTGGAGGGGAAAGGGGTAGAAGGTTGCCTGCCTTGCTTTGGATTCAGGGACTCTGTTCAGAAATTCTTGTTCCAGCAATGTTTGCAATCTCCTGGCGCAGTTCAGAAGCTTTGATGCTTTTCTGGATAAAGAGCCAAGCTCATAAAATTAGGCCAGAATGTTCCTGTTTCCCAGGACTCTTCAGCAAGAAGATGATAAACAGCATAAAAAGTGAGGAAGGGAGTAGAAGTGAGAAACTGGGCTGGCCTAGTAATTTATAATATCAATTTGGACAGAAAGTGATGGAGGAAAACTCAGAGAAAAGGCCAATCAGTTCACAGTGTAGAGACCCAGGAAAAAAAGGAAATTCAGTTTTGGAATCTGTAGTGCTCTTTAGACACAAAATTAAGTAAACTGATGACCCTGCTGGAATACTGTGAATATTGTGATTGCATGTTAATTTGGACAGAAAGTCACGGTGGAAAACTCAGAGAAAAGGCCAATCCATTTACAGTGTGGAGCTGCTGGAAAAAAAAGGGAAATCCAGTTTTGGAATCATTCGTGCTCTTTTGTAATGGCCTTTAGCAAATCTATGCTGTGACCCCCACTGGAGTATTGGGAACAGCTGAAAAAGGTCTTCAAAAGGACAACCAAATTGTCCAAGCTACCTTAGAGGTTACTTATGTGGATGGGTCATGGCTGTTTAGAGTTGCAAATGTGGTACTTCTCAGCCCCTATCTCCATTTACCGTGGTGTCAAGGCAGGACCGTCTACATAGTATTCTTAATCACATTTATTCTGTCCAAAAGCTCAGAACGAACTGATTCACCACCTCAAAGTCCAGGAGGAAACACAAACACACACACACACACAAGGAAAGGCAAAATCTACCAGCACACACAAGCCTCCCTGTCATATTCCCAAATGCTTTCTCATTGTAGCATTACGCCCAGGAACTACCAGCTGTTTCTGGCCTTGGTACTTGCAGTAACGAAGATCAACAAGGATTTGGTTCTCCTGCCCAACGTCACACTCGGCTTCCGTATCTCTGACAACAGCCAGTCTGTGAGGAGGATCTCCTTGAACAGCCTCTCTCTGCTCTCCACTAGAGGCCGAATGGTTCCAGGCTACAAATGTGACAGGCGGGACACCCTGCTCTCTGTCATTGGTGGTCTTGACCCCAAATCCTCAAGGCAGATGGCCTCCATCTTCGGCATCCTCAAGGTCCCACAGGTAAGGGGGCTCCATATGGAGCAGACACAGAACAGAAGCGCACACAGAAGCCAAAGTTGGAGCCAAAGTTATTTGGTGGCCACATCAGGGGTATATGATTTGGTGAAGGCAAGTTTATATTTTATGTGGCAGGATATGCTTCTTTATACCTCCATCCCAAAGATATAAATAATAATGTATTTCTGAAATTATTTCCTAGATGAATTCCTTCTTACCTGATTCTTTTTAAATTTAACCACCATTCAGTCCAGTTTATTCTCTGAATGAGGATGATGGTTTGTTCCCTTGGCTTCTCACATGCCAGAGCCAGGCAAACTAGGTCAGTGGTGGCTCTCCTTATGGAGGGAAGAAGCATTGCTGATGCTCACAGTGAGTCAGCCTGACTGCTGGGCAATAAACCACAGAATGCTGACCCTCAACATCAGCATGAAATTTGACCTTGTCTTGAAAAATTCACTTGTAAAACAAGACCTGGGCATGCGCACTAAGAACACACCCTAGGAAGGCACGTGGTAGTGGGCGGAGCAAAGGGAGGGGCGAAAAATACTCCGGCGGGAATTTCAAAAAACCATTTTGACAGCTCTCCTGGAAAAAAAAAGAAAAAAAAGAAAAACCCCGGGGGGGGGGCACTATTCGGACAGGGGGCAGTATGTCAAGCTGACGGGGACCCAACAGGCCCTATCCACTGCCTGGCACCCCCAGACGGACGGAGCCACAGAGGTCCTCAATGCCACCCTAGAGCAATTCATACGCTCATATACCAACTATCATCAAGACGACTGGGCTGAACTGCTCCCGTTCGCCGAAGTCGCATACAACAACGCCGTCCACACAAGCACGGGGAAAACTCCATTCGAGGTAGTCTCGGGACGTGACTTCGTCCCCATACTGGAGCTACCACAACCCCCGGAACCCCAGGTGGACACTAGCGACTGGGGACGGAAGATTGCGGAATCGTGGCCAATAATCACGGCAGCGCTGAAGGATGCACAGGCGGCCTACAAAGAGCAGGCCGACAAGCACCGGCGCCAACAACCGACGTTCCAGGCGGGGGATATGGTCTACCTATCCACCAAATTCCTAAAGTCACCCCAACCCTCGAAAAAACTGGGGCCTAAGTACATCGGGCCGTTCCGAGTCACGCAGATAGTGAACCCGGTGGCAATACGCTTGGACCTGCCACACAACCTACGGAGACTCCATCCGGTGTTCCACACCAGCCTCCTGAAACCGGCAACCACCTCTCGATGGCACCCAAGCACGCCACAGCCCTCACCGGTGATGATCGACGGGCAACATCACTTTGACGTAAGGGACATACTCGACTCTCGCAGGCAACGGGGAACTTTACACTATTTGGTCAAGTGGAAACACTTCCCCCACCCAGAATGGGTGGCGGCGCACAACGTTAACGCGCCTGACCTGACCCGGGCTTTTCACCGGGCATACCCCGACAAGCCAAAACCAAGGCTAGCAAGCCGTCACCTGCAAAACCCCTCCCCCGCGGGCCCCCCCGCCTACCGTGCCCCAAGGGAAAGGGCCCCCCCAAGCCCGCGACTTGGGTGGACCTCCCCCCCCGGGACTCACCCCCCCCACCCCGGGCCCACGAGGCAGTAACAAGCCGTCGCCAGCACCCTCCCCCCACCCCGGGCCCACGGGGGAGTGGCAAGCAAGTCAACAGGGCATCCTGGGGGCAACGCCCAGGAGCACACATAACAAAGGCGACGCACTTTAAATAAAAAAGAAGGGCCCTACCTGGAGCTGATAAGCACCCGACCAGCCACGCCTCTCTCCTCGTCGAACTGAGCCAAACAAACAGGGTGTGGCCGGAGCATGCGCACACAGAAGCCAAAGTTGGAGCCAAAGTTATTTGGTGGCCACATCAGGGGTATATGATTTGGTGAAGGCAAGTTTATATTTTATGTGGCAGGATATGCTTCTTTATACCTCCATCCCAAAGATATAAATAATAATGTATTTCTGAAATTATTTCCTAGATGAATTCCTTCTTACCTGATTCTTTTTAAATTTAACCACCATTCAGTCCAGTTTATTCTCTGAATGAGGATGATGGTTTGTTCCCTTGGCTTCTCACATGCCAGAGCCAGGCAAACTAGGTCAGTGGTGGCTCTCCTTATGGAGGGAAGAAGCATTGCTGATGCTCACAGTGAGTCAGCCTGACTGCTGGGCAATAAACCACAGAATGCTGACCCTCAACATCAGCATGAAATTTGACCTTGTCTTGAAAAATTCACTTGTAAAACAAGACTTTCCTTTTCTGCAGCTCGGTTTTGACACAACTGACGTCACTCAGGGACACAGAGCTGATGTTCCTTCCTTTTCCCGGATTAATTCCAGTGAATTTCCTCAGTATGTGGGTTTAGTACGGCTGCTCCTGCATTTCCAGTGGAACTGGGTTGGGCTTCTGGCCCCTGAAAATGACATTGGAGTGGAGTTCATCTCATCCCTGATGCCCATGCTCAAGCAGAAGGAGATCTGCCTGCCCTTCACTGAATTGCTGACCATTAATAATCTTGGTATGCTCACATTCCCTCTTCCCAAAACGTGGTTTAAAGCTGAAGTGATTATTCTGTTGGGGGACTCCAGTAGTTTTACAACTATATACCTGGCTGTGTATCGTTATGAACAACAGACTAAGATTCCACTTGGAAAAGTTTGGATCCTGACTTCCCATTGGGAAATTAGCTTTATACCATCTCAAAAAATGGAGCAAGTTCTAAAGCCCTTCCATGGGGCTTTGCATTTCAGGGACCACACTGGTGATGTCCCAGAATTCAGGCACTTCCTCCTGTCTTTAGACCCCTTGAACCCCCAAGGAGACGTCTTTCTCCCATTATGGTGGAAAAGTGTCTTTGGCTGCAGGGTACTGAAATCAGGTGAAATCCCTCAAGAGGGGAAGGAACCATGTACAGGAACGGAGAGTTTGCAGAATCTGCCAGCTTGAGTGTTTGAAACGAGCATGACGGGTGAAAGTTACAGCATCTACAATGCCATTTATTCTGTGGCACACGCAGTACATGCAATGTATGGATCAGGAGCTCGACCAACCGTGATGAGGCTTGGAAAGAGGATCTCCAATGTCCAGTCATGGCAGGTAATCTCTGGCTATTTGTCCATTCAAAAGATCTTTAGAGAGCCAGTGTCATGAGTGCCGTTGAGCTGAAGTCATCAGCGCAATGGCACACATGACAATAGCAAGGAAATAGGTGAAGGGGCTCAAGATAAGTAGCCATCAACCCACAACGACTAACGGCCAACAAACAATAACTAAACGGATCACGGAGCACACCCAAGCCATCAGCGCCAATACAACGGAGATCGCCCAGCTGACAGCAATCACCGGATGAATAGAAAACCCGATGATGGGCGATCCCGGAACGCCAGCGGGGCCTCACAACCCCTCACCCACCGGCAGGGCAACGTATTGGACAAAGGGGGGTGACGTGACCGCGAGTGAGGGGGCGCTGACCGGCGCGGGGTATTTAAACCCCGCACCGGTGCGCTCCTGTCACTCTCAGCTTTTTTCTTCCGACGCTGTAACTGCGCTGTGAATAAATCAGAGCCTGATCCACGAACCAGTGTCTGAGTATTATTCAGAGGCAGGCAGCGCATGACATAAAGCTGAGAGTCATAAACTCAGCCTCGCCGAGCCCCACCGGATGACAACGAGCCGCGGGAGGAGTAGACGGCGAGAAGACCAGCAAGATGAGGCCAGAGCGGCGCGGGCAAGGAGGGCGAGCCGCGCGGCAAGAGACAGAGGAGGACCGACCAAGGCCAGAGGCACCGCGGACTCCCGGAGCCATGGACGCCCACCCCACCCGACCCGAGCCTCAGCTCCAACCCCAAGGGGAGATGGCGACGGAGGCAACCCGACCGCGGGAGGGAGCAGCATGACTTCCGAAACCAGCGGAGGACCCCGCGCCCCACATCGCACCCCAGCAACGGGCGTGGAGCGACAGCCCAACGGCGGTCAACACGGAGGAGGACGATGGAGACACCCAGCAGACGGCGGAGGAAGCGGACCCGCGGCAGAGGGAGGATGAACCCACCCCCGCTGACGCGCCAACGGAACCGGCCCCAGCGGCGGCGCGGGCTGTGGACGAGGAGGCACGAGCTGAACTCGCGGCCATGCGGGCTCAACTGACGGAACTCCGGACCATGCTCCAGTCGCTTATGCCCCCCGCGCCACCCAACGACGTCCCCGCACAGGCCCACACCCCGAGCAAAGCACCGAACCCCCACGGGCCAGCGGAGGGTCAGCAGACGGCACAGGCGGACGACACCACAGACCGGGAAGCGAGAGGCAGGGCCGCGCAAAACGCCCGGGCCCCAAAGGACTTCCCCATCTTCTTCGATGGGACCCCCACGAAACTCTCGTTCTTCGTCACGAACGCTAGGGAGTTCATGGGGAGGCACGGACACTCCTACGACTCCGAGGCCGACAAGATCGCCGCCGTGGCGATCAAACTCCAAGACAGGGCGGCGGACTGGTACGTCCAACTGTACGAGTCCAGCTCCCCCGCCCTCGCCACATTCCCTGCTTTCATCAATGAGATGAAAAACTACTTCGAAGACCCCCTAGCCAAAGTAAGGGCGAAAAGCGCACTCCAAAGACTTAAACAGGGCACACGCACGGTCCCTGACTACGCCCTGGAGTTCAAAGCCCTCGCGGGGAAGGTCAGCGACTGGTCCAAGACCACCCTGCTGGAAATGTTCAAAAGGGGGCTCAATCGCGACGTTCTCCAATGGGCCCTCTACCGCGACGACCCAGAAACGCTACACGGGTGGATCCACCTCGCGGGGAAAGCCGAACACGCGCACCGCACCTTCCTCATGACAACCACGGAAGACACAAACTATGCCGGAAAAAAGGTACCCGCACCACACGTGGGGATGGCCGGCCCCATATACCCAAAAAAGAAATTCAATCGGGAGCCCTGCGGGAGGTGTGGCAAATTAGGGCACAAGACGGTGGATTGCTTCGCTAACCGACCGCCGACCAGTGCGCCCAAACCCACCCCGAAAATTAGCCCCAAACCACCCAACCTGGGGCTGCCCCCTCACCGCCGAATGACCGTGGCCACAGCGACACCAGAGGAAGGCTGGGACGCTTACTGGGGGGAAGAGGATAACGCAGACCCCGACCAGCCGGCGGGAAAAGCTCCCCGCCTGCCCTGAAACGCGTGGCGAGGCAGGCGGTGGGACAGCAGCGCGGACCACCTCGACGGAACGACGAAAGCCCCGTAATAATGGCAGCAATCAAACTCTCTGCCGGCAACGGAGCCACCACGGCCGCGGCACTAGTGGACTCGGGGTGCTCAAAAAACCTCATCTACCCCGACCTAGTCGCCAAACTCGACCTCCGCTGCTTCCCCCTCCCCACGCCGCTGGCATTCCACCAGCTGGACGGCTCCACAGCGGGAGGGAAACCAGCCACGCTACAAACCGAGCCGGTCACCCTGCAAATGGGCACTCACACCGAGCGCACATCGTTCGTCGTCACTCACATCGGACGGCCCATTGCAGTCCTGGGGATGCCATGGCTCGTGACAAACAACCCGCGCATCAACTGGGAGACCCGCACCTTCACATTCGGCGACGGCGAGTATCGAGCACCAGTTCCAGCGGGCAGAACCAACCCCACTGTAGGACGAGCGGAGGCGACTACACAAGACAACGCCGCTACCACAGCAGACCTACCGGAACAATACGCCGACTTCTCCGAGGTCTTCGGAGAGGCGGAAGCTGACCAACTACCCCCCCACCGCAAGACGGATTGCCGGATCGACCTACTGCCCGACGTCCCCTTACCTAGACCAAAGATCTACTCGATGACCCCGAAGGAGATGGCAACCCTCCGGGAGTTCATCGATAAAAACCTAGACAGGGGATTCATAGAGCCAGCATGCTCACCGGTCGGAGCCCCCGTCTTATTCCGGGAGAAGAAAGACGGCACCCTACGGCTCTGCACCGACTACCCGGGCCTAAACGCGGCTTCCCTGTCCAACAAATACCCCTTACCCCTGGTGAAGGACATGCTCGCCCACCTGTCCACGGGCAAAGTCTTTTCCAAACTGGACCTTCGCGAGGCGTACTATCGCATCCGAATCAGGGAGGGGGACGAATGGAAGACGGCGTTCAACTGCCCCCTAGGCGCCTTCCAGTATAAAGTGCTGCCGTTCGGACTCGCGGGGGCCCCCGGGGTGTTTATGCAGCTCATCAATGAGGTACTGCATGAACACCTGTTCAAAGGGGTCCTTGTCTACATAGACGACGTCCTTATCTACACTAAAACGCACAAGGAACATGTGACCCTAGTCAGGCAAGTCCTCGACAAGCTCAGAAGGGCGCAGCTCTATGCCAAACCTACAAAGTGCGAATTTCATAAAGCGCGCCTAGACTACCTGGGGTACCGAATCTCCGGGGACGGCATAGAAATGGACCCCGCAAAAGTCGAGGCGGTGCTGAACTGGGAACGCCCCCGCAACAGACGCCAACTCCAGAGCTTCCTCGGCTTCGCGAATTTTTGCAGGTCATTCACCCGGGGGTTCGCAGGTCCGTCAGGTGGCTCAGCCTGGACCTTTCGTCCTAAAGCCCTGGTGTGATTTGGGGGGAGGGGGCGCACCTGCAGTTCAGGTTCTGAGCAGGTATTGGTTTTTGATCTAGGAGGGTGTCATGAGTGCCGTTGAGCTGAAGACATCAGCGCAATGGCACACATGACAATAACAAGGAAACAGGGGAAGGGGCTCAAGATAAGTAGCCATCAACTGACAAAGACGGAAGGACAAGAAACAATGGCTAAACGGATCGCGAGGCACACCCAAGCTGTTAGCGCTAACGCAACGGAGATCGCCCAGCTGACAGCAATCACCGGAGGAATAGAGAAACCGATGATGGGCGATCCCGGAACGCCAGCGGGGCCTCGCAACCCCTCACCTACCGGCAGGACAACGTGTTGGACAAAGGGGGGTGACGTAACCACGAGCGAGGGGGCGCTGACCGGCGCGGGGTATTTAAAGTGCTGCCGTTCGGACTCGCGGGGGCCCCTGGGGTGTTCATGCAGCTCATCAATGAGGTACTGCATGAACATCTGTTCAAAGGGGTCCTGGTCTACATCGACGACGTCCTTATTTACACAAAAACGCACGAGGAACATGTGACCCTAGTCAGGCAAGTCCTCGACAAGCTCAGAAGGGCGCAGCTCTATGCCAAGCCTACAAAGTGCGAGTTTCACAAAGAGCGCCTAGACTACCTGGGGTACCGAATCTCCGGGGACGGCATCGAAATGGACCCCGCAAAAGTCGAAGCGGTGCTAAACTGGGAGCGCCCCCGCAAAGACGCCAACTACAGAGCTTCCTCGGATTCGCGAATTTTTACAGGTCATTCGCCCGGGGGTTCGCAGAGATAGCCCTCCCCCTAACGGACCTCCTCAAAACCAAAGGGGTGGGGGACACCCGACGCGCCAAGAACCCAGGCACAGTGCTGAATTGGACTCCCGCGTGCCAGACCGCTTTCAACAAGCTGAAAGCGCTGTTCACTACGGAGCCAATCCTCGCGCACCCGGACACAGAACGGCCGTTCGTGGTCCAAGCCGACGCCTCAGACTTCTCCCTGGGAGCCATCCTGCTACAGAAAGACCCCACGGGACTCCTGAAACCATGCGCCTACCTGTCAAGGAAGTTCTCCGAGACAGAAAGGCGATGGCACGTCTGGGAGAAAGAAGCCTTCGCGGTGAAATCAGCGCTAGAGACATGGCGACACCTACTCGAGGGAGCCACCCAACCATTCGAGGTCTGGACCGACCACCGGAACCTCGAGGCCCTACGAACGCCCAGACGCCTTAGCCCAAAACAGGTCCGATGGGCCCAATTCTTCAGCCGCTTTAATTTCCAGCTGAAGTTCATGCCGGGCAAAAAGAACTTCCTGGCCGACGCCCTCTCCCGACTGCCCCAAGACGAAGAGCCCGCCCCAGACACCACTGGGACGGTCCTATCCGCCTCGCAACTGGGGATGGCCGTGACCACCCGAAGCGGCGCGCGGAGGCAGCTCGACTCTATGGCGCAGCCGACGGCGGGACAACCGGCGACCGGAAGAAGCCAACCGCAACTACCAGGGGGAATGCGCACGGACCTCGCCGCCGCCCTCAAAACCGACCCCTGGTTCCTGGCAAACCCCGACAAGGTAACGATGGCACAGGACCTAGCATGGGGGGAAGGCAGAATCTACGTCCCGGACTCGCAATGCCAGGCGATCTTGCATAGGTCACACGACGCCAAACAAGCGGGACACTTTGGGTTCCTCAAGACCCTACACCTAACACGGCGTCAATTCTGGTGGCCCGCGCTCAGGCGAGACGTAAAAGCCTACGTAGCGTCCTGCCCAACGTGCGCTAGGGCCAAACGGGCACCAGGCAAACCCGCGGGGCTATTACAACGGGTGGCAGAACCCTCCCGCCCATGGGAGGAAATCTCTATGGATTTTATAGTGGACCTCCCACCCAGCCAGAAGAAAACGGCCATTTGGGTGGTGAAGGACTACTTCTCAAAGCAGGCCCACTTCATCCCCTGCACGTCGGTCCCATCCGCACAACAGCTAGCCAAACTCTTCCTCATCCACGTGTACAGGCTACACGGATGTCCCGCACGTGTGGTGACCGACAGGGGCACACAGTTCACCTCCAAATTCTGGCGGGCCTTCCTAAAGCTGACGGGGACCCAACAGGCCCTATCCACTTCCTGGCACCCCCAGACGGACGGAGCCACAGAGGTCCTCAATGCCACCTTAGAGCAATTCATACGCTCATATACTAACTACCACCAAGACGACTGGGCTGAACTGCTCCCGTTCGCCGAAGTCGCATACAACAACGCCGTCCACACGAGCACGGGGAAAACTCCGTTTGAAGTAGTCTCGGGGCGCGACTTCGTCCCCATACCGGAGCTACCTCAACCCCCGGAACCCCAGGTGGACGCTAGCGACTGGGGACGGAAGATCGCGGAAGCATGGCCAGTAATCACGGTGGCGCTGAAGGATGCACAGGCAGCCTACAAAGAGCAGGCCGACAAGCACCGGCGCCAACAACCGACGTTCCAAGCGGGGGATATGGCCTACCTATCCACCAAGTTCCTAAAGTCAACCCAACCCTCGAAAAAACTGGGGCCTAAGTACATCGGGCCGTTCCGAGTCATCCAAATAGTGAACCCCGTAGCAATACGCTTGGACCTGCCACACAACCTACGGAGACTCCACCCGGTGTTCCACACCAGCCTCCTGAAACCGGCAACCACCTCCCGATGGCACCCAAGCACGCCACAGCCCTCACCGGTGATGATCGACGGGCAACACCACTTCGAGATAAGGGACATTCTCGACTCCCGCAAGCAACGAGGAACTCTACACTATCTGGTCAGGTGGAAACACTTCCCCCACCCGGAATGGGTGGCGGCGCACAACGTTAACGCGCCTGACCTAACCAGAGCATTTCACCGGGCATACCCCGACAAGCCACAACCAAGGTCAGCAAGCCAAACCCCCCCCCGCAGGCCCCCCCCGCCTCCCGTGCCCCAAGGGAAAGGGCCCCCCCAAGCCCGCGACTTGGGTGGACCTCCCCCCCCGGGACTCACTCCCCCCGCCCCAGGCCCACGAGGTGGTGACAAGCGTTCGCCAGCACCCTCCCCCCGCCCCCCGGCCGCGGGGGAGTGGCAAGCAAGTCAACAGGGCAACCTGGGGGCAACGCCCAGGAGATACAACAAAGGCGACGCACTTTAAATGGGAAAAAAAGAAGGGCCCTACCTGGAGCTGATAAGCACCCGACCAGCCACGCCTCTCTCCTCGCCGAACTGAGCCAAACAAACAGGGTGTGGCTGGAGCATGCGCACGCCAGGACGGGACCCGGGCATGCGCACCATGGACACACCCTGGGAAGGCACGTGGTAGAGGGAGGAGCAAAGGGAGGGGCGACAACTACTCCGGCGGGAATTTCGAAAAAAAAAAAAAAAAAAGTGCCGTTTGACAGCTCCACCGAAAAAAACAACAACAAAAAAAAAAAAACCAGAAAACCGGGGGGGGAGCACTATTCGGACAGGGGGCAGTATGTCATGAGTGCCGTTGAGCTGAAGTCATCAGCGCAATGGCACACATGACAATAGCAAGGAAATAGGTGAAGGGGCTCAAGATAAGTAGCCATCAACCCACAATGACTAACGGCCAACAAACAATAACTAAACGGATCACGGAGCACACCCAAGCCATCAGCGCCAATACAACGGAGATCGCCCAGCTGACAGCAATCACCGGATGAATAGAAAACCCGATGATGGGCGATCCCGGAACGCCAGCGGGGCCTCACAACCCCTCACCCACCGGCAGGGCAACGTATTGGACAAAGGGGGGTGACGTGACCGCAAGTGAGGGGGCGCTGACCGGCGCGGGGTATTTAAACCCCGCACCGGCGCGCTCCTGTCACTCTCAGCTTTTTTCTTCCGACGCTGTAACTGCGCTGTGAATAAATCAGAGCCTGATCCACGAACCAGTGTCTGAGTATTATTCAGAGGCAGGCAGCGCATGACAGCCAGCTTCCCATGGGTGTTGCTTGATTAACTTTTGAAATATTTCCATGCTTCCCATCTAACTAAATCTCAAAACAAATTGAAACAACGATTATTAAAAAACAGTAATATGAATGAAGGACCATCTTTCGATGAAAAAGGGCCAGAGGGGGTCAGAGAAGGAAGCCCAACCAGTTGTCCATCAGATCCATGGAGGAAAGACCTTCCTCTCAGGTCCTGCAAGGTCTCCAACAGTTTTCTTCTTGTCAATCTCAAATTTTACAGCCTGTCTTGAGAAATCCAAATATTCTCCAAAAACCTTCCAGCCTTTGAAGGCTCATTCTCTTTCTTGGTCTGATATGACAGCATCACAGCCTTTCCCATCCCTCTTTTTAGGTCCAAAACTCTTTCTCCTTCAAATCTCCACAACTCAGTTTCTTCCCTTCCCTTTTTAAGTCCAAGTCACCAATTCTTTTCTTCTTCTTTGGGGAAGCCACTTTATACTTAGGATCATTTTCAGCCTGTTCACCTTCTCTCAACAGATGGCACAATCTGCAGATTCAACAAAGTAGAAACAATCTTTTAAAATTCACTTTATTAAAAAGAGCAACAATACAAAGAATGGTACTTATACACAATCCTCAAAATTACAGCCGTTGGAGCGCCCCTGCTGTCACGTGATCAAAATCACTATCTCCCCATCTTCTTGCTCCTGCTGCTGCTCCTGGCCATGAATGT
Source organism: Candoia aspera (assembly GCF_035149785.1). Taxonomy (NCBI): domain Eukaryota; kingdom Metazoa; phylum Chordata; class Lepidosauria; order Squamata; family Candoiidae; genus Candoia; species Candoia aspera. The sequence goes on from NC_086153.1 coordinate 341,171,441, forward strand.
GGCAGCTGCTGGCTGCATGAGGCCTTCTTCCCGAGGTTGCGTATGGTGGTTTCCTCATAAAACCTTGGGAAAAAGACCTCATGCAGCTAGCAGCTGCCTCACAAAGGGCCAGGCCGGGCATGAATCAGCAGCAGCGGGAGAAAGAGCGTGGCGAAGGCCAGATGAGGCAGTGGAGTGCATGGTGATGGGGATGCAGGGTGCAGGGTGGCAAGGGTCCCTGTGGCTGGGCCTTTGCATCACACTGCTGGGCTTGGGCGGCTGGGGCTTGACGCTTGCCTTGCTGGGCTGGGCTGGGCTGGGCTGGGCTGTGGCATCTGCAGGCTGGCACTGTGCTGCGGTGCTCATTTCTACTCCCCCCAGTTCCTAAGGGCCTCTTTTCTTCCAGATTCTTCCTTATTTGAAGAACATCCGTTTCAACAACAGTGCTGGAAATGAAGTCTCCTTCTCAGAAAATGGACTGGGATTAGCTCGTTATGATCTTCTCAACTGGCTTTTCCTGCCCAATCAATCTTTTGTCCCCGTGAAAGTTGGCCGAATAGATCCTGGGGCTCCCCCAGGCCAGGATTTCGCCATTAACTCTGAGGCAATCATCTGGGCCACAAAGGTGGGCTGAGGAAATGTCCTTAATTCAGGGAGAGAGTCATTCTCTCCTGGGGATGCAGAATAAACGTCTAACTCAGAAAAGGTCTATCAGATCAGAAAAGATGACAGCTGTGTAGTGAAAGACCTGCTTTTCATGTCACAGATTTAAATCTGATTTGTGGCATGTCTGAGAAGGGTTGGGATTGGGAAACACTCCTGCTGGGAACTCAGGTGCTATTAGAGCATGTTCATCGCTTAGGCCATCTCAATCATTTCTCTTTTCTCTTTTAGAAGATGCCCTTTGGCAGGTGTGGCATGAAGAGGTGCCATGCAGGGGAGAGGAGAAGCGTTCCAGAGGGCCAGCAGGTCTGCTGCTACCAATGTGACCCTTATGCAGAAGGGGCCATTTCTAATCGGACAGGTAGGGCAAACCTGGGGAGCCCCTTCCATTGCAGAGCTTCCAGGATCAAGGAAGCCATTCAGTTGATAAAAAATATGAAGTTTTGTCTTACATTTCTGATAGACTTGAGATGCATCAAAGTTTTCTTAATTTTCAGAGAAAAGGTTCGGTGCATGGACCTTAGTGGTCCTGTTCCCACAATCTGATTGTCCCACTCCTGAGGAATGAGGACTGTCACTCCTGCTCTCCTCACACAATTTAATGCCATTGAAAGTAGTTTCAGGGCAAGAATTTGGCGGGTTCCCCACTGTCCTTTCCACCCCCACCCACTGTCGGTTACCAGTGGGAACACCAACCTCTGATCACTTCCCTCAAGGAGTGGAGTGGTGTGGGTTGGGGTTCAAGACTCAATTATTGTTATTTATACTGTGTTGCTCTGTCAGGATGATTGATTTTTTTTAGGAATCTGATAGTCCTTTCAGAGAAATAGGAGATCAATCTACCTATGTCTGCTAGCTGCTCTTGGAAAATAAGGTCTGAGTGAGTGATGGGAAAAACTGACTTGAAATACAAAGCAGAAAACCTGAGGCAGAAAACTTTTAATTCCATTGGAGCTCCAAATCTATCTTTCGTTTCTCCCCCCTGAAGCCAATTTCCCCGATGAACCACTTTTGATTAGACTAAGACCCCCTTCTCTCCCTTTCTGCCCATTCTGCATCTGTATTTGTGTCTAACAAACATTACAGTCTTCCCAGGACACATGAATAGACAGCTTACCAAACAGAAAACAGCAGGATTCCTGGCTGATAGATCTCTATTAATGTATTCCTGGGGTTCCGGTATCAAGTGAAATAGCCAAGTGCCAATTTGTCTCACAACAAAAGGCAAAACATCAGAATTACCAACCAGTTGAGTTCAACAGATCTCTGTCTCTGACTAACTCATCACCAGGCTCATCCTGAGCTAAGGGTGAGTTGCCTTTTTCTGGGCACCAGAAGCTGCCCAGGGGGTCCTTCCACCACTTTCTTTTTGAGTTGGCCATTGCAGACAATGAACATCCATGACACTCCTGAGATACATTGAGGAGGAAAGACCTTGTGCAGTGCATATGCACCTGTAAAACTTAGACAATGACTCATTATTTCAGATGCAGCTCGCTGTGACCCGTGCCCAGGGGACCAATACCCCAACAAGGAGAATGAACACTGCATTGCCAAGAAGATCCACTTCCTTTCCTATCAAGAGACCCTGGGATACACTTTAGTTTCTCTTTCTCTTTCTCTCTCTGTGATCACGTTGGCAGTCCTGGCAATTTTCCTTAAGAATCGCGACACACCAATCGTCAAGGCCAACAACCGAGATCTTACCTACATCCTCCTGGTCTCCTTCCTGCTCTGCTTCCTCTGCTCCTTCCTCTTCATTGGTCGACCCAGGAAGCTCACCTGTCTCTTCCGACAAACTGCCTTTGCCATTCTCTTTTCCCTTGTGGTATCCTCTGTGTTGGCAAAAACTGTCATGGTGGTTCTGGCCTTCGTGGCCACCAAGCCAGGGAACAGGACAAGGAAATTGTTAGGAAAGCCACTGACCAACTCCATTGTTTTAGCCTGTCCCCTGGTCCAAGCAGTTCTTTGTGCCACCTGGCTGGTAATCTCTCCCCCATTTCCCAGCTTGGACTTCCACTCCTTGGTGGGAGAGACCATCTTGGAATGTAAGGAAGGCTCAGCTTCCATGTTTTATGCTGTCCTTGCCTACCTGGCTTTCCTGGCCCTGGTCAGTTTCACAGTGGCCTTTCTGGCTAGGAAATTGCCTGACAGCTTTAATGAAGCCAAGTTCATTACTTTTAGCATGCTGGTCTTTTGCAGTGTTTGGATCACCTTCCTCCCCACCTACCTGAGCACCAAAGGGAAGTCAATGGTGGCCGTGGAGATCTTCTCTATTTTGGCCTCTACAGCCGGTCTCTTGGCTTGTATCTTTTTCCCCAAATGCTACATTATCCTATTGAAGCCTGATCTCAATTGCAGAGAAAATATAGTGAGGAACAAAAATTTCTGAGTAATGCAGAGACAGGACACATTTGCTATAGGTGTGGTTAAAAATTGAAAATGTTTCTTTCAAGTGATGAAATGAGAATGGGGCATGTCTGTTAAATAATTGTTGTGTGACTGATCACAATATACCTATTAACCTGCAAGAGTCACCCACCCATGGCCAGCAACAGAGAAGTAGGGACTGTCCACCTTCACACTCTTCAGTTTTGGCCAAAAGTGTTGGACAAGACAGTCCTGTTGGTGCCTTTGCACCACAGAGGTTTCAAGGTTAAAGCCAGAACTTTGAATGGCATTCAGATTTTGTATTTCTAAGATAAGCAGATTTGAGACCTCTTTTGTTTCCCTATTCTGAAAATGCCATCAAGAGTTGGGAAGGCGGCATGATCTCATGTCATCAGTTTTGCAGCCAAGTTGTTTTTCTCAAAGCTCCAAAGCCCAGCCTGGTTGTGGGCTTCAGGTGGGGCCAGACGTGTGGGAGTGGGGAATTGGCAAGGAGTTTTAAAGGATGCCCACAGACAGGCACCAGGTCGGTGGGGAGGGAGGTTGAGAAAGATAGTCCTGGAGCAACCCATTCCCTTCCTTCACCCCTCCCCCCACGTTGCGAAGTTAATTCCTTCCTAAAGGGACATAAATCTTAACACATATCAGTCTTAATACATTCACACAAAACTGCTCCAGGAGAAAAGGAGCATAGCTGTAATGGTTGCCTAATCCCAAACACTCAGTCTCACAAGCTCGGGCTTAAAGATAACTGATTTATTTAAGGAATAGTATGCAAATACAGAGAAAGCTGAGAATGAGCAAAAGCGCGCCAAATACAAACTTAAAAGCCTTGCCTGTGAGCAAGTTCCGCCCCATCCCTCGTCAGGGCGCTCCCCCTCCCAGGTGCTAGAAGCCATTAGACGCGCCTGGGAAAGTAACCTTGAGCAGGAGCGCAAACCCAAACATACATTCCAAGCCCTCAAAACAACGGAGGGTGAAGGAATGGAAAAACCCCGGGTGAAGGAACACGGAACAGAAGATGACATGTGAAACGTTACAATGTTAGCAGCACATTGAAATGAGAACATGACATATTGCCCCTCCAAAAAAAAAAATTATGGAGCAGGTTTGTCAGGATAGGCAGAGTGGAATTGGGCTACCAGACGAGGGGAAAACACGTCTGGAGCAGCAACCCATTCAGGATGAGGGAAATGTTTCCAGCGGACGAGGTACTGTAAAGCAGAGCGCTGGCGTCGGGAGTCGAGGATGGACGTCACCTCGAAGTGTTGGTGGTTGTCGATCATGAGTGGAGGTGGTGGAATGGGTTGTGGATGCCAGCGGTCCGACGACAGGTAGGGCTTGAGTAAACTACAATGGAAAACAGGATGTAAACGTTTAAGGTTGTGAGGTAAATCAAGTTTAAACGTAACAGGGTTGAGTTGAGCGATAATTGGAAAAGGTCCGACAAATTTAGGGCCAAGTTTCTTAGAGGGTTGTGGGGATTTGATAAACTTAGTTGATAAGTAGACTTTATCCCCGACAGCAAAGGATGGTTCGGGGGAACGCTTTGCATCGGCATGGCGTTTATAAGCAGCCTGGGCATGGAGGAGAGCTTGTTGAATATTAGACCAGGAGTCCTTGAGAGAGTCTGCCCAGTCAGCAAGGGAGGCTGGCAGCGGTTGTGGATGGGGAAGTTCAGGAATAGGAACAAACTCACGTACAAAAACTGTTTTAAAAGGAACTTGACCAGTGGTTTGATGAACGGCATTGTTGTAAGCGACCTCAGCAAATGGGAGTAGGTCGACCCAATTGTCCTGTTGGTAGTTAACAAAAGCCCTGAGATATTGTTCCAGTGTAGAATTAACCGCCTCTGTAGATCCGTCCGTTTCCGGATGCCACGCGGTGGAAAGTGACTGTTTGGTACCCAAAAGTTTTAAAAATGCCCGCCAGAATTGTGACGTAAATTGTGTGCCTCTGTCACTCACCAAACGGGCGGGGATACCGTGGAGGCGGTACACGTGGATGAGGAAGAGGCGTGCCAGCTGTTGTGCGGTGGGGATAGAAGCGCATGGGATAAAGTGGGCTTGTTTGGAGAAAAAGTCTTTGACCACCCAAATGACAGTTTTGCGTTGACTAGGGGGTAGATCAACGATAAAGTCCATGGAAATGTCCTGCCAGGGGACAGATGGGGTGGCAACGGGTTGAAGGAGACCTTGGGGTTTGCCTGTTTTGCGCTTTATCGCGGCACACACAGGGCACGCAGTAACATATGCCTTGAGGTCTTTGAGTAAAGTTGGCCACCAGAATTGTCGGCGAACAAGGTGTAGAGTTTTTACATAGCCAAAATGTCCAGCCAGCTTGTCATCGTGGCAACGCTGGAGTACGGTTTTACGCATAGCATCGGGTACATAGAGGCGATCGTTGTGCCAGGCAAGATCGTCAGTGAAGGTTAAAGTGTTTCTATTGGTTTGTAACCAAGTATCTGTTTTAAGGTGGAAAAGCAACTGTCGTTGCAAATCGGATGGAATTGACAAGCGCGGCGAGCGGCTGGAAGGCAGAGCAGCTGGAGGTTGCGTTGATTGCGTTCGGGTCTGGCTGCGAGTCACCGCTGCCAAACTTAATTGTTTGTCGGTCCAGACGGTGCCTTGGACCGTTGGCCCTGGGCCAGCATCTTGGGGTCTGCGGGAGAGTGCATCAGCTAAAAAGTTTTTCTTGCCTGGTATAAATTTAAGGGTGAAGTCGAAGCGGCTGAAAAACTCAGCCCAGCGAAGCTGTTTGGGACTGAGTTTTCGACTGGTGCTTAGAGCTTCCAGGTTTTTATGGTCAGTCCAGACTTCAAAAGGGTTGGAAGTGCCTTCCAATAGGTGTCGCCATGTTTCTAAAGCCGTTTTTACAGCAAAAGCCTCTTTTTCCCAAACGTGCCATCTTCTCTCAGTTTCAGTGAATTTGCGAGAGAGGTAGGCACAGGGTTTTAAGGCGCCAGAGTGGTCAGATTGTAACAAGATTGCTCCTATGGAAAAATCAGAAGCATCGACTTGTACAACGAAGGGTTTAGAGGGGTTTGGATGCTGTAAAACTGGTTCTGTGGTAAAGATTTGTTTGAGCGCTTCGAACGCTTGCTGACAGGCGGGAGTCCATTTAAGGAGCGCGCCTGGGTTCTTTGAACGTCGCGTATCCCCCTGTCCTTTAGTTTTTAACAGTTCAGTAAGGGGGAGGGCAATTTCAGCAAAATTTTGGGCGAATGCCCGATAAAAATTAGCGAATCCAAGGAAACTTTGTAATTGTCTCCTGGTACGGGGAGGCTCCCATGCCACAATAGCTTCTACTTTTGCAGGGTCCATTTCAATGCCCTGAGCTGAAATTCGATAGCCTAGGTAATCAATTTGTGACTGATGAAATGCACATTTTGACAGTTTTGCGTACAACTCCGCTTTTTTCAATTTAGCCAGTACCTGACGTACCAAGTGGATATGTTCTGATATGGTTTCAGTATAAATCAATACATCATCCAAGTATACTAGTACCCCCTTAAATAAGTGGTCATGCAAGACCTCATTGATTAGTTGCATAAAGACCCCAGGTGCTCCGGATAACCCAAAGGGTAAGACTTTGTATTGGAAAGCTCCAAGAGGACAGTTAAATGCTGTTTTCCATTCATCCCCTTCCCTTATGCGAATTCGAAAATAGGCTTCTCTCAAATCCAGTTTTGAGAAAATTTTACCCCTGGCCAGATGTGATAACATATCTTTGATCAGGGGCAAAGGATATTTATTTAATATTGAGACCGCATTGAGCCCGCGGAAATCGGTACAAAGCCTTAATGACCCATCCTTTTTTGGCCTGAATAGGACAGGGGCTCCTACCGGGGAATTAGCAGGCTCAATGAAACCCCTAGCCAGGTTTTTGTCAATGAACTCCCTTAGCGTAGTGAGTTCTTTGGGAGACATGGGGTATATTTTTGGGTGAGGCAATTTCACGTTTGGTAAGAATTCAATGGCACAATCCGTTTTTCGGTGGGGTGGCAAGCGATCTGCTTCCTCTTCCCCAAATACCTCAGCAAAATCCTGATACTGATTGGGTAGTCCCTCAAGAGGTTGAAGCGTTTGCACAGTAGTATACGCTACCCCTCCACCCTCCATGTCTTCCAATAGGTCCTTTTCGGGTACTTTGTAAAATCCATCTGCAAAAGTCACAGTTCTATGCAGCCAGTTGATAAAAGGGTTTTGTTGCACAAACCAAGGCATCCCCAAGATTACCAGAGGACCCCCCACTGGAGCTACCACAAATGGCAACTTTTCCTGATGGGAGCCCATCTGCAAGCCGACCAGTCCCGTGGAATGATTGACTGCTTTCCCTCCCACCATAGTTCCATCCAATTGGGTGAAGATCATAGGTCTTGGCAAAGGGAACGTGGGCAGTTCCAGAGCCGCTACGACATCAGGGTGCATAAGGGAACGGGAGCAACCCGAATCTAGCATGGCCCAAACTTCCACAGTTTTGGTTTTTGAGCTCAATTTAACTTTAACAGTCAGTGTGGGGAAATTTCCACTCACCGAATCGTGGTTACGCCCGGTTTCTTCCACCTGCCCTAGGGCGCCCTTCAGGGCAGGTGGTAGGCTTTTCCCGCCGGCTGCTCGAATTGCAACTCTTCTTCCTCTTCTCCGAAGGGTAGTTCTGGGGGGTCCAGTTCTGCGACGGCTGCTTTCAGTTTTCGCGGTGGAGCAGGAGCAGGCGACTTTACCGTAGGTTTCGTCTGTCGTTCCTCTGGACGGCGTCTCGGGCACGACGTGGCTCGATGCCCTTCTTTCCCACATCTCAGGCACTGACCTTTGGAGAACCGTCGTTCCCTTTCCTCTTCCCAGGTTTTCGGTTTGGGGCGGCTGGCAAGTCCAGATGTGCGCGCTCCTCTAGCAAGACGCGATTGTCTAAGCTCTTTGGTATGGGCATAGGTTTGTAGGGCATTTTCTGCGCTGCCCGCCAACTGAATCCACCCATATAGCGTTTTGGGATCATCTCTTCCTAGTGCCCAGCGAAGGATTTCGGGTTCTAGCCCCTGTTTGAACATTTCAATTATTGTTGGCTCAGACCAGTCTTCCACTTTTCCTGCCAAAGCTTTAAATTCCAACGCATAATTGGCAACTGAGAGGGACCCTTGGTAGAGTTTCCGCAGGTCATTTTTAGCTGTTTCTTGGGCTAGAGGGTCTTCGAAATGCTGTTTAAGTGCCCACAAAAAGTCATCGAAGTCCTCTAACTCAGTTGCCTCAGCCTGGCATAGTTGCACATACCAATCAGCTGCCCTTCCTCTCAGTTTGTTGGCAATGAAATTGATCTTGCCATGTTCTGACCGAAAGTTCCGGCCCCAATCTTCTATATAATGCTTGGCATTAGTGATAAAGAAGGAGAGCGTTGTGGGATCCCCATCGAATTTCACTCCAAATGGTGGGAAGTTTCTTGCCGGCTCAGCTGGCTGTGGCGGTTCCGCGAATGTCAGCGTACGCCGAGCCCCCATGGGTGGTCGATCCCTAGGAGGTCTTGCCTCTCGCCCCCCCCCTTGACGGGCTGATCGAGTCTTGCTTCTCCCCCTGGTTGATAGGGTACTATGCCTGGGGTACTGTGACGGCTCTTCCTCCCAATCCTCCGGGGTGGGCTCTGCCTCTCTGGGTAGATCCTTAAGGATTGTCACTATTAAATCCATTTTATCCTCTAATGCCCTCATACGAGCTGGAGTGACCGGCTCTTCCGGGGGTTGGTTGGTTACCACCACCCTCGGTGACAAGGGGACTTCGGGCTCCCAGGACAATTGTGGAGACCCCCTCCCCGGTGCTCTTTCCATAACAGTTCTATGTTCACTCCTGAGGCTCTCCTGCATGGATATCAGCAGCTCATCTAGTTGGATATCCCGCAACTCCCGACGTGCTGCTCTTTGCGCTCTCGAGGTTAGCGCTGGCCGGATTCTGGCCGCCTCCCGCTCCTCCTCGCTTCCATCACTTGCGCGAAGCTGAGGTTCTGTCATCGCTAGCGTTCCCTCTTATCCAACGATTGGATGGGGCTAGCGGAAAATGGATGAAATGATTCTCAGCTTTATGTAATGGTTGCCTAATCCCAAACAGTCTCACAAGCTCGGGCTTAAAGATAACTGATTTATTTAAGGAATAGTATGCAAATACAGAGAAAGCTGAGAATGAGCAAAAGCGCGCCAAATACAAACTTAAAAGCCTTGCCTGTGAGCAAGTTCCGCCCCATCCCTCGTCAGGGCGCTCCCCCTCCCAGGTGCTAGAAGCCGTTAGACGCGCCTGGGAAAGTAACCTTGAGCAGGAGCGCAAACCCAAACATACATTCCAAGCCCTCAAAACAACGGAGGGTGAAGGAATGGAAAAACCCCGGGTGAAGGAACACGGAACAGAAGATGACATGTGAAACGTTACAATGTTAGCAGCACATTGAAATGAGAACATGACAATAGCTTTTATCAGGGAAGCAGCTGGAGAGGTGATGAATGAATGAGTGAAGGTAGGATAAGAAGTTAAAGTTGGAGGGAAAGAAAAGGGTAGAATAACTTGGGAACTGAACTGAATGTTAGAAATGTAAACATTAAGATGTTGCACATTTCAGCAGGAACAAATGAGGAGGTCAATAATATTTTATGTTGTATTATATTTTCTCATATACAGGGTATAGCAAGTCAGGACACATAAATTATATATTGTAATTTATATAATAAATTGTATATGAAGCCTGATGTTTGGTACCACACACACACACACACAAATAAATGCACTGTATTTATGGCACATTATGAATCTATCTATGTATCTATGTATCTTCCTCTCTCTTTCATAATGTGCCATCAAGTCAGTGTCAACAGTCCATGACCAGATAGGTAGACTTTCCCCAGGACACTTTGTCACCACCTGGTCCTTCAGCTGTGCACCCATTGCCTCTGTGACTGAGTCCATCCATCTGGCTGCTGGTTGTTCTCTTTGATAAAGGTTGTAAATGTCTTGACACCACAAAGCTGGAAAGACACCCATTCTCCATCTCTTAAGCAATAGTCTGAAGGAAAAGGATGCTATCAGGGAGAATGTCAGGAACTTATTTCCATGGCCATAGAAAATAGGGCCTAGATTTTGAGGAAAACCTTCCTGGTAGTAAGGTCCATCTAACGGTGGAACAGTCTCCCTATGGAGGTGGTGGGTTCTCCCCATTTCTGGAAGTTTAGAAGAAGAGTGGGACAGCTCTCTGCCTGGGGTGATTGAATTGGTTTTCCTGCATATTGGAGGAACTAGATAATCCTAGCTGTCCCTTCCAAAATTACAGTTCTCTGATTCTCTAATTCTATGATTCTATGTGTTTTTTTACCTCTTTGATGCCACCAAGTGTCATCTAGAATTTTGCTTCCCAAGTCTTTGCAACCCTCATTTCAATTCCATCCTCTAATCATCAAGCTTTTGGTCCATAGGTGGCAAGTGTCCCTCAGAGTCATTTTTCTTTGGCTATGAACAATACCCCAGAATGAGCAAGCCCTGCAGAAAATCTGAGTATAAAGATGTTGAACAGCACTAAGCTAAGGAATGAGTCTTGGGGGCCCACTCACTATTTTCCACCAGGTCCATGTGGAATCAATTCTGAGCACATTTAGATCTGATTGTTCATCTAGTTTCAGGGCTCACAGAAATGTAAATTGACACCTGGTTGTCATTTTTTATCATGCAGATGTTAAAGTGCCTGGTCAGTAGTTAGTGGCCCCCCCTTCTCCTTCTGGAATGGTGGGACTCTGTTTGCTCCTCTCCAGTCTTCCACACCTCCCCAGTTCTCACCAAATGTCTCCAGCAGATTTCAAAAGTTACAGTCAGCAGCTCTGAGGTCAGTTTTGCCAACTCCTCCTTTGTTCTGGGATGTAATCCATCCAGCCCTGAAGACAAGAATTTAACCAAGCAGGGCAGGATCACACCATACGGTCCTCAGTCCTAAGCCAGATTCCCTCTTCTCCTCCGCCCTGACAGGAAGGGCATGGCCCCTCTTTGGGGAGGCGATGGATGCAAAGGAGCTGTCCCCCCTTGTGAGCCCCTCTCCTTCCCTGGGCAAGAGACGGAGAGCTTCCCTGACCCTCGCTGGCCTTCGGATGGAACCATGTGTCACGGGTTCTTTTGTTTCTGAACCACCAATAGCCAGACTGACCCAGCCTCAATGGACACAAAACACTAGAAACTTGGACCATAGATAGGGTGTTTGTCTCTCCCTTCAGTGACTAGGGAGGGGGCAGAGACTTTTATTTTACAAAAGAAAAGCAGGAGGGTGATGTGGATGGGGATTGTACTGTGTGTGGTTGATCCTCTCCTCTGGGTGAGAGCCAGGCTGTGTTGGTGGTGTGGGTCCCTGCGGGTGGGTGACGGCAACCAGGCAGGGAGGTGCTTGTGTTGGTTGTCTATATGAATGGGCGTGGGTGATGACCTACAGGTGCTGAGAGCCAGTGCTATAGCACCTGCTGGGTTTTTACTTTGCCCCTTGGTTGTGTGTATGCTGTGTGTATGCTGTTTGGAGGGGGTTCTCTTTAGATCAAGAGGATGGGGGATGGAGAGACTTGTGGGGTGGATAGGAGAGGAGAGCAAATGTTGGTGCTATGGGGAAATATGGTGGGAGACGGGGGGGTCGTTTTCAGGGAATGCAACCTCGATGCCTCATCCCGATCTTGCGTTCCACCCCCGTGAGCTCAACCCAATGGCCTGTTAGCAGATCTACAATTGCCCGGGTTTTAGACTACTGCTCCCGAATGCCAGATCAGTCTGTAACAAGGCTCCCCTTGTTGCTGACCTTATCATCATGGAGAGGGCTGATCTGGGATGTGTCACTGAGACATGGCTGGGGCTGGGGGGTGGTTGTCTCTCTGAAATGTGCCCAGCTGATTTTTGTGTGTGACACCAGCCTAGACTGTAGGGCAGGGGAGAAGGTGTCGCTGTTCTCATAAGAGAATCTCTGGTAGCTACCAGGGGCACCATACCACAAGTGCCCAGTTGTGAGACCCTTTTACTTAGGTTGGGCTCTAGGGATCAGTTGGGACTGCTGCTGCTGAACCAGCCTCCCTGCTGTGTAGCAGCCTCCCTGCCTGAGCTCCTTGACCTCACCGCAGGGTTGGTGGTGGCTCTGGGAGACTTCAACCTGCCTTCCCAGGGAGTGGGATCACAGATAGCCTGGGAGTTCAGGGTAACCATGACTTCCATGGGCCTGTTCTGAGTCATCCAGGGCCCAACTAGGAATAGTGGTCACACTCCTGATTTGGTGTTCTTCTCAGAGTGTTGCTTATGTGATCTGGAATTGGTGGACCTATCATCGGTCCCCTTGTCATGGTGCCTATGAGCTTCTCTAGGCCACACCCCTCCACAGGGAGGCAGGACTTATTAGATCAGTCCACCCCTGATGACTGATGGGCCCTGTTGGGTTCCAGAGGGAGCTGGGGATTATAACTGAAGAAATGCTGCGTAGTCCTGCTAAGGCCATGGTCACCACCAGGAATAGCGGGGTGAGTGAGGCTCTGCACAAGATTGAGCCCATGCAACCTCTCCCAACCTTTGTACCTTGTCTGGCTCCGTGGTATATGGAGGAACGGAAAGGAATGAAATGGATCAAGAGAAGTCTAGAGTGCCACTGGCAGAAGATGAAGGATGAATCAGAATGGACGCGAATAAGAGCTGCTATTAAAGCCTACCTCATGGCAATTTGTGCAGCGAAGAGGCAATACTTATTATACTAATACTAATGATCAGCTGGTGACTCTTTTTAAGGTGACCTGTCTCCTTCTGGGTAAGGAGGATTCTGGGGTGTACCTGCAGGGCTGTGCTGAGGAATTTGCTGATTTTCTGATAGATAAAATCACTCAGATTCATTCCCAGTTGGATGCCAGCATGGATAATGGTCTGGTGGAGATGCCTGGGGTAGGTTTTTGCCCAATTATCTGGGAACACTTGGAACCTGTTGCTCCTGAGGAAGTGGACAGGATCCTAGGGACTGCGAGCTCGGCCACCTGCATGTTGGATCTGGGTCCCTCCTGGCTAGTAAAAGCCTCCCGGGAGGTGACGTGTGCATGGGTGCTGGTGGTGACTCATGCATCTCTGGAGGAGGGGGTAGTGCCCCAGCCTTTTAAAGAGGCTGTGGCTCACCTTCTCTTAAGAAGCCATTGCTGGATCCCACCCTGATGGACAGTTTTCATCCTGTCTCCAACCTCCCCTTTTTGGGGAAGGTTGTTGAGAAAGTGGTCATGCTGCAGCTCCAGAATATCCTGGATGAAACAGATTATCTGGACCCCTTTGTGATGACTGAAACTCTTGGCTTCCCATTTAATTACGACTCATAAGTTTTGCTTAGAAAGCATTCAGTACAGAGAAAAAGTTGCGAATGAAAATTCCTGCACGTTTCTACAATTAAAATTATCAGTAAAGTCAGATTCCCCCCACTGCCCCCTTAGGTATGCCCCCCCTCCTTCTTGTGCCAGCAGATGGCTGTAATGGTTCTCCATGGATGACCTTGGTGCGGAAAGATAGCCCAAACAAGATGATTCACACTCCAACCATGCTCCTCCAACTCACAGGTTGACACGTGTTGCACCAAATGATTGCAAGTATGATAAGATGCTCTGGGAACATTTGATCGGGGAGCATGACACCCTTTCAGTCAGGACTCAGGCCTGGATATGGGACAGAAATGGCATTGGTCACACTTTTCGACGATCTCTGGCAGGAGCGGGATGAAGGGTGTGCAACCATCCTGGCTCTACTTGACCTCTGGGTGGCTTATACTGTATACTATCAACCATGGAATCATTCTTGAGCAGCTTCGGGGGTTGGGGGAGGTAGGGTGCACTGTGTTGTCCTGGTTATCCTCCTTCCTCTGGGGCCATTTCCAGTCAGTGATGATCGAGGCGAGAGGTCCTGCCGTCAGCCTCTGCTTTGTGGGGTGCCACAGGGGGCAGGGCTCTTTCTGCTCCTGTTTAACATCCACATGAAGGTGCTGGGTGAGATCATCCATCACCATGGCATGAGATATCATCAGTATGCTGATGATACTCAGTTGTACATCTCTGGCCATGGTGAGTTAAGCGATGCCATGACCGCCCTCTCCCGGTGCCTGGAGGCTGTTGCGATCTGGATGGGGAGCAACAGGTTGAAGTTGACCCTAGCAAGATGGAATGGCTGTGGGTTCAGGGCTCTTTGGTTTCCAGAGAATTACCATCTTTGGTCTTGGATGGGTTTGCACTGCCACAGACAGACCCTGTGCATAACCTGGGGGTTGTCCTGGTCCAATTCAAGGTGCTGGTTATCACCTATAAAGCCCCACATGGCATGGAGCCTTGATATTTGCAGGACCAACTTTCCCCAGTTACACCCATCCGGCCCACCAAAGCGGGGAGGCATGGTATCTTGTGGGTCACTTCAGTTAGGGAGGTACATCTAATGGGGCCAAGGAGAAGGGCCTTCTCCATGGTAGCTCCCTCCCCATGGAACATCATCCCCCAGATATAAGATTGGCCCCCTCCTTGCTCATTCTCCGGAAGGCCCTGAAAACCTGGTTCTGTCAATGGGCCTGGGGACCCCAGGCTGCTTCGGAGCCAATCAAGTGGCTGATGAATGTGTTTGATGCCACTGGGGGGTAACTTTTGTGTTTTTATGGTTTTTAACTTTGTAAGCTGCCCGGAGTCACCGTGTGTGAATTGGGCGGCCTTATAAATCTGTTTAATAAATCAATAAAATGACCAATTGGGCATCATCATCACCTATTAGGCCACTGCAAGTGCCGGATTTGGTCTGGTAGTGTGATGACAGGGTATGGGAATTGTCACTCAAGGAAAGGTAGCCCCTCCCGGCTCAAATCCCAGAGGGAGGGGACTGAAGAGTGGTGCAGGGGAAAAAAGGTCCTTCTGAGAGAAGCTTTGGATCCCAAACTTAGGAAATCATCTAACGGTGAGAATGAAATCCTGGGAGATCTAAGAGAGCTTGCCCCATGTACTGGATATCCCATATTAAGGGGACTGGGCTAGGTGACCCCCAAGTTCTCTTCCAACTCTAAAGCTGCACGGCTCTCCAATCACAGTTGCCCAATTCACAGAGAGAGAGACAGAACTGAAACTTCACAGATAAGTTTTCCTCTTGCCAAAATATCACAGACTCCAGAGTTATGGAGATGTGTTGCTCTTCTGGGATTTCACAGTAGGGCTACTCTCTGTCTACTAAACATACACAGAGTTTCCAGCACAGCACCCATCTGAAGGTGTGCCTGTCATTTATACCATAGCAACGTTAAGTGATTTAGTCACAATTATACAGAATAATACAGACCTTTCCACCCCAAGCATGTCCAAACAAAACACGCACAGACTAGCTAAAAGGGACGCTGAGGCTTTCCTGTTTTTGCTGATTCTATCCAACTCTAACCATGTGACCTACTGAGAAAGGTCTGCCAGAAGCCTTTAAACTTTATTCAAAAACACAAATTCTTCAATTCTTCAGTTTAGCCTCAAATCTCCCTCCTTTCGATCCTGAAAAGATCAGCCTTCCATTATTGTGCTTTGTATAGTTGCCTTAACATTTTCTCTTCACCATTTGCAGTTCTTCTACCTTGAGCAACTGATCTGGGGTGCTTACCACTCAACTGAAGATGTTGCTAGTTATGCCCATTACAGGCTGTGATGACTGCCCATCAGGAAGGAGAATGGCTATCCCTGCCACCCAGGCCAGCCAGATTTTCTTTCCCCAGGATCCCAGATTGGACATCCAGACCCTCCTTTTCCAGCCTTTCTTACTAAATCAGCCCAATTGCGTACCTGTTCCATTTGACGTAGTGTGACCCAATCCAGAACCAAAGATATGAAATAACTGGATCCCAAGGGCCCTAAATCCCAAAGCCACCCAGTTTTTCTGGAGTTGTGCTGAGCCCTGTTCTTTCCCATCAACACCCTCACAGCCCCCAGACCCCAAGACCAGACTCCCTCCCCTTCACTTGCTTGGCCCGGAGCAGAGGTGTGGAGCCACGTAAATACTGGGCCCAGTAGGCCTTGATAGCGGCTCTAGCTAGTGCTCGATGGACAACCCTTCTCTCATTTTATCACTGGTTGAAAATGTTTTTAAATTGTAAGGCTGCATGAAAGCCAAAATAAACGTGGTCTATCTATAGAGCTGCCTTGTGTGAGATGGGGGGGGGGATATAAATGTGACCAATAAATAAATAATACCTGGAGCAATCCTACAAAATATAAGCACATGCTGGGTTTGCAAGCACCAAGAAACGAAGAAGGTGATTACCAGAAACCTGTCCAGGTTTGTTAAAACAGGTTGTGCCAGACAAATCATATTGCTTTGACACTGGGGCTCCATTACAAGATTTGTATGGCTGCCCATCTTACAGCACTGCCCTTCAAAGGCAGTCCCACGGAGAGCCCGTTGCAGGAATCCAGCGGGAGATGACCAAGGCAGGAGGCACCGTGAGGAGAGCCTCTTGATCCAGGACAGGCACACCTGTTTCACAAGCTGAACCTGTGCAAAGGCCTTTCTGGTCACAGCTGCCATCTGCTTTTCAAGCAGCAACTGAGAGTCCAGGAAGACCCCCCAGACTTTGCACCAGTCCCAAGTGTGGCTGTGGAACCCCATTTGGGAGCAATGATGGAAAATGCTCCACAGGGAGGACCAAGCACCCACAGCCTAGGACCGAGGTTGAGCTTCTTCTGCCCCACCCAGCCCTCAGGCACCGGAATACGACCTTGACAGCATAGCTTGGGGGGAGATGGGTGGTGGTACAAATTTGAGAAATAAATAAAAATTGCTTGGTTGGCTGGGCGTTGAGATTTACAATGGAGTATCGTCAGTGTAGCAATGATACCTGACCTCAAGCCAGCTGATGAACTCCAGGCAGCCTCCTTTGCACAGGAGGGAAGAGAACACCCAGCCTGAGGCACCCTGAAAATCACGGGGTTCTGGCCCAACATCTCCTGTCTGACTGAAACCAGCTTCAGAGAAAGGAGGAGAACCACGTGGCCTCATGCACTCCACTCTCACTCTCTGCAGCCAGTCCAGGACACCATGGTTGAGAGTTTTCTTTCCTCCCCAGCTGGCAGTTCTGAGGACGTATCGCAGACTAACTTCTCTGGCTCCACCCAGTTGTTAGACAACAGAAGATAACATGGGGGGTGACCTTGACAGAAGCATGCAAGAACCGTTGCTAGGCAAAGGGGGCTGAAATGTTCCTTAAGTCCTGGGAAGAAAGTTAATATTCAGGAGCGGATCAGGCCGATTCACTGGGGCAGAAGAAGGAGGGGAGATGCAGCACAATCCGATTGGAAAGATCCCGTTCTTATAGCCACTCCCAAGAAAGCGTAGTTCTGGTCTTCTCACGGAGTTGATTTTCTGGTCAGACCCACCTAATGGGGATGTCATGAGTCAGGATGGCGAGCAGGGGGCTCCCATCCAGACTGTTAAGCGCATGCGTAGCACTGAGGAATTAGGCAGCCATTCAAAGAGACACAGATCGGGCCCACCTTAACCTTTGGGGTTTATATGGCTGGGTTTTTCCCACGCTTCTTCAGTTTGTTAGGATTCCTGTTATGTATCTGCAATAAAACACTAGAGACAAGTTCCTTGTCTCAGCGTGTTTCCTGGCTGTTAGGACAGGGGCTCACAGGAACCCTCCAGCAGGGTTCAAATTAGCCTTGCACCTGAGTGAGCACCCTGCCTCTCTATTTTTATATTGATTTTTATGCTTTATTGATTTGATTGTAATTTCTTTGTTTGATGGTTGTGATTGAGAGTCAGATGGAATACAAGTTTAATACATTATCATTACTGTTGTTGTTGTTGTTGTTGGTCTATAGGAGAAAATAGCTTCCAAGGTCATCTCCTGCCAGGGGAGTATAAATAAGCCACTTGTTCCATCCAGAGATGGCATTATTGCTCCCACTTCCAAGGGCCCAGCTCTTTACCATGCTGCCCTCGTGCCCCTTCGTCCTCCCTCCACCTCAGCAGACTATGGCAGAGGCCGGATGCCATCCTGGCTGCGGGTGCTCAGTTTCCCATCGGAGAAACAGTTGGCTGCTCCCTGGCTCTCCAGTCCATCTGCCCCCTGGGTCAGCAACCAGAGACACAAACATGTTTTTTAACCTCCTGGCATGTGAACAAAATCTATTGCTAAGTGCGTAAAAAATTGCTCCTCCCTGGATTTATCATAAGAACAGTAATTCTTCATGTATCCCCTCTGGACTTTTACCCACAAAAGACATCCAAGCGAAAACCTGCTTAAAATAAATCTGCTCTCAACTCTCCCAAGGGGGGCTGGACAGGTCACCGTAGCTTGTCTTGCAAGGAGGTGATTTCCTTCGAGGGACCAGACTCAATTTTCTCTTTGGTCTCAGCTCAAACACACCTAAGTCAAAGCATCCTTGATATAAATTGGCCTCGAGCACATGTAAGAGGCACAGCCTGCCTCTTTTTATGGAGGATCTGAACAAGCCTTGATTTTTACCTAGGCATGAAGGCAAGGAGAATGAAAAATGATTGGGCTGCCTCACTTGCTGCTCCTCATCTGGCTCCTGCCCTCAACAACTCATAAGATGACACAAACTATGTGTGTACTGAGGAACCCTTTGCAGACTCTGGAGGACCACTACAGGCCTGGCGATCTCATTATTGGGGGCAATTTGCCCCTGAGAATCTTGGGTTCCTTTGTGTTGCTAGACTTTCAGAAAGACCCATTCCTGTCGGACATGAAATATTCGTAAGTTTGAGCTGGAGGGTGAAGGGGTAGAGGATTGCCTGCTTGGCTTTGGATTCAGGGCCTTCTTTCAGAGATTCTTGTTCTGGTGATGTTTGCAATGTCCCGGCACAGTTCAGGAGCCTTGGTGCCTTTCTCGATAAAGAGCCAAGCTCACAAAATAGTTCAGAATGTTCCACTTTCTCAGGACTTCAGCAAGAAGGTGATAGACAGCTTCAAAAGAGAGGAGGCAGAATAGCCGATAAACTTGGGTGACCTAGTGAAGAAGTTGATTTCACATTAATTTGGACAGAAAGTGATGGGGGAAAACTCAAAGAAAAAGCCAATCTGTTTACAGGGTGGAGGTGCAGGAAGAAAAGGCAACTCAGTTTGGGGATCCGTAGTGCTCCTATAACAGCCTTCAGTAAACGGATGCTGTGGCCCCCGCTGGAATATTGGGAAGAGCGATGGTTATCCGAGCTGAAGAAGCTGCTTGAGTGGACAAGCAAATAGACTGGGGATCCAGTGCGGTGATTGGGAAAGAAGGCAGCCACCAGAGCAGAGGGAAGAAGGGGGGGACGGTACAGGGGTAAGAAAGAGGGGGAATGAGGAGTAAGAGGAAGGTTTCTCTGCTTTCTCAAAAATTCCTCCAGGCTAAAGGCAAGAAGGTTCAAAACCAACACAAGGAAGCCCTTCTTGAAAAACCAGACCCAGTTAAGTGGTGGGACTTGCCCCAGCCTGTAGCGTGGATGGTTTTTCAAGGGGGTGGATCGATTTGTGGAGCAGATGGATATCATGGGCTGTTCAAAAAGGGCAGCACCCAGGAAGCAGGCTGTAAATACCAGCTCCTGGGGAGAGACCGGCTTCAATGCACCTGTAATGGTTGTTGGCAGAGTGCAAGAAAGCATTTGGCCCAGGAGAGATCAGAAAAGTCACACACCAGGCATTTCTATAAAAATAAATTTATTTACAGAAAGCACAAAAATATATTTACAGGCTTCTGCATTCTCACAGGCTCTCTGAGAGCTGCTTACTCTCTACAAGCCTAAAGAGAAGGAACTGAAAACTAACAAGCAAACTGCCCTCCTTTCAGGCAATTCAACTATTAACACCTGAAAAGAGGACAATTAAATTCAACCTCCTCCCCTGGCCAAAATGATTAGTTGCCACAGTAACCTTAATCTGTAGCAGAAAACAATATACCAAACAATGGTTTCTCACCATCTTCTGATATCACATACCTTCATCATGGCTTGTTCCCCAGCTCCATTTGCTTGCACTGAATGGCAGAGGCAGCTTCCCAAAGTGGTGTTACTATTGACAAGTGCAGGAGCTGTGAGGTCAAAAGCTTGGCCTTCTGTGGGCAAAGAATGTGCTTGACTGCTCAGCTGTGATCCTCCTCTGAGAAATCACCTTGGATTCCCATTCCCATGTTTCTGAACCAGGGGCTTGTTGAGTATTGCTGAAGCTACTTTATAGCCAGCTACCTGAGAGTCAGTTTGGGGTAGTGGTTAAAGGCATGGAGCTAGAAACCGGGAGACCCTGAGTTCTAATCCCGCCTTAGGTACAAAGCCATCTGGGTGACCTTGGGCCAGTCACCCTCTCTCAGCCCCAGGAAGAAGGCAATGGCAAACCACTTCCAAAATCTTGCCAAGGAAACTGCAGGAGCTTTCCAGGCAGTCACTGGGAGTCAACACTGACTCAAAGGCACACACAAACATATCTTAGACCACAGATTACTCACATTTTGAGACTGTTTGGATTCTCAAACGTAGTACTTCTCAGTCCCTACCACTGTTTCAAAGGAGTGTCATCCAGATAACATTCTTAATCAGATGTTTTTGGCCAAAGCCTCAGAACAAAATCAAAAGTCCAGGAGAACATCAGAAAAAGGTAAAACAAACTCCATCAGCACACATCACCTCTCCTGTAATGTTCCCTGATGTCTTTCTCATTGTAGAGTCATACCCAAGAACTACCAGCAGTTCCTGGCCTTGGTATTTGCAGTCAGAGAGGTCAACAAGGACCTGGTTCTCCTCCCCAACGTCACACTCGGCTTCAGCATCTACGACAATTGCCAGATTGAGAGGAGGATCTCCTTGAACAGCCTCTCTCTGCTCTCCACACGAGGCCGAATGGTTCCAGGTTATAAATGTGACAGGCGGGACACCCTGCTGTCCGTCATCGGTGGCAGTGACTCCAAGTCTTCAAGGCAGATGGCCCCCATCTTCACCATCCTCAAGGTCCCACAGGTAAGCGGTTTCAATTGAATATTGGTTTGGGGGAGACACAGAACAGAATTGAACATAGAAACCAAAGACCAGTCCAAGTTCTTTGGGGGCACATTATTTATTTATTATTATTGATGTACAGTTATTGCCTGCCCAACTCTAGTGAACTCTGGGTGGAGTCCAAAAGTAGAGAAAATATAGGAACAGCAAGGAACATGAGATCAAAAGGCAGCCCTGATTTAAATACTTTGCTAACCAAACCAACAAAACAAAACAAAACAAAACAGGGGCCATTAAACAATGACAAACATCCCAGCCCCAGGCCTGGGACCAAAGCTGGGTTTTCAAGGCTTTCTGGACCCCCAGCAGAGAGGGTGCCCTCCTCATCTCTGGGGGATTGCTGGTCCGGAGGGTGAGGCCGGAATAGAGCAGGCAGAAGAGAAGGCCGCTTCATTTTGAACCAGATGCAGCTTCTGGATGGACGTCAAGGTAGCCCCAAGTATTGCATTGCAATAAACCCAGCATGAAGTGAGCAGGGCATGAGGTCTCCCAAACGAGAAAAGGGCCAAACTGCCACACATGCTTTACCTCCTGGCCACAGCTGTCACCTACTCTCCGAACAGAAGCTGTGAGTGGAGAAGGACCCCCAAGTTGTGCGCCAGTCTTGACTGTGAAAGGGCAGCCCCATCGAAGACCAGAGATGGCAACAGCCCTGACCGAGGGGGTCCAACAGCCACAGCCACCCAATCAATCATGTTTATTACAGCCCTAAGGCCAGACACAATAAAATTATACATAATAACAATCTTACATTAATACATATATGTATGTAAAAACAAAAGCAATCAATATACTATGATACAAAATTTGTTGAAAATAAAATACTCTATTAAACATTTCAAATCTAAGTGATGGTGTAGCGTATTGTGCAGATGGTAGCACAAAACTGGGCAACCTGGGAGGAGATTTTCGGGTCCTTGTCTGAAAGAAGTAGCATTAGGTAGAAGTCACTCTCCCTACCTGGAGATTTCTTCAGTAATGGATAAATAAGGCTCTGTCTACTGTCCTTATATAGGGAACAATAGAATGGCATACGGCTTAGGGTTTCTCTTGAACTGTCTCCACATGGACATAGTCAAAGGTGCATGGGAGTACCCTTGAAATGTCCGAAAAGGACTGCTGAGGGCATTGCGTCCAGCCTGGCTAAAGTAGAAGCTTTACAAAACATCAAAATTATGATAGATGATAGATAAGAACCTGGAACGAACCCTTCTGGAAGCAATTGGCAGATATTGGGGTGTAGCATCTTACTTAAATTTATTTGTAGATCTATATTCCAGATTCGTTGTTTCAGGGTGGTTCTAGGGTTATCATATCCTAATGAGCACAGCAACTCAGTCTTATTAGGATTGAGCCAAAGTCTGTTTTGCCCCATCCAGACCTGAACAGGCTCCAGAGACTGGGTCAAGACATTGGCAGCTCCACCCGTGCTGCTGTGGATGGTGATGTAGGGCTGGGTATCATTAGCATACTGATGATACCGCACCTCAGACTGGCGGATGACGTCCCCCAGTGGTTTCATGTAGATGTTGAACAGGAGAGGGGAGAGCGTCGAGCCCTGAGGAACCCCACACATGAGGGGCCTGAGATATGATCCCTCCCCACCATTAACCCAGACTGGAACCGACCACTGAGGAAGGAGGTGAACCACGGGAGGACAGTCCCTCCCACTCCGGACCCCTGAAAGAGGTCCAGAAGGGTCCTGTGGTTGACAGTATCAAAAGCCACTGAGAGATCAAGGAGCACTAGAGTGGACACACCACCCTCATCCTGGCTCTGCCAGAGGTTATCAGTAAGCAGGACCAATGCTGTCTCTCTACTGTACCCTGGTCTGAAGCCAGACCGAAATGGGTCCAAATAATTTGTGTCCTCCAAGGTCTTCTGTCGCTATCATCCAACCACCTTTTCCACAACCATCCCAGAAAGGGGAGATTGGAAGGTGGCTGATAATTCTACAACTGGGAAGGGTCTATCAATGACCTCTTGAGGAGGGGGCAGACCACCACTTCCTCCAAGTCTGATGGGATCACCCCCTCTCTCAAAGAGGCTGAAACCACCAGATGAACCCGCCCTGTGGTCACCTTCCAGGCAGCTTTAATAACGCAGGAGGGGCCAGGGTCTAAAAAACCAGTGGCTAGACTGAGAGACATAAGGATCTTGCCCACTTCCTTGGGTGTAACAGAGTCAAACTCAGCCCAGATAAGGTCAGAAGGCTGTTTCCTCATGAGGACTTGCCCAGTCGGAGTCCAACTCCAACATCAGGAGAATGTGACTTGGAGACCCCATTCTACAATTGAATTCATATTCGTATTTCGTGTTTCAGAATATTATAACCCCAAAGGACAGATAGTGAGATATTTCAGAAATACTCCCAGAGAAATTCCTTCTTAACTGATTCTTTGTAATCCCCTTTTAATCCAGTTTATACTTGGTTTTGGGGTACAGTTTTGCTCCCTTGCTTCTCACCTGTGACAGCCAGGTATAAAATGCCACTGGGGGGTCTTCTTTGGGGGGGAGGATTAACCTCGTCACTCAGAGTGAGGCTACCTCTATTTCAGCCCACCTGGTAGGGCCACAAATCATATGATGGATATACTTAAAGCCATCAGAAAACTTGACCTTGTCTACAAAAAATGGTTTGTAACAAAGCATCTTGCTTTCTCCAGCTTGGTGTTGGCTTTGAGGTCACTCAGGGAGGCAGAACTGCTTTTCCTTCCTTCTTCCGGATTAATCCCAATGAACTTCCTCAGCATGTGGGTTTAGTCCAGCTGCTCCTGCACTTCCAGTGGAACTGGGTTGGGCTTCTGGCCCCCGAAGACGACAGAGGAGCAGGTTTCATCTCCTCCCTGGTGCCAATGCTCAAGGCGAAGGAGATCTGCCTGGCCTTCAGTGAAATGTTGGAATCTGATAACTTCTTCACAGTTGTTAAAGTGATAGAATCTGAGAACCTATTGACAAAAGCTGATAAACTGTCGAAATTGCTTCAGATTCCCAAAACTTGGTTTAAAGCTGAAGTTATTATTCTGTTTGGAGCCTCCAGTATTATTAAAATTTTACACTTAAGGCTACTTGGTTATGAACTATTGACTAAGACGTCAATAGGGAAAATCTGGATCTTGACTTCCCATTGGGATGTTAGTGTGATAGCATTTCAACCAACATTGCAAATCTTGAAGCCCTTCCATGGTGCTTTGCATTTCAGGGACCACTCTGGTGATAGATCAGAATTCAGGCATTTCATCCTGTCTTTAGACCCCTTGAACCCTGAAGGAGATGTTTTTCTCCCTCCATGGTGGGAAAGGGTCTTTGACTGCCAATTTCTGAAATCAGGTGAAATCCCTGAAGAGGGAGGGGGAGAATGTACAGGGAAGGAGAATGTCCAGAATCTGTCAGCTTCCGTTTTTGAAAAGAGCATGACGGGTGGAAGTTACAACATCTACAATGCCGTTTACTCTGTGGCACACGCACTACAGGCAATGCATGGATCAGGAGCCCGACCAGCCTTGAGGAGGCTTGGAGAGAAGATCTCCCATGTCCAGTCGTGGCAGGTAATGTCTTTCTCTTGTCCATTCCAAAGATCTTTAGCAGGGAAGGTTCCCAGTTTGGTCTAGTGGTTAAGGCACCAGGCTAGAAACCAGGAGACTGTGAGTTCTAGTCCCGCCTTAGGCACAAAAGCCGGCTGGGTGACCTTGGGCCAGTCCCTCTCTCTCAGCCCAACTCATCTCACCTCACAGGGTTGCTGTTGTGGGGAAAGAGGAGGAGGAAGGAGTATTTGGTATGTTCCCTGCCTTGAGTTATTTATAAAAGTAATAAAGGCGGGAGAGAAAATAAATAAATAAATAAATAAATAAGCAAGCAAGCAAGTTAAAAGGAATAATTATTAAAGTATGGAATAAAATGAATGAAATGTGATGTTTTGATGAAAAAGGGACATGGGGAGGAAAAGAGATGACCAAACCAGTGGCCAATAATACACATGCTGGACAGGCCCTCCACTAGGCTTGGCTCACTTTATCCTTGCTTATTTTTCAATGGCCTAGCATACTGTGTGAACTCAGGCTGTTCTGTTAATTGGCCATTTTTTGTACTGTCCCAGTTGTGTGAAAGCAGCCTCTGAGAAGGTGAGCATGCACAGCTGGAATTTCATGCAAAGGTGGTCCTACGGGCCTCCTAGACCGAAATTCGTCAGGGTGTTCCACATCAAAGGCTCAAGCTTGGACCTCCCTTGATCCCTATCAAGACTTGCTCAGGCACTAGCTAAGGATTTCAGAAGTAGAACCAAAGAGTGATGTTTGCAGTGTGGCATTAAGATTTTTGTATGTTGGTATCTTTCTGGTAAAACTGGAATCAAATAAGCCATAATCCAAATATCCAATAATAGAATCTTCTTGCAGTGCTGAGATTAATTTCACATGCTCCAGGATGGATTCCTATGATTTGGTGCTGCTCCTGATCACAAAGCTATTTATCAAGTACAGACATTCACCTTATCTCCTAAGATAAGGGCCACCAGAGAGTGATAGAGCCACAGTGTCTCACTTGCAGTTAGCCCAATTCCTAAGGGTGTCTTTTCTTTCAGATTCTGGCCTATTTGAAGAATGTCCAGTTCAACAACAGTGCTGGAAATGAAGTCTTCTTCTCAGAAAATGGACTGGGATTAGCTCGTTATGATCTTCTGAATTGGGTTTTCCTCCCCAATCAGTCTTTTGTCCCAGTGGAAGTTGGCCAGATAGATCCTGGAGCTCCCCCAGGCCAGGATTTCTCCATTAACTCAGATGCAGTCATCTGGGCCACAAAGGTGGGCTGGAAGGACATGTTCTGAATACAGGGGAAGATTTATTCTCTCCTGGGGATACAGAACGTCCTTCTCTTTTCCATTCAAGAGATACTTAAGCGAGGAAGGTTCCCACATATATGTACTAAATTACTTATTAAATACCTGTACACTACAACTCAAAACAGAGTCATGAAGAGTCAACAACAATTTGATCACATATGATCAATGAAAACATATTAAAAGACAAATTATTAAAATATGGAATAAAAATGCCTGAAATACAATGTTTTGATGAAAAAGGGACATGGGGAGCAAAAGAGACAACCCAACCAGTTGTCCACAGTGCCAGGTGGGACAGGCCTCCCTCTCAGGTCCTGAAGGGCCACAGCTTCTTCCGCAGCTGCCTGAGTTTCCATTCCTGACCATCCCAGGCAGGAGCATCAGCCGAGCAAGATGGCAATCTGGCTGTGCTTGTGCAAGATGCTTCCACAGGTCAGTGCAACTCCCAGTGGTCACATGTGCACAAGTTGGCCTTAACATGTGATCTGAATCCAGCGTATAAACAAAACACTAAGCTTGGCTCGCTTTAACCTTGTTATTTTTCAATGGCTTAGCATTTTTTGTGAATTCAGGCTGTTCGGGTAATTGGCCACTTGTTGTACGGTTCAAGTTGTTGTGTGAAAGCAGCCTCTGCCAACCTCAACACGCACAGCAGGGCTCCAATGAAAGATGCCCCTACTGGCCTGCCAGTCCAAAATTCATTAGGCTGATCCACATCAAAGGCTACATCTTGGATCACTCTCAAGGTTGGGACAGGCACTTCCCTCCACTGGGTCAGACCTGGTGCTTCATTCTGCACTCTTTGACTATTGTCTCAAAAGAGTCAGGGAAGTCCTGGGGAATCTTACTGTAGTTGTGGAATTCATTGACTCATTCCCATAATCGAATATTTCATTTACAAGACCATGGACCATTTGAAACACTAAAAAAATTATATAGCTAAGGATTTCAGGAGTAGAACCAAACAGTGACATTTGCAGTATGGCATTAAAATGTTTGTATTTCAGCATCTTTCTTGTAAAGGATGAATCGAATAAGCCATATTCCAAATGTCCCCAATAGAATCTTCTTGCAGTATCAATTTTACATGCTCCAGGATGGATTCTTGTGATTAGGTGTTGCTGCCTGTCATGGGTTCTTATTTATTTGTTAGTTTGTCTGTTTGTTTATTTTCTATCCTGCCATGATTACTTTTATAAATAATTCAAGGTGGTGAACATACCAAATACTCCGCCCTCCTCCTATTTTCCCCACAACAAGAACCCTGTGAGGTGAGTTGGGCTGAGAGAGAGGGACTGGCCCAGGGTCACTCAGCCAGCTTCATGCCTCAGGCGGGACTAGAACTCTCCTACTACGCCTGATTGGCTCTTGGGCTGAGAGAGAGGGACTGGCCCAGGGTCACCCAGCCAGCTTCATGCCTCAGGCGGGACTAGAACTCTCCTACTACGCCTGATTGGCTCTTGGGCTGAGAGAGAGGGACTGGCCCAGGGTCACCCAGCCAGCTTCATGCCTCAGGTGGGACTAGAACTCTCCTACTACGCCTGATTGGCTCTTGGGCTGAGAGAGAGGGACTGGCCCAGGGTCACCCAGCCAGCTTCATGCCTAAGGCAGGACTAGAACTCACAGTATCCTGGTTTCTAACCCGTTGCCTTAACCACTAGACCATCCTGACTCTTACTATACCATATAAAACTATATCACCTTGATCACCTTTATTGACCAGACTATAGCTGTACAGAGTCCTGCTGGTCACAACTCACTTTCCATTTGTCTTGATTCCTGGCTTTTCTTCTCCAGGTTTGGCCAAAGTCCTTGACTACTGGATCTTCCCATCTCTTTGGCTGATAGGTCTCTTTCCTTCTCTTCAATACCCTTTGGCAACTGCTGTTGTACAACAGCCATCCAACACGCGTGCAACATGCCGTGCCCAGCGTAGCTTTCGTTTTCGGTATTCAACGACATCATTTATTCCACTTTGTGTTCTAATCTGGCGGTTCGCGATGTGGTCTCAGAGAGAACTTTCAGCATGGATCTTCCATAGCCCTTCCTGCTCTTGAAAGCTCTTCCTCTTCTGCCTTTCTTCACAACCATGCTTCCCTTCCATATAGCACCACCAATAGGACAGTCAAATTAAAAAGATTAGCACACAGTTTTCCATCAATCTTCTCATTCTGTAAGACTTCTCTAATGGAGCTGTATCTAGCCCAATCAGCTTTCTTTATTCTAACCAGTTCTTCTCTTGGATCGTTATTCATTTTGATTAGCCATCCCAGGTAGACACAGTGGTCATCCTCTTCGATAAGTTCGATTCTGAAGCCTCATTTGGAATTTTGGAAAGTTCCCTGTCTGCATATAGTTTGTTTTAGTGTGATTCATCTTTAGACCCACGTTTCTGCTTTTGGCATCAAGTTTTCAAAGCATTTTTTGCAGCTTTCAAGAGTCCCCTTTCTGGGAGAGATGGGCGGTGATAGATTTTGAAATATCAATCAATCAATCAATCCTTTGTGATCGGTACAATGTTGTCCACAAATCTGAGATGGTTTATCTTCCCTCTGTTTATAACAATTCTGTCTTCCCAGCTCATTTGCGCATGGTATTTTCCAAGCAAGCATTGAAAAGTTTAGGTGAGCTCATACCACCTTGCTTTACATCTTCCTCCACTGGTATTTGTATTTCGGTTTTGAAGACAGTAATATTTGTGAAGCAGTTGGTATTTGCTTCTTTGAGCAGTGCAGTGTAGTCGGAGTTGATTCCTTGTTCACTGATCACTTGCATTACTGCATTGACTTCGACACTGTCAAATGCTTTTTCATAATCCACAAATGTGATCGCACGTGGAAATTTATATTCTCTTGACCAT
The DNA here is from genome assembly GCF_035149785.1 of Candoia aspera. Lineage (NCBI taxonomy): Eukaryota > Metazoa > Chordata > Lepidosauria > Squamata > Candoiidae > Candoia > Candoia aspera. Next base: position 341,200,167 of record NC_086153.1, read on the forward strand.
TTGATGACCTGAGTAAGAGTGAATATATGATCGGTAGTACTGTACTTGCTTCTGAAGCCAGCCCGCTCTCACAGCTGTTGCTCGTCTCAGGTTCTCATAAGATGGTTTGTAATCACTTTCATGGATAGCTTGTAGACAATCGATAATAGGCAAATAAGCTTATAATTTTTGATATCGGCCTATAATTTTTGAGATCTCCCTTCTTGTACAGCAGAACTGTAGTAGACTCCTTCCAGCAGTCAGGAATTTTTTGCATCTCTACATGCCTGGCAAAGCACTCTGCAAGTGCTTTCCATAGTTCATGACCTCCAGCCCTCAGTATTTCCATTGTTATACCATCTTTTCCTGGAGCTTTCCCCAGTGTCATCCGATGGATGGCATGACAAACTTCACTTATTAGGATGGGCAGTATATGCTTAGTTGTGGTGGCCAATGGCAGGATTGGGATGTCCAGACGAGATGCAAACAGGTCCATCTAGAATTCTTTCCAGATCTGCTCGACGTCTTTCTTTCCCATCTTTTCCTTTCCATTTTTGTCTTTTAATGCTGCTATTGTTCCTTTACGCCGTGCTATTTCCCATTTGCGCTTTCTGATGCTGCTTCACTTATTTGCTGCCTCAAGAAGTTTCTGCTCTTGGAATTTCTCCAGATCTTCTTTTGGTCTCCTCCATATTAACTTGCAAAGGAGAAAGTATTCGGCATTATTCCGAGGAGTTCTATCCACCTGTCTTCTCTTTGAAGAAGCCTTTTGGTCTCTTCCAAGATTCTTCCTTTTATCTCTTTTGGCTTTCTCCTTCTTGCCTCTTCAGTGCATTGCATCAGCTCCCCAATGAAGTCACTGTAGCTGCTGCAGGGCCACAGAGCACCCCTATCCCTGCTAGTATCCTCACGTCTCCTCCCCTGCTGGTTCAAGGCTGAAGCTGGGGAGGAGGTTGGAGACAGGAGGGAGCCAGGCAACACAGGTGCCTGAGACCGATCAGCAACCTGCTCTTGCACATTCCCGACCACAAAGTTATCCACCAACTACAGACACACAACTTCTCTCCAAAGACGGAGGCCATGAGGGAGTGATAGAGCCACGATGTCCCATTTGCAGGTACCCCAGTTTCTAAGGGTGTCTTTTCTTTCTGTCAGATTCTTCCTTATTTGAAGAACGTCCATTTCAACAACAGTGCTGGAAATGAAGTCTCCTTCTCAGAAGATGCACTGGGCTCAGCTCATTACGATCTTCTCAACTGGGTTTTCCTCCCCAATCAATCTTTTGTCCCTGTGAAAGTTGGCCAAATAGATCCTGGGGCTCCCCCAGGCCAGGATTTCACCCTTAACCCAGATTCAATCATCTGGGCCACAAAGGTAGGCTGGAGGATACGTTCTGAATCCAGGGAAAGATCCATTCTCTCCTGAGGATACAGAAGGTTCTTGTAACCAGACAAAAGCTGTACTGAATCACAAGAGATGACAACCATGAGGTGAAAGACCTGGCTTGCATACAACACACCTGAGGCCTGCAATATGCATGTCCAAGAAGGGTTGGGATTGGGAAAGCCTCATGCTGGAAACCCAGGGTGCAACTGAAGCAGGAAACAGTGAACTCCATGGACCTTTATTGGACCCTTATGATTCTTTCTTTTAGCAAGGCTGTAGGACAGTTTCAGAGGCCTTGTTAAACACACAGAGGTTTCAGGTCCAATCTCCAGCATCCATTGGTGGGTCGGGAATGCCATTGGCTTGAGTTCTCCCAGGAGCTGTTCCTGGTTCCTCGTAGACCATGGTGAACCAGTTCTTTGAAGACATTCTGAAGATGGAAATGGGAATGTGGCAATGAATCAATGATACGTGCTCATTGCGTAGGCCATCTCAATCATTTCTCTTTTCTCTTGTAGAAGGTGCCTTTTGCCAGGTGTGGCATGAAGAGGTGCCATGCAGGGGAGAGGAGAAGCATTCCAGAGGGCGAGCAGGTCTGCTGCTACCAATGTGACCCTTGTCCAGGAGGGACCATGTCTGATCAGACAGGTAGGGCAAACCTGGGGAATTCCTTCAAAGGCAGATCTTGCTGGGTGAAGGAAACTATTCAGCTGATCAAAATATTAAGATATCTTTGGTCATTTTTGATAGGATTGACATGCTTGAAGGTATTCCTAGTTTTCATCAGAAACTTTCAAGACCTGGTCTTGCCCGCAAAGGTCAGCTTTCTCACTCCTCAGCAATTTAATACAAAGTAGTTTCATGGCATAATTGATGGGTTCCCTACCAGCCTTTCCACTCTTACCATCACATACCACTGCGAAAACAAAAAGCAGAGAAATGGAGCCAGAGAGCTCTTGCTGTTATTGTGCCTCTGGATCATTCTTTCCTCCCTCTCTCCTGAATCCAGTTTCCCCATGAATCACTTTTGAGCAGGTAAAGAGCCCCTTCCCTCTCCCACCTCCTGTCATTCTAACTCTCTTTTTTTAATCCTATTCAGCATATGCCAACAGATAATGTAGACAAATCTCTCATAGCAGTGTTCCTAGGAAGGTTTTTCTCCATAGTGTTGGAAGTCCTGGCAAATCCAGCATGCCTCATTTGCATGTGAATAAGCATGTAGATTAAGTTGTCCCACAATGCATCTCTGAGGAAGCTGTTTATTGCCACTCCACTTCCTCTTCCTCTCTCTCTCCTTCTTCCACCCAGGGAGAAGCAAGCATGCTGTTCTGCTCTCCATTCATCAGGGCCATGCACTCAGGCCTTGATGATGGATTCTGCCCCTTTCTTCCACACAGCTCTTGGCAGATTTAGGGCTGAATGTTTAGGGCAAACTCAGTATTTAGAAAGAAAAGAACAACAAAGGAACTTCATCTTTTCCACCAAGATGGATGTAACAGAACAACAAGGAATAAAGTCAGTAAGAATTCTTTTTACTTCTCTTAACCTAATCGGTCTAAGCGTGTGATTCCTTATGCTTGGGAGGGCTGGATGTGTAAGACCAATAACCTGTGTTTCTCTGGTGTGCTCACTGAAGCTATTTTAAGATAATTTTCTTTTTGTGTGCCAGCTTATCAGCTGTGTTATAAGCTCTGCTCCATTTCAGTGGTTCTAGCAGGCCACTAAATTGGCTTCACATAGAAGACTTCACAATTGGAATTCCTTAGTTCCCTGCATGTAACCAAACCATCTCTAGACTCATCTTCAACCAAGAATGTTTTAACCTTTGTGGGTCAGCAAAATTCGTATAGTAGGTCATTCCATCACCATCTTTGAGTTGGCTACTACAGAAAGGGAACAGTCATGTCACCCTGAGACAGTGGTGTGGGGGGGACTTGCTTATGGCTGATACATCTGAAATACTTAGACAAAGACTCTTGATTTCAGATGCAGCTCGCTGTGACCCCTGCCCAGAAGACCAATACCCCAATAAAGACAACGACCACTGCATTGCCAAGAAGGTCCACTTCCTTTCCTATCAAGAGACCCTGGGATATGCTTTAGCTTCTCTGGCTCTTTCTCTCTCTGTGATCACATCTGCAGTCCTGGTGGTTTTCCTTAAACATTACGATACACCTATTGTCAAAGCCAACAACAGAAACCTCACCTACATCCTCCTGGTCTCCCTCATCCTCTGCTTCCTCTGCTCCTTCCTCTTCATCGGTCGACCCAGGAAGCTCACCTGTCTCTTCCGACAAACTGCCTTTGCCATTCTCTTTTCCCTTGCGGTTTCCTCTGTGTTGGCAAAAACTGTCATGGTGGTTCTGGCCTTCATGGCCACCAAGCCAGGGAACAGGACAAGGAAACTCTTAGGAAAACCACTGACCAACTCCATTGTCTTCATCTGTCCCTTAGTCCAAGCAGTTCTTTGTGCCACCTGGCTGGTAACCTCTCCCCCATTTCCCCACTTGGACTTCCACTCCTTGGTGGGAGAGACTGTCTTGGAATGTAAGGAAGGCTCAGCTTCCATGTTTTACACTGTCCTCGCCTACCTGGGTTTCCTGGCCCTGGTCAGTTTCACGGTGGCCTTTCTGGCTCGGAAATTGCCTGACAGCTTTAACGAAGCCAAGTTCATTACTTTTAGCATGCTGGTCTTTTGCAGCGTTTGGATCACCTTCCTCCCCACCTACCTGAGCACCAAAGGGAAATCCATGGTGGCCGTGGAGATCTTCTCCATCTTGGCTTCTGGAGCTGGTCTCATGGCTTGTATCTTTTTCCCCAAATGCTACATTATCCTATTGAGGCCTGATCTGAATTGCAGAGAAAATATAGTGAGGCACAAGAATCTCTGACTTACGCAGAGATAGGCCACATTAATTTTGGATTTGGGGCACATTTACTATTTGATCTGATTTTTAAGAAATGATGAAAAGAAGGAGGGTCTTGTCCATCAAATAATTGGATAACAAGTAACGTGACTGATCATAACGTACCTATTAATCAGCAACAATCACTCATCCTTTTTATTTTTCATGAATACCAGTTGTTCCCAGTGAGGCCTAATGCCCAACTTGGAAATAATGGTTGATATGTGGAAGTTTCACACTTTATTCCTTTTAATCTAAGGAGTCTTTAAACATGTGTTGAGTTGGCTTCACTGTCAGTGTTGTGAAATACATTTGTCTCCATCGATTCCTGAGGCTTTGCTGAGTTCCCTACTAATTTTTTCACTTAGTTGACTATTAGAAATCCAGTTTGGTGTAGTGGTGAAGATTCCGGCCCAGAAACCAGGAGACAATGAGTTCTAGTCCTGCCGTAGGCAGGAAAACCTGCTGGGTGATTTTGGGCCAGTCCCCCTTTCTCAGCTCAACCCATCTCACAGAGTTGTTGTGAGGAAAAGAGAAGGCAAGGGCATTATGTAGCTGCTTTGAGATGATGATACAGAGAGAGAGAGAGAGAGAAAATAAAAGTGGAATAAAAATCTAATAATAATAGTTTTTGTATATTCTAGAGTTTAAAGGACCCACATTGTTTTAGTCTCTATTAATTTAATAGAGAAACATACTTTATTAATAAATAAGGCCTTGGTTATTAATGGATATTTTCCTGTCCCTGTTATTATCTGTTATCCTTTCCAACTATTATGAAGAAGGAAGGATGGGTAGAGGGGTGGGAGGAAGGAAGGAGGGCTGCGAACAAATGGAATACATTTTGTTTTGTTCATTACTGTACTTCTACATATTGATGATGGTATATTGTCTAAGAACTCAAATGATTTGCAACAAATGTTCCATAGGTTTTGTCCTAACTGACAGGAACCACGCTTAGACGAGGAGCAGGTCTCTAGTGTTTATTTACTGCTACATAAGACAGAAAATCCTAACAAACTGAAGAAGCGTGGGAAAAACCCAGACAGATAAACCCCAAAGGCTAAGGCGGGTCTGATCTGTGTCTCTTCGAATGGCTGCTCAATTCCTCAGTACTACGCCTGCGTTTTCCCCCCTGGATAGAGGCCCCCTCCTGCTCGCCATCAGTACTCATGACAGATTTGATATTCATACTCATTGTGAGTATGTACTTGAAAAATAATATATCAAACCCCAAGATAGTTGTGTTTGACAGAGAAATGTAGTGAACATCATATTTATGTAATATGATCAGTATCAGACCTTATTTTTGATAAGGTGTCCTTTTATGGTTGTAAATATCTTGACACCACAAAGCTGGAAAGAGACCCATTTTCTATCTGTTAGGCAATAATTTGAAGGAAAAGGACACTATCAGCGGTCTGGTCAGGAACTCATTTCCATGGCCATAGAAACCAGGGTCCAGTTTTTGAGGAAAAGCTTCCTGGTAGTAGGATCCATCTAATGGTAGAACAGTCTCCCTGTGGAGGTGGTGGGTTCTCCGTCTCTGGCAGTTTAGAAGAGGAGTGGGACAGCTCTCTGCCTGGGGTGATTGAATTGGCTTTCCTGCACATTGGAGGGACTAGGAGGTACGAGCGGTCCCTTCCAACATTACACTTCTCTGATTCTCTCGTCTAATCCTACGATTCTATGTTTTTTGCTGCCACCAAGTGTCATCCAGAACTTTGCCTCCCAAACCTTGTAGCCCATCATTTCCATTCCACCCTCTAATGCAAGGATATCAAGCTTTTGGCCCAGAGGCGATAAATGTCCCTCAGAGCCATTTTTCTTTGGCTGCGAACAATAAGCCAGAAAGAGCAAGCTCTGCAGAGAATTTGAGTAAAAAGATGTTGAAGCGCACTAAGTGAAGGGATAAGCCTTGGGGACCTCACTCACTACTTTCCACCAGTTCCATGTGGAACCATTCCTGAGCACCGTTGGATCTGATTGTTCAGCTAGTTGCAGGCATACAGTATCAAACCTCAGAACTGGGTAGTCATGTTTGTCCATCATGTCCCCAAGGATATCCTGTGAGCCTTTGTCAAAACCTTATTGCGATCAAGAGGAACCACATCCAGAGCGTTCCCATGGTCTAACAGACTGTCATAAGAGATAAGGTTAGTCAGATATGATTAGGTTTTGACACAACCAGCCTGATTCTATATACTTGTAACTATCTTTCCCAAGGGCTCGCAGACAGCTGTGCTTGACACCTGGTTGTTCTTCTTTTATCATGCAGGTGTTAAAATAGCTGGTCTGTAGTTTCTGGGCCCTCTTTTCCTTCTGGGATGGTGGGACTATGATTGCTCCTCTCCAGTCTTCCACACCTCCCCAGTTCTCATCAAATCTCTCCAGCAGATTTCAAAAATTACAGTCAGCAGCTCTGAGGTCAGTTCTGCTAACTCCCCCCATGCTCTGGGATGTAATCCATCCAGCCCTGAAGACAAGAGTTTGTTTAAACAAGCAGGGCAGGATCACACCATACGTTCCTCAGTCCTGAGCTGGATTCCTCTTCTCCTCCGCCCTGACAGGAAGGCCACAGCCTCTCTTTGAAGGGCAATGGATGCGAAGGAGATGTTCCACCACTGGGCCCCCTTGTGAGCCCCTCTCCTTCCCTGGGCAAGAGAGAGAGAGCTTCCTGACCCTCGCTGGCCTTCGGATGGAACCATGTGTCACGGGTTCTTTGTTTCTGAACCACCAATAGCCAGACTGACCCAGATTCAATGGACACAAAGCACTAGAAACTTGGACCATGGATGGGGTGTTTGTCTCTCCCTTCAGTGCCTGGGGAGTGTGGGGGTGGATTTTATTTTACAAAAGGAAAGCTTGCAAATTAAAAAAAAAAGGAATTGAAAACTGCAAATGTCTTCTACTAGTGCAGAAATTAAACTTAACAATAAAACTATTTAAAATAGGAAATACTATTTTCAATAAGCTCTTAATCTACACTGCATGCCATATAGAGCTTGGATTCCAAACTGTGGTAACAATTTTGTTTGGATAGGAGGACTTGAGAGTTGTGCCAAGAACCTCACTAAAATGGATTTTGAGGAGGGATCAGTCCTTTTTGGACTGGCAGAACTTGGCCCAGGCTCAGCCTTCACATGTTCGAAATGTTTTGATCTCCTCAAGCACTGTTGACCCCTATGAATCCATCTGCTGTCCACAGAGTTAAAGAAACTGTTTATTCCCTCCTGCCTTGAAGCCTATCCCAGGCATGTGACTTTTCCTTTCCCTCAAAGCCAGGAGCCCAAATTCCAGTTGAGAGACATTATCTCATGTTGACTCAAGAGTAACACACATGGAAGGAATTACTGGGTGACAACTTGGACAAAGGATGTATATGCCCCTCCGAATCTCCAGTGCCTGTATCGACATTTCTATTGCTAAGGGGAATGGCCCTGTCAGGACGGTTCATGGTTACAGATCCCTAAACAGTATGACTGTTGGGCTCCATTATCATTTGCGACCATCAAGAACAACTGAACCCTCCCTAGGGTAATAGAGGGAAGGAAGGGAAGACAGAGTCAGGCTTTCAGGATTGTGCTGCTGGGCCCTGTATCAATTAAGTGGAGTTCCAGGCAGTCTCAAGAAGTCTTTATTCAATTATTTATGTATTTTGAGATTTATAAGGCCATCTAACTTAAGACTGTGTGACTTTGGGCAGTACAACATAAAGGTACAATAATGATGATGATGAAGATGACAACAACAACATCTGAACAATAAACAACCAATATATTAATACAAGAGCTAAAAGCTAAACTATAAAATGGCCACCAAGGACAGAGCAAAACAAACCTCAGAAAGGGGGGGGGATCCCACTCAATGGGCCCGAATGCCTGGGGGAAGAGGCAGGTCGTAAGGGGTTTCCTGAAAGCAAGGACAGTCGGGGCCTCTTGTATATCCAGGTCAGTTCTTCCACATCGCAGGGACAACCACAGAAAAGGTGCAATTCCTTGTCCCCACAAGATGACAAGACTTAAAAGGAGGAATCAGGGGCATGCCCTCCTGGTGGCTGGGTGTGGGCTGGTCAGATGTTCTTGGGAGAAGGAAGTCCTTCAAATTACCTGGTCCTATGCCACGTAGGTCTTTAAAGGTAACCACCAGCACCTTGAATCATACCCAGAAGCCTATTGGGAGCCAGTGCAGCTCACGGAGTAGTGGGGTTATGTGGGCATAATGAGATGCACCCATAACTACCACTGCTGCTGCATTCTGGACCAACTGAAGTTTCCGGAAGTTTTTCAGGGCAGCCCCATTGAGTGTGTTGCAACAGTTCAGTTGGGAGATGACCGAGGTGTGTAAAGGTGAGAAGGGCCTCCCAGTCCAGGAATGGGCGCAACTGGCACACAATAGGCAGTTGTGCAAAGGCTCCCCTGGCCACAGCTGCCACCTGCTCTTCAAGGTTCCAGGAGAACCCCCAGACGGCACACCAATGCTGAACGAGGTAGTGCTACCCCATCCAGAACCAAAGTTGGAAACTCTGCAACTCCCGGGTCTGGGGGGCCCAAAAGCCAGAGTCAGAATAGGAGCTGATTCAGACACAAACACACACACACAGAAAGACACAGAAAGACACAGACATGCACCAATGCAGTAGCTAAACAAAGAAGTGATTTTATACTGGACACTATGACATCTATACTGAGGAAGTAAAATGTCCTAATAGAATGTACAAGTGAAAACATTATCTACGAAATCAGCACCTTTTTCTATGTATGCACAGAAAATGAGAAATCAAGTCTTTTTTTTAACTGCACTCCTCATTTCCCTTGGGGACCACTGTGCCCCCCTCCTCTTACTCTGTTACACATTCGGAGTCCTTACAAGGACTAGCATCCTGCCAGACACCTGGAACCGGCTCCCTTCACTCTCGGCTTTCCCCAGAGCAGCATCTCATGTCTTCGTTGCCTGACAGAAATGACCAGGCCATGGATTGAGCTGAACACTTTTGATGCAAGGAGGCCAATTTGTGAGGCACTGAAGGTGTCTGTGGGGTACAGAGATGAAGGATTTCTTCTTGGTCCCAAAAGGGAGAGGCTCCATTTTGCGCTTAGAGGGACCCTTATCGAGCTACCTTGCATACATCCTGGCTTCTCCATGGGGAAATGATTCTTCCCGAGAATAAGGAATGGGTCAGCCACGTTACAAGTTCCACGCAGAAAGCCACAGACCAGGGCTTAGTAATGTCCACTCACCCTCAACATGTTGAAGGGGCTTGAAAATCAGTTGTTGGTATTTTTAATTTTGGGTCATACGAAGAAGATTGCAGTGGTGGTTCAGTTGTGCTAGACGCAGTCCATTGTGTCCAGTATCAAGAAGGTCCACCCGCCCACAGCAAACAAGACCGTTTCCTCACAAGAATATCCAAGAAGCATCGGGATCCAGTTCAGCTTTCCTACTTCTTTTCCTTTCTTTGGTCACATGCCTTGTGCTCCTAACTTTTAGGAAACACCAGGAGAGCCCAAATGTCAAGCCACCCAAGGCTGGGGAACTTTTGCCTTTCAAATAAACCCCCACTTCATCTTCCATAAAGAAGGCCTTAAAATAAGTGCCCCTGACTATGACCCCCACTGAGATTCGATCCAAGAAATCTCAGGACCAGGTCTGTGGCTGTGGATTTACTCAAAGAAAACCTTTCTAATACTTTACAAGCTCTAGTTTCATACTTCCTTTTCAAGACAGGTGAGACAAGATGAATATTGAAAAAAAAAACAGTAAAGCTAGAGGAGATTGGAGGTCCCTCAGGTACCAAGTCAATATGTCAGGTGGGACTGATAGGTGATAACCAGCAACTTAATTGCCTCTGGAGGCCAACTGCCCATCCCTCCTCCTGCTGCCACATGCTGTCCAGACGTAGCTTCCAAGTGGTCTTCAAGGGCAGCCCCATGGAGAGCCCATTGCAACAGTCCACCTGTGAGATGAGATGACTAAGGCATGAGGGACTAGGAAGAGGGACTCTCAATCCAGGAAGAAGCACAAGTATTGCAGAGGCCGAATCGGTGCAAAGGCCTTCCTGGCAGGAGGTGCCATCTGCTGCTCAGCCAGGAGCTAAGAGTCCAGGAAGTCCCCAGACTGTGCACCAGTCCTGAGTGTGGCAGTGCAAAGCCATGCAGGATCGAGGAGGGAAAGTCCCCCAGAACTGGGGACATCAAGCCCTGACAACCCCTTGATTTGCTAGGATTGCAGGTGACCTTCCTCCCCATCCAGATTACAACAGCCTCTAGGTGCTGGGGTGAGACCTGGTCAGCATTGCCTGATCGGCCAAGGGTTGATGTGTACAAATGTGTGGCCTAGTGATGATACCTGACCTTTAACTGACAAATGACCTACCCCAGTGGCCACGTGGAGACATGAAACAGGAGGGGAGAGAATGTCAAGCCTTGAGGGACCCCAAAAATCGTGTTTCAGGGTCACATGACACTGAATGGAATCAGCTGCAGAGAAAGAAGGAGAGCCATAAAGGACCATGTCCCCATCTCGGTCTATGCAGAGAGTCTAGAAGAATATCATGGTCGATGGCGTTCTTCCCCCACCAGCTAACAGCAGGCAAATTTCTTGGGCTCTGACCAGTTGTTAGGCAACACTCCTGCAGAGGTAAAATTGACCTGACACATTAAGAGACCCCCATGCCTCTTTATTTTTAAGGACTGTGGGGGAAATTGCCTTCTAATCTCATTGCTGTCATATGGCATAAATAAACCAAGTGTTCCATCCAAACAGCTGATTGCCACATTGCCCCTTAGCCCTCACTCTATCGGAACCAACTGTGGCCCAGGCCAGACTCCATCTTGGGTGCAGGTGCCCAGTTTCAGGCAGGCCGAATACCCCCCGGGACCCCGACTCCCAACTCCATCTGCTCCGTGGGTCAACAACAAGAGACACCAACATGTTTTCCCCCTTCTGGCGTATGAAGAGAAACTATTGCTAAGTGGGTAGGATGTTATTCTTGCAATTATCAGAAGAACAGTAATTCTTAATCTATCACCAGTGGGATTCTGGGAAAATGTTCCCAAGATAAAACATACAAAGCTAAAGTAGCTCTGAGGTCTCCCAAGGGGCCGTGGACCTGTCAGCGTAGCTTGTCTTGAAAAAAGGTCCTTTCTTGCAATCGATGAAACTTAGCTGGCCTCAACATTCCCTTGGCTGATAGATCAAACACAGGGAAGAGAAAGCACCCGTGATGTAGATGTGCTGGGGGGCCATCCAGGTGCCACACCCCGCGTCTTTCCTGCTAAAGCCCTGGTGAGAGGTGGGGGGGCACCTGCAGTTCAGCTTCTGAAGAACCATCGATTTTTGATCCAGGAGGGAAGGCGAGAATGATGAATGGGCTGCCTCTCCTGCTGCTGCTCCTCTTCTGGCTCCTGCCTCCAATGACTCATAAGATGACGCAAAGTGTGTGTGTGTTGAGGAACCCTTTGCAGACTCTGGAGGAGCATCACTGGCCTGGCGATCTCATTATCGGCGGGAATCTGCCCCTGCGGACAATTTTCGATGTCATGAGAAAATTTCACCAGGAGCCATCACTCACCCCAGTTTTAGCCATGTAAGATTCAGCTGGAGGGGAAAGGGGTAGAGGATCGTCTGTTCTGTTTAGGATTCAGGGACTCCTTTCAGACATTCTTCCTCAGCGACGTGCGCAACGTCCTGGTGCAGTTCAGGAGCCTTGGTGCTTTTCCCGATAAAGAGCCAAGCTCATTAAATGGGCTGGAATGTTCCTGTTTCCGAGGACCCTTCAGCAGGAAGATGATAGGCGGCATAAAAAGTGAGGAAGGGGGTAGGAGTTAGAAACTGTGCTGGCCTAGTGGAGAGGTTGGCTGCTAATATTCATTCGGACAGTAGAGATCACTCAGGTAAATGAGCCATGGCCGTTTAGGTTGTGGAACTTCTGAGCCCCAGTCTGGGTTTGCTACGATTTCAGTGGCAGTAATATCCACATAATATCCTTAATCCATTTTCTTTTGTCCAAAGACTCACAACAAATGGAGTCACCACCTCAAAGTCCAGGAGAACACACACACACACACACAGAGAGACACACACAAGGAAAGGCAAACGCCACCAGCACACACAAGCCTCCCTGTCATATTCCCAAATGCTTTCTCATTGTAGCATTACGCCCAGGAACTACCAGCTGTTTCTGGCCTTGGTACTTGCAGTAACGAAGATCAACAGGGATTTGGTTCTCCTCCCCAACGTCACACTCGGCTTCCGTATCTCTGACAACAGCCAGTCTGTGAGGAGGATCTCCTTGAACAGCCTCTCTCTGCTCTCGACACGAGGCCGAATGGTTCCAGGCTACAAATGTGACAGGAGGGACACTCTGCTCTCCGTCATTGGAGATCTCGTCCCCAAATCCTCAAGGCAGATGGCCTCCATCTTCGGCATCCTCAAGGTCCCACAGGTAAGGGGCCTCCATATGGAGCAGACACAGAAGAGAAGCGCACACAGAAGCCAAAGTTGAAGCCAAAGTTATTTGGGGGCACATCGGGAGTTTGTCATTTGGGGAACCCATGCCGTAGTTGAACTCATATTTATCTTTGTGTGTGAGGATAGTTTCTTTAGGCCCCACCCCAAAGAGGTAAAAGATAACATGTTTCTGAAATACTATCCGAGATGAATTCCTTCCTAAATGATTCTTTGTAAATATAGCCACCCTTCAGTCCGGTTTCTTGTCTGAATCAGACTGATGTTTTTTTCCCCTGGCTTCTCACGTGCCAGAATCAGCAATCGATGTCAGTGGTGGCTCTCCTTATGGAGGGAAGAAGCATTGCTGCTGCTCACAGTGAGTCAGCCTGACTGCTGGGCAATAAACCACAGGATGGTGACCCTTAACATCAGCATAAAATTTGACCTTGTTTTGAAAAGTTCATGTGTAAAACAAGGCTCTCCCTTTCTGCAGCTCGGATTTGACTTCGAGTTCACTCAGGGAGACAGAATAGTTTTTCCTTCCTTTTTCCGAATTAACTCCAATGAACTTCCTCAGTATGTGGGCTTAGTCCAGCTGCTCCTGCATTTCCAGTGGAACTGGGTTGGGCTTGTGGCCCCTGAGGATGACCGTGGAGAGCATTTCATCTCCTCCCTGAAGCCCATGCTCAAGCACAAGGAGATCTGCCTGGCCTTCACTGAAATGTTGAGAGTTAATAATCTTCATATGTTCACATTCCTTCTTCCCACAACTTGGTTTAAAGCTGAAGTGATTATTTTGTTTGGGGACTCCAGTAGTGTTACTATTATATACCTGGCTGTGGATCTTTATGAACGACAGACTAAGATTTCATTTGGAAAAGTCTGGATCCTGACTTCCCACTGGGATGGTAGCTTTATAGCATCTCAAGGAACGGTGCAAACTCTAAAGCCCTTCCATGGGGCTTTGCATTTCAGGGACCACACTGGGGATGTCCCAGAATTCAGGCACTTCCTCCTGTCTTTAGACCCCTTGAACGCCCAAGGAGACGCCTTTCTCCCTCCCTGGTGGGAAATGGTCTTTAGGTGCAGTTTCCTGAAATCAGGTGAAATCCCTCAAGAGGGGAAGAAACCATGTACAGGAATGGAGCGTTTGCAGAATCTGCCAGCTTGCGCGTTTGAAATGAGCATGATGGGTGAAAGTTACAGCATCTACAATGCCATTCATTCTGTGGCACACGCAGTACATGCAATGCATGGATCAGGAGAGCGGCCAACCCTGATGAGGCTTGGAAAGAGGATCTCCAATGTCCAGCCATGGCAGGTAATCTCTGGCTCTTTGTCCATTCTAAAGGTCTTTAGAGAGCCAGCTCCCCATGGGCGTTGCTTGATTGACTTACTGCAATTATCCCCTAAGATGATGGTCACCACAGGATGAGAAAAGCCAGGATGTCCCCTTTGTGATGGTCAGGCAGTTGCCTCAATTCCTCAGGGTTGATTTCTTTCAGCTTCTTGCCTGTTTGAAGAAGGTCCAGCTTAATGGCAGTGCTGGAAATGTAATCTCATTTTCAGAAAATGGACTGGGATCAGCTCACTATGATCTTCTCCACCTAAGTTGCCTTCAGCATGTAGCCTGAATCCAACCAGTGAAACCACACTAAGCTCGATTCATTTGAACTTGCTTTATTTTTCTGTGGCTTAACATACTGTGCGAACACAGACCATTTGTTTAGTACCCCATTTGTGGTATGGCTCAGCTTGTGTGAAAGGCGCCTCTGTGAATCTCAGCACACGCAGTAGGGCTCCAAGGCGAAGTGGCCCTCAAGTCCTCCTGCTCTGAAATTCCTCGGGCTGCTCTGCATCCAGGGCAGAACCTTGGATGTCTCTCGATTGTGGAGGGACCAAACAGGGCAGGCAGTGGCTCTGTTCAAGAGAGAAGATCCTATGTAAGTCGGGGACCCTGCTTGGCCCCTGGCCAGACGGGGCTGCTACATTCAGCCCTTTTTGAGTATCAGTGACCGAAAGTCAGCAGGGACACGTGGAGTCTAACCGGGTTCTTGCATAAGTTACCTACTCTTTCCTAAAATATAATTTGTCATCTATAAGACCGTGGCCAAGATAAAGATTTGTCTCTAGCCAAGGATTACAACAGCCAAACTAAGCAATAACAATTGAGGTGTGGCATTAAGAGCTCTGTATGTAGGGATTATTCTATAAAACCTGGAGGTGAAGAAGCCATGACAGAAACACCCAATGACAGAATCCTTTTGCAATGTTCGGGTCAATCTCTCATGCTCCGTGGTAGTTTTCTTTGATTTCATGCTGCTCCTGATCACTCAGATATCCACCAAGCTAACATCTCCAGCTGTACAGACTTGCAATTATCTCCAAAGATGATGGTCACCATAGAGTGAAAGAAGCCACGATGTCTCATTGGTGATTTTCAGACAGTTACCTGAATTCCTCAGGGTCTCATTCCTCAGGGTCTATTTCAAGGAGGTCTGGTCCACTAAAAGAGCTAGAAATGTAATCTCATTTTCAGAAAATGGACTGGGATCACCTCGATATGATCTGTCATGTGATCTTTCTGTTAACAATCACGTTGCTTAGCAACGAAGTTTCCTGGTCCCAATTAGGGTCATTAAGTGAGGACTACCTGTAGCTGCCTTACATGCAGAATCCAAGTTCCTATCCCAGCACCAATTGGTTAGTGGGCAAAGCCACTGGTCTGAATTCCCCAGAAGCTCTTCCTGGTTGATGTTACAGGATGGCAAATCTGTTCTTCTAAAGATTTTCTGAAGATGGAAATGTGGAAATGAAGTAATGATGCATCCGTGATAGAAGCCATGATGTCTCATTTCTACTTCCCCCAGTCCCTAAGGGTCTCTTTTCTTCCAGATTCTTCCCTATTTGAAGAACGTCCGGTTCAACAACAGTGCTGGAAGTGAAGTCTCCTTCTCAGAAGATGGACTGGGATCAGCTCGTTATGATCTTCTCAACTGGCTTTTCCTGCCCAATCAATCTTTCGTCCCTGTGACAGTTGGCCAAATTGATCCTGGGGCTCCCCCAGCCCAGGATTTCGCCATTAACTCTGAGGCAATCATCTGGGCCACAAAGGTGGGGTATAAGGAAATGTTCTGAGTTCAGGGAGAGAGTCATTCTCTGCTGGAGATGCAGAATGTCATTCTAGCTGAGAAAAGGTCTATCAGATCAGAAGAGGTGACAGCCATGTGCTGAAGGACATGCTTTGCATGGAACACATTCAGGTTTGATTTGTGGCATGTCCAGGAAGGGTTGGGATTTGGAAAAACTCCTGCTGGAAGCCAAGGGTGCAAACAGAGCAGGGAACAGTGGTTTTGATGGGCAGTTCCCATTCAGTTGGATCCTCGGGATTCTTTGTCCTAGAAAGGCTGCAGCTGAATGTCACAGAAGTCCCAGTTCCTATCTCCGGCATCCATTGGTGGGTCAGGAATGTCACTGGCCTGAATTCCCCCAAAAGCTATTCCTGCTTTATGTTGGACCATGCTGAACCAGTTCTTTTGAAGACATTCTGAAGATGGAAATGGGAATGTGGAAATGAATGTTCATCGCTTAGGCCATCTCAAGCATTCTCCTTTTCTCTTTTAGAAGGTGCCCTTTGCCAGGTGTGGCATGAAGAGGTGCCGTGCGGGTGAGAGGAGAAATGTTCCAGAAGGCGAGCAGGTTTGCTGCTACCGATGTGACCCTTGTCCAGAAGGGACCATTTCTAATCAGACAGGTAGGGCACACCTGAGCAGCATCTTCCACTGCAGATCTTCCAGGATCAAGGAAGCCGTTCCATTGATTGAAATATGAAGTTTTGTCTGTCATTTCTGATCGATTCCAGATGCATCAAAGTGTTATTAGTTGTCAGAGAAAAGGTTTGGTACACAGACCTAAATTGTCCTGTTCCCGCAGTCGCCCTTTCTTACTCCTGAGAAAGGAGGACTGGCAGTCCTGCTCTCCTCAAACAATTTAATGCACTTGAAGGGAGTTTCAGGCCAGGAATCAGTGGGTTCCCCGCTGTCCTTTCCACCCCCACCCAGTGTCAGTTACAATGGGAGCACCAAATTCAGACCATTTTCCTCAAGGAGTGGAGTGGGGTGGGTGGGGGTTCAAGGCTCCATTATTGTTATTCACACTTTGCTGCTCTGTCAGGAATATTGATTTCTAAGGAAATTAGCAGGATTCCTGGTGACAGGTCTCTATATATTCTTGGGGTTCCGGTATAAAGTGAAATAGCCAGGTGCCCATTTGTCTCACAGCAAAAAGCAAAACATCAGATTTAAAAGCGAGTCAGAGCTCAAGAGATCCCTGTCTCTGACCGACTCATCCCCAGGCTCATCCTGAGCCAAGGATGATTTGCCTTTTTCTGGGCACCATAAGATGCCCAGAGGGTCCCTCTATCAATTTCTTTCTTCATGAGCTGGCCCATGAAGAAAAGCCCGCCCATCAGATTTCGCAGAGAAGGCATGCTGTGGGTACCATCAGCTAGGGATATGCATTTGATGGTCCCAGGAGAGGTGCCTTCTCTTCCATGGCCCCACCCTCTGGACTATCCTTCTCCCTGAGATTAGATCAGCTCCATCCCTTCTGTTATTCCAAAAGACCACCAAGACCTGGTTATGTGATCAGTCCTGGGTCTCCCAAGGAACTGGAGACTTGCTTAGATGGTTCCATTGTTGAGGGAGCCATTTTTATCATCCCTTCACTTATGGTATGTATTTTTGGCTTTTATGATATATATTAATATGGCTTTTATAATTTTATCTCTTGTTTTTATGTTGGCCATTGTATCTCATTGTTGTATGCCACCCAGAGAGACTCTTGGTGAGATGGGCAACTATATAAATTTCATTAATAAAATAAATAAATAAATAAATAAATAAGGAAAGAAACATTCATCAGTCCTGAGACGTTTGGAGTGGGAGAGGTGCCTTCCCTTCCATGGGGCCCACCCTATGGAATATCCTTCCCCTTAAATTCATTCATTTCCATCCCTTCTGATGTTCTGAAAGGCTCTCAAGGCTTAACCAGAACAGGCCTGGGGCTCCCAGGGAACCGGAGACTTGCTTAGATGGTTCCATTGTTGGGGAGCCATTTTTATCTTCCCCTCATCTTTGGTTTTTATGATATGTATTAATATGGTCTTTATATTTTTATTGCTCTTTTTATATTGGCCATTTTTTATGTTGTATGCTGAGTCACTAAATCTGAAAAGAAACATCCATGTCACACCTGAGACACTTGGAGGGGAAGAGATTGTGTGCACTGCATATGCACCTGGAAAACTTAGACAAAGCCTCTTGATTTCAGATGCAGCTCACTGTAACCCCTGCCCAGAAGACCAGTACCCCAACAAGGGCAAAGATCACTGCATTGCCAAGAAGATCCACTTCCTTTCCTATCAAGAGACCCTGGGATGCACTTTAGCTTCTCTCACCCTTTCACTCTCTGTGATCACGGTAGCAGTCCTGGCAATTTTCCTAAAACATTGTGATACACCAATCATCAAGGCCAGCAACCAAGATCTCACCTACATCCTCCTGGTCTCCCTCCTCCTCTGTTTCCTCTGCTCCTTCCTCTTCATCGGTCGACCCGGGAAGCTCACCTGTCTCTTCCGACAAAGTGCCTTTGCCATTCTCTTTTCCCTTGCGGTTTCCTCTGTGTTGGCAAAAACTGTCATGGTGGTTCTGGCCTTCATAGCCACCAAGCCAGGGAACAGGACAAGAAAACTCTTAGGAAAACCACTGACCAACTCCATTGTCTTCACCTGTCCCTTAGTCCAAGCAGTTCTTTGTGCCACCTGGCTGGTAACCTCTCCCCCGTTTCCCCACTTGGACTTCCACTCCTTGGTAGGAGAGACCATCTTGGAATGTAAGGAAGGCTCAGCTTCCATGTTTTACACTGTCCTCACCTACCTGGGTTTCCTGGCCCTCCTCAGTTTCACAGTAGCCTTTCTGGCTAGGAAACTGCCCGACAGCTTTAATGAGGCCAAGTTCATTACTTTTAGCATGCTGGTCTTTTGCAGCGTTTGGATCTCCTTCCTCCCCACCTACCTGAGCACCAAAGGGAAGTCCATGGTGGCCGTGGAGATCTTCTCCATCTTGGCCTCTGGATCCGGTCTCTTGGCTTGTATCTTTTTCCCCAAATGCTACGTTATCCTATTGAGGCCTGATCTGAATTGTAGAGAAAATATAATAAGAAACAAGAATCTCTAACTAATGCAGGGATAGGCCATGTTTATATTTGTCTTTGAGGCATGTTTATAATAGCATAACATTTCTAAGAAATAAAGCAATGAAGGAGGAGTTTGTCCATTAAATAATTGCTTATCAAGTGCTGCGACTGATCACAATATACCTGTTGTCACCAACAATCACCCACCCTTGTGTTTTCCATGTATTCCAGTTGTCCCCACTGAGGCACAGCATCTGTGTGGAGATAACGCTTGGGGTTCAAGATGTGCATACTTTTTCAATGAGGACATTTTCCCATTTTATTCCTTTTAATGGAAATGTTTAAAATGTTACTGTTTCAAAGAGTTGGGTTCAGTATCATTGTTTTTAAGGATGTATTTTGTTTCCATAGACTCCTGAGGGTTTTTAGGACTCCCTTTTTACTATTCAATTTTTGAAAATGGTAGAGTTAAAATCCCCCCCAATGTCTGCTGTGCTGCCTCATTGAGTTTCCTGAGAGGGATGAGTGAACAATGCCAGAAGCTGTTCATCTCTGTGGTCTTTAATAAAGCTGATTCATTTTCTTGGAGAATCCTCCAGTTGACCGGAGGCCTTTCAGCACAGAGAGCGACCTTGAAGGACAGAGGGAAGTTTTGTTACCAAGGCAACAATCGGAGAGATGTGGCTTAAGCCCACTCCAAGAAACCAATGGGAGAAAACAATTCGGATGGGACCCCCCCCCCCCAATTCACAGGAAGAGGAGCAGAGGGGGGAGGGAAGCACACTCAGACTTGGAAGCTGCTCTAAGGAAGGGAGTCACAGACCTGGATGGCTTTGGTGTCCCCATCTGCTCTGCCCTAGAGGGCTGGCATGTGGCCCAGCAAGATGGCAGCACTTAATTGGGGGGATGTGGAGCTCACCCTCTCCGCCCAAATGCCCCAGACAGGCAGACACAGCTGTGGAAAGGCCCCTCATATCACCAGGCCCCGAGCCAGGTAGGGCTTTACAGCTGACAACCAGCCCCGTGAATTGCACCGGGAAGCCGACTGGCAGCCCATGCAGCTTCCATAGCCACAGGGCACATGGGCACAGCAAGATGCACCTCTTTCTGCTTGTGCCGCTGCAGTTTGGACCAGCTGTAGATTCCTGACTTAGACCTGTCTCATCCCATGGTTTCCATAACCCCTCTGAATTCCATCCAAATGCATAGAAATGACCAGGGAACAAAACCCGATTAAGCACCAGGAGAGTCTTCTCCAGAGTAGAAAGTCTTTGCAAGTGGAACAGATTTCCTCAGCAGTAGGAGGAGGACCCTCCACCACTCGAGGTCTGGAAGCAAAGACGGGATGGTTAGGACCACTCTAGTTGCAAGATCCTGTGTGGCAGTAGGAGGATTGGGTGTCAGAACTGTCAGTCAAAGAGAGGCAACACCTCCTCCTTTAAATTAAGTTACGTTCCAGATGCAGTTAAGTTAACCAGCAACTTAACTGCATCTGGAAACCAACTGCTAGCTGGTGTAGAGGTACTGCATGTGCATAGCAAGGCTTGCCCATCACTCCTCCTGCTGCCAGATGCTGACCACATGGAGCTTCCAAGTGGTCCTCAAGGGCAGCCCCATGGAGAGCCCATTGCAACAGTCCACCTGTGAAATGAGGGACTAGGAAGAGGGACTCTCAGTCCAGGAACAGGAGCAAGTATTGCAGATGCTGAGCTTGGCAGTGAACCATGGACCACCTCACACCTGCTACCTCCACCCATCCCACCCGATCAGGCAGAGAGGGCATGCTACGGGCCCTGTCCATGAGGGATTGCCAATTGGCAGGGTCCAGGAAGAGGGCCTTCTCTGCCGTGGCACCCGCCCTCTGGAACAAGCTGCCCCCTGGGGTGAGATAGGCCCCCACTCTCCCGGCCTTTTGGAAGGGAGTAAAAACTTGGTTATGCCACCCGGCCTGGGATGGGGGGAGTGACAGCTCCTCATGGGGGTGGTTGGCCCCATGAGGGTGCCATGAAAAGACCTCTATTCCATCTTGAATTGTATGTTTTATCCTTGATATTTATATTGTATTTATATGCTTTATATTGTTTTTATTTGTTGTAAGCCACCCAGAGTCGTCGTATGTGAGATGGGCGGCAAAGAAATTTAAGAAATAAACAAATAAATAAACTGTCTTGCCTGCAATGCCGCCTTTCCCACTCCACAGCAATTTAATAGAGGGTAGTTTCACGGCACAATTGATGGGTTCCCTACTAGCCTCCTGACTCCTACCTAACATACCACTAGGAAAACCAACTACTGATTGTTCCCCTGAATGAGGAGTGTGGCGTGGTTGGGCTTCAAGCCTTAATTTTAATTTTTTATCACATGTTGCTTCTGTCAGGAATATCAATCTCCAGGAAATTTTTATCTATTTATATTTCAAATTTCACCACCACCCATCTCACTCAAACAGCGACTCTTAGCGGTTTACAATAAAACTAGAAAAAATAAATCTTAAAATACAATAAAAACAATATTCTTAATTAAAAATATAAATAGAAAATCCAAGATTGAGATGGAAAAATTCTTAATTTAAATTCATTAAATTCATGGGAGCCTCTTCAAGGTGCTAAAAACCCCCAGGATTGATTACCCCTCCTCATGCCCTGAGCAAGATGGCAGAGCCAGGTCCTCACCCCTTTCCAGAAGGCTGGGAGAGTAGGGGCCTGCCTGACTTCTGGGGGAAGAGTGTTCCATAGGGCAGGGGCCACAGCAGAGCAGGCTCTCTTCCTGAGTCCTGCCAATTGACAATCTTTCATGGATGGTTCCATAACATGCCCTCTCTGCCTGAAAAGGTGGAATGGGTTGATGTAATGGGGGTGAGACGATCCCTCAGATAACCTGGACCCATGCCATCTAGGGCTTTAAAGGTGATTGCCAACACCTTGATTTGGATCTGGAGGCAAACTGGCACCCAATGCAGGTTCTGCAGCAAAGGTGTTACATGTGCGATCTTTAAGGCACCCCAAATTGCTCAGGTGACTGCATTTTGAACCAGCTGCAGCATCTGGATACTCTTCAAGGGTAGCCCCATCTAGAGAGCACTGCAGTAGTCTACTGTATACATGGCAGGCCCAGCCCAAGAACAACCAAGCATTGATCCAGTCAAACTTCAGTTCTTCATTTGCTCACACTGTATAGACAGAATCTTGCTAGACTAAAGCAGCTCTACAGAACATAAGGGGAAATCACCTGGGAAAGCCCTAGGGTGGGGCTATTCTGAATCTCTGGGTTTTCCCACAACTGCTCCTGGACTATGTTTTGTCTTATCTCTTTCCCTTTCCTGGAATGTGCTCCCTCCTTCCTGAGAACCAGCGGCACTGCCAAAACCCACCACAACACAGGAGATGACTGGGGCATGAGTGACTGACCAGAGGGCTTCCCGATCCAGGAAGGGGCACAACTGGTGCACAACACAAGTTCAGCAAAGGCCCTTCTGGCCATGACTGCCACCCGATCTTCGAAACTGATCCACCTGTCAGAGATACAGGAGATCCACCTACCTATATCTGTTAAACCCTCCCTGCAAAAAAATCTGGATGAGTGATGGGAAAAACTGATTTGAAACATAAAGCAGAGCAATTGAGCCAGAGAGTTCTGGCTGTTATTGTGCCTCTGAATCCTTCTTTCCTCCCTCCCTCCTGAAGCCAATTTCCCCATGAATCACTTTTCATCAGGCAAAGAGCCCCTTCCCTCTCCCACCTCCCTTCTCATTCTCTCTCTCTCTCTCTCTCTCTCTTTATACCAACTTAGCACATGCCAACAGATAATGAAGACGAACCCCAAAGAGCAGTGTTCCTGGGAAGGTTTTCCTCCATAGCAGACTCCATAGATCAATTTTAGAGCACAGACCATTTTCAGAACTCCCTAGATTAATCTTCTTCAACAAGGATGCTTTGTCCTTTTGGGGCACCAAAATTCGCACCGTAGGTCATTCCATCACCATCTGGGAGTTGGCTGCTGCAGAAAGGGAACAGTCATGTCACCCCTGAGACACCTGGCGGGAGGGAGCTTGCTCACAGCAGATACATCTGAAATGCTTAGACAAAGACTCCTGATTGCAGATGCAGCTCGCTGTGACCCCTGCCCAGAAGACCAGTACCCTCACAAGGGCAAAGATCGCTGCATGGCCAAGAAGATCCACTTCCTTTCCTATCAAGAGACCCTGGGGTGCCCTTTAGCTTCTCTGACTCTTTCTCTCTCTGTGATCACTTCTGCAGTCCTGGCCATTTTCCTTAAGCATCGCGACACACCGATCGTCAAGGCCAACAACCGAGATCTCACCTACAGCCTCCTGGTCTCCCTCCTGCTCTGCCTCCTCTGCTCCTTCCTCTTCATTGGTCGACCTGGGAAGCTCAGCTGTCTCCTCTGATGAACTGCCTTTGCCACTCTCTTTTCCCTGGCAGTTTCCTCTGTCTTGGCAAAAATTGTCATGGGGCCTGTTGTATAGCAGGGAGAGTCTTTGAAAGAAGGGTCACATTGCGTTGCAGTTCCAGTGGCATAGAAAATTCATCCAGAAATAATCAAGGAACATCAATGTTCTAAGCATACCTGTGCACATGGGCTCCTGGGCTTTGCAGAATTCTCTACTAGCTTTTTCACTCAAATCTTTCTCACTGTATATTTTTAATGCAAGAGTTCAAATGATGCACAGTGTTCCCTTCATTATGATTAGATAAACCTACTTCATTAATGAATAAGATCATGTGAGGTGAATATTAAGGGGTCTTCTCCTGTCCCTGCTGTTACTCATCCTGCCAGATTATTATGAGGATGGATGGATGGATGGATGGGAGTAAACGGCATCGTTGGCAAACTGTTCGGTATCGGGCGGAGAGGAAGGAAGACAACCTTGTGTGATAGTCTCTTGGATGTTTCATGTCCTTACAAGAATGCTTAGAGATGCATTGATTGGGGGAGAGGACCGACCCTGCAGCACCCCACGTATCAGAGCCCACCAGGCCGACCTCTCATCTCCCACCACCGTGGACTGAAACCGTCCCTGATGGAGCCGGTGCCCAGCAGGGTCTCCAACGCTTCTGGGTGGCCCGGTAAGACCCTGATTGATGGCAGGAACTCCACATGGATGAGGAGGAGGGTGATTTTGCTCTCCTGGGATTATTAATAAAAGACTAGCAAGCCTTACTTCCCCTGGGTGGATGTCCAGAGATCAACCCTCCCTACCCATAAAGAGGTTTGGGACCAGTCAAAACATCTTTATCCATCACACTCTGAATAACACAGCTGGGTCCCTTTAGAGTTGGAGCTTAGAGGAATGCTTATCCTGAAGGCTTAAAGCCCCAGTTGAGCCCTCTGAGGTCACCAGAGCATCACGTTCCCCGCAACACCCTCCGTTGGCTTGCTCGAGGAAGAAGGTCTCTTTCTCTGGCCAGTGATGTGGCTGTTGGCCTTGCTTTGGACCTTGCCTGCAGCTGTTGAGATGGACCGGAGGCCAGACTGCTTGTGGAGGAGACCTTTCCAAGTGCCAGAAGACTATCACAGGCCTGGAGATCCCATTCTTGGTGGCAACCTCCCTCTCTCCATTACTGTGGTCCTGCAGCTTCCTTTACATGAGCCTCCCCTGGACTGGGACGTCCTTTCGCTGTAAGTGTGTCCTTGACTGTCTTTTCTCTCAGGGCAACGTGGAAAGGGCAGGCTTGAAGATGGGGCAGACGTAAACCCCACCCAGCCTCTGTTGATCTACACCCTTCCTGATTAGGGGCCATTGATTCTCCTTGCTGATCCTCTAATCCCCTGCTCAAGTCCTCTGGCTCTTCCCTGGGGAAGAACAGCTTGCCACAGAAAGTCGGCCTTTTCTCCGTGTTCCTCAAGGCAGGGTACATGCTGCGGAGAAGCCAATTTTGGCTGAATTTGGGGGGCACTAATGCTAGGGTCCTCTCTCTTACGGCTGGGCTAAATTCATCTTCCCATCTCAATATTCCTTTGGCCTGTAAGACCGTGCTTCAGGGTCTCATTACATTCCACGTAGAGAAGGTCTCTCTTTTGTCCCACCGAGTCTGGCTCACCACCAATCTATGAGAATCACCAGGCCAGCTCAGCTGATCTCGCTCACTGCTGTAAGGAGAAACAGTTCCATGTTTCCAGGAATTAAACGTGCTCTTTCTAATTGGAGGGCATCCAGATCTATCAATTTAATCACTGATAGCCAGCAAAAGTCAAGCTGGCCAAGCACTCAGTTTAACTCACTGCAATTCACTGAAATCTAATTGATTGGATTTATAAATCAACCCAATTCAAAATGACTCTGATGGTACGATAGGTGAAGGATGCCAGATTGGGAAATTTGCTTGAGAATGTAAAGCAGGACTTGTCAGTGTGCAAAGGCTGGATCTGATTAATAGTGACATGATCAAGCGATTGACAAGAACACTGTTTTCTGGCAGCAGTAAGATAAATCAACTAATTTGTATTTATCTGTTTTATGATTAACTCCTTGAATTTTGGTAATGCTTTCTTAACCAAATAAAAATCTCTCTCCTGCTCCTGTCTAATTTTTCTCCTCAAACCCTTGCAACGAAGACCTATTCCCAAGAACTACCAGCACATCCTGGCCTTGGCATTTGCCGTCCAGGAGGTCAACAAGGATCCACGGCTCCTCCCCAACATCACGCTGGGCTTCCGCATCTACGAAGAGAACCAGTATGCCAGCATGGCCCCAGACGTCGGCCTGTCTCTGCTCTCCAGCCGGGGAAAAGCATTTCCCAACTATCAGTGTGACGCACGGGAGAACCTGCTCTCTGTCCTTGGGGGTCTCAACTCCCGGATCTCCTACCAGGTGGCAGCCATCTTTGGCAATTTCAAGATTCCTCAGGTACTTGGACACATAACCGGATGAAAGGGGGAATGCAGACGTAATGTTGTAAGTTCTGCCCTTTACTGCCAACACCCCCCAGAGCCAATTCTGGGACCGGGAGAGAACACATCATGGAGGTGCCACGATGGGGGCTCTAGGATAGGACGCCGTGCAGGGCTGGGTGGTCGGAGGTCAGTCACAGAAATTGCGGGTTCCTTTTGCCTCACTTCGTTCTTCCCCTCTCCTCCATCCCTACCCTCCCTTCAGCTAGGTTACCGCTTCACTGACCCGGTTTTGAGCGATAAGCGCCGGTTCCCCACCTTCCACCAGATCGATCCTCAGTATCAGCTACAGAATGCAGCAATTGTCCAGCTGCTTCTATATTTCCAATGGAACTGGATTGGGATTGTTGTGCAGAAATCGGAGAGCGGTGAAAATTTCATCCAGATTTTGCCCCGAATCACAATGTTCAGTGAATTGCAAGAGGATCAGATAGATGTGCTTTGTACAATTTGGAACAGTGATGCTCAGGTTGTGATTGTCTCGGGGGACTCAAATACGCTGCAAAGCCTGATAGCATCCCTCTCCTTTTATGAAGAGGAGAACCACACTCCTTCTGGAAAGGTTTGGATCCTGACTACGCAGTGGGAATTTTCTGCTGTTGGCTATCACTACGAGTGGTGGAAACTGAAGTCCCTCCATGGAGCTTCATCCTTCACAGTCCACACAAAGCTGGTGCCAGGATTCAGGAATTATCTCTGGGCTCTGAATCCACATGGGCCACGTGGAGACGTCTTTCTCCCCCGCTGGTGGGAAGTCGCATTTGACTGTGAGGTTGTGAAGGCAGGTCTGGCCTCACCTGAGGGCAGAAGGATTTGCACAGGGGAGGAGAACCTGGATGCCCCACCGGCCTCCGTCTTTGATGAGAAGATGACCGGGTTCAGCTACAGCATCTACAATGCTCTCTATTCTGTTGCACACGCATTACATGCTGCGGATACGTGGGAATCACAACAGGGATTGAAGAGGGACAGAAAGAAGCCACACCTACGCTGGAGGAAGCCCTGGCAGGTATCCCTCACCCTCAGATCTTCCTTTCTGGACAAGGAATTCTTCTTCCTCTTGGGTTACATTCACTTTATGCTGTTTTAGGATTCAGAACCCCGTCCCTGTGATCTCGACTGCCTTGCCTTTTCCCTAACTAAGGTTTTTTCCCCTTTATTTAAATCTGATACCCACCTTGAGATTTACAGAATTTTCTCTGCTTGTCAACACGAGTTTCATAAGAAAAATCCAAATTGTCCAAAGCACATCTATTTGATCCCCTTGAAATTCACTGAACATTGAGATTCGGGGCAAGATCTGTTTCACTAGTAAACAAGTCTGAGCAATAAGGTACGTAATGAGAACATGAAATAAAGCCATCATTTGAATGTGGGAGAAAAGTCATCTGTCCTAATAGGGTCCCCAACTCTACTGCTCTGGGTTGTGGTTCTAGAGATGGAAGCCCCCTCCCCTAATTTCAGCTGCCCATCTTCTGGGGAAGCCGAACTGGGATGTTTCCAGTATTTGGCAGATTCGTCTCTTGCCACTGGGAGAACAAATCATGTTCATCCACAAACTATTGTTAGTCAATAAGATTTTATGGGATGGTGAGTATTTAAGGCAAAACTAGAATTTGTTGCACTTTTAGATGTATCGCGTTCCAAAATGGTGGAGCTTCTTGGTATTGCCACCAGAAATGTGGAAGCATTCCCGCTTCTTTATTCCATTTCCATTGTAGCCATCATAGCTGAACAGAGTCTTATACTGTTTTTCTCTAACGATGCCAGTTGCTGTAGACTTGATTGAGTTTTCCAGTGAAATTCCCATTGCTGTATTTCGATAGTTCAATCCACGTTAACTTTGCAATCTTTACCTTGGTCAGGTTCTCAGTATTTTTTTTTTATAAATTTGGGTCCTAATAAATATCTAAACGGTTCCACTGCAACCTTTTGATTCTTTTGAGGCTCACACATATCATCCATGTTTCTGCATGTTTGCACGCAGTATAACGCTCGCCTGTAAATATTGAAATCCATTAAGCACTCTGCTCCATTTTCAAGTCACTTTTCCACCCTGGTTTATTTACCACCAAATCCTAAAATCTTTAAGAACTGCAAAGCTTCCATTGATGAAAACCTATTCTAAGATTTTCTTCCAAAAAAACAGTATTGGATACTGTAGCCAACAGAGACCATGAAAAAGCAGTGAAGCTACCTCTCAAATAAACCTATTTATATCACTATTAAATGGTTGGTTGTGCATCAACAAATCTCACAGGTATACATTGAAATAAGAAATTAATTTCTTGAAGTATTATTTAAAGGTTCATCAGAAGTTGCAAATTTGCTCCGTATTATTTAGTTCAATCAATCACTTTTTTAACTGAATCTCTAGGCTGACTAAGCAAAAAGATGATATTTAAGCAATCACTGAACTGTTTCATCAGCCTACAATTTAAACTGGTTCCCCAGCAGCCATTTTTAAACCCACATTTTTACCTCATGGCAAACTGCATTTGCCAATGGTTCTAATGCCTCACTAAATCATAAATGAGAAAGGGGACAGCTCCGTCCCACCCCTTTTTTTCATGCCACATTGCTCAGAGTCAAAGCCACTTAATCGTATTTTTGGCTTCTTTTCTGATGAGAAATAAGGTTCACCATTCACCTTCTGGGCAGGTATTGGCATTTCTGGAGGAGCTGGCATGGCTGCTGAGCCCTGCCACCCTGCTTTTGGCTGCTTCTGGGTCTGAATTCCAGCCTGATTTTCCTGCCCCATCACTTGCTCCCTCAACACTGCACTGAGTCACCTCTCTTCTGGCAGTTCCCCATCTCTCATCGGCTGCCTGTGTTCTCCTGCTGCCCCAGACACGAATGTGACCTCCCCCAGGTGCTAAAGTAGCAGGACCCTCTGGTTATGGTTGCAGCACAGGATGGTCCAGCTGTTCCCACGGCCTTCAAGTTTGTGGGGGTGGGGGGAGAAAACAAGACGGACCCACAGTGACTGCTGCAAGGGTCCTTCTTGTTTTCTCCCCGTCCCCGAACTTGAAGGCCATGGGGACAGCTGGACCCTCTGACGCAATAAGGCCATTCCACCAGTCAAAAGCCTTCTCAGCATCGAAAAGATCAGAGGTGCTTTCTTACCTCTAGAATGGTTAGAACTGATACCATCCACCGCCCTTGGTGCTCTTTCCTTTCCCTTCTGGGAACACATTTGGACTGATCTCAGTGAATCAGATCTGCTTTTCTCTCACCTAATCTCTTGGCTATGATTTCCTAAAAATCCACTGTCAACAATGCGACGGGACCTTCTGTAGCAGTGAAGGATTTGAGCTCCACCTGCCAAGATTGCAGCAACATGCAACATTGACGTATCTCATTCATTACTTGGGTTGACAGCTTAACCAGTAAGATTTTGCAGAGAAGTTGCCTGGCACAGGAGTTTTATTAAGCTGAGTGTCAGGGTCAGCCACGCTCCAAATAAGACACGGACTCACTTAATAGGGATTAAGGATTTCCGGTTTATTGAAACGGTTCTGACAGAAAGAAAAATGGGAACGGGGGTGTGGTGGTGAGGTGCCCTGTATATACCCTCTTGCGGGGTCCCGTGCTCCTCCACCCTTCATTGTCCCCAATCCTCCTTGATGGGTTTCTTGATGGCTGTTTGGGCGTTTCCCCGGTGGCTGACCTTGTCCTCTTGGGTCAGGTGTGTCCTCCAGGGCACCAGGTGTGGCTTATCGCTGCTTATCTGAAGTCCTTCTATTCAGCTGCATATGATTCCATGGGTGTAGGTGCTTTGGGTGCTTGGTTTAAGCGCTGATTTAATTATCTCCTTCCTCTCTCTCTTAATGATCATGATCCACGTTGTGAGGCTCTTTGTGCCTTGCAACGGGGTCAAGACACTGAGTTTTCCGGAGCACCTCTTTTTCCCTTGCAGTGATTTGTAGCTCCAGTGCTTGAAGCTGAATATTTAGCAGCTCCAGAAATGGAACTTTGCCTCAGTTTACAGCTCAGTTATGACTCTGGTATAACAACATATCATATTTTAGAAACTGAATGAAATCGCATTTCAGTAGAGGGATATTTCTCGCCCTTCAAACTCCCATTTATGGGGAATTATTTTTTCTTAATGCGAAATATGTCTGCCCATTTATTCATCAAATATTCTTTTCTCCATCAAATAACAGCACACTTGGTATTGCAGTTCTGCAGCAGTGTATAACAAACTAAAAGTATAAACATATTGCATGTAAAAAGCCTATTGCGGAAATGCTGGGTTGTTCAACTTTAAAAATGGACAACCCCATCTCTATCTCATCCCAGTTATTCAGAAAAACATTGATTCCACAGTTTGCAATTTAAAATCTCTTTATATTGACTCTTCTCATTTTGATGGACTTTCTGATTGTTTGCTTGCTTGCTTGCTTCTTTTGCCATTTCCGATCCACACCTTCTCGAGAAACATCTGCTTTAATAACACCGCTGGGGATGAAGTCTCCTTTTCAGAAACTGGGATGAAATATGCAGGATTTCATATTCCAAACTGGGCCGTCTTTGCAAATGAGACAATCGCTCGACAGAAAGTTGGATGGGTTGATCTGGAGGCTCCTTCGGCTGCAGGTTTCAGCATCGACCCTGATGCCATTGTGTGGGCAAACCAGGTGGGGACCGGATGCTGCTTCCAGGGTTAAGGAAAACTGAGAGGAGGGAACAGGCTGTTGCGCTGCAAACTCCCATCAGAATGAAGAGGAAGGGGCAAACTGGGCTCATTTTATACAGAGCCTGTAACCAAGCTGAATGTTGCTAATCTTTTCCTTTCCAAGCTATCCTCTCTCGTTTCAGACAAAGCCTTTCTCCCGGTGTGTGAAGCGCTGCCTTCCAGGACAAGCCAGGGAGGTTGTGGAAGAGAATCCCGTTTGTTGCTATGGATGTATTTCTTGCCCAGAAGGGACAATTTCTAATCAAACAGGCAAGTTGCTCAAGAAGATCCTCAAACAGAAATGAGGGATCTGGCATGGCTGCAGGGGGAGGAGTGAAAGAGAGCAGGGTGTAGCAAACCTGTTGAGCAAATAAACATGATGAAAATAATTCAGAACATTAAAGAGTGGCCCCCTGGAGGCAGCAGTTTTAAGCAACTGGCAGCAGTTCTTCAGGATTGTGGTGGTGGCTTCTCCAGTCTTCTAGGACAGAGGGAAAGACTAGCCTTAGCCCATCTTCCTAGTGCAGCCCTGTGTTTATGACAATTTTGCAGCTATAAAAACAAAGGAAGATGAGGATGGTTCTCTCCTGGCAGAGATCATGTTCTTCCTGAATGAACAAATCAATGAATGAATGAACCAATGGGAAATCACATGCAACCCCTGCAGTCAAAGGATCTTAGCCCTGCCAGTCAGAAGGATTGTGTTGCTCTTCTTCATTTTCTGCTTGCCAGGTTCATCTGCTGAGAAAAAACAAACATGACCACCATGTTTTATGCTGTTCTGTGCTACATGGGCCTCCTGAGTCTTGTCAGCTTTATGGTGGCCTTTCTGGCTAGGAAACTGCCTGACAGCTTTAACGATGCCAAGTTCATCACTTTTAGCATGCTGGTCTTTTGCAGCGTTTGTATCTCCTTCCTCCCAACATACGTGAGCACCAAAGGGAAGTCCATGGTGGCCGTGGAGGTCTTCTCCATCTTGACCTCTGCGGCCGGTCTCCTGGTTTGCATCTTTCTCCCCAAATGGTACGTTATAGTACTGAGGCCAGATCTGAACAGCAGAAGTCACCTGATGAGGAAAATTAAGTAGGAAATGTAACAAGTAATCAGTCAACTTACGCTGCTTAGTTTCTCTAAGCAATGACCCTGGTAGAATTTTGGACATAATCAAAAATTTTTGGGACCTGCTGTAACCAAAAAACTGACCCAAGAGCTACAGCTAAAGGGTGACTTTTTGTCCTCTAAACATACACAGACTTTCCCATGCAGTACCCATCTGAAGGTGTGCCTGTCATTTATGCCATAGCAACGTTAAGTGATTTAGTCACAATTATACAGAATAATACAGACCTTTCCACCCCAAGCATGTCCAAACAAAACACGCACATACTAGCTAAAAAGGACACTGAGGCTTTCCTGTTTTTGCTGACTCTATCCAACTCTAACCATGTGACCTACTTAGAAAGGTCTGCCAGAACCTTTAAGCTTTATTCAAACATACAAACATTTTAACCTGAATGAACTCAGTTTAGCCTTAAATCTCCCTCCTTTCAATCCTGAAGAGATCAATGTTTAGATTTCTCCCCTGCCAATCTTGTGCAATGATGACTCTGGGCAGTTTACAATGAATAAAAGAATGAAGATTCATCAATGATTGATTATAAAATATAAATGTGGAAAAATATAAAAATGCATAATGTAACATATAAAATATGAAGTCCAAGATGGTCTTAATGAAATTTACCAGGCTGCATCACAGTACCAGCCACCTCCACGATCAAGTATCCCTTCTCTCACCCAAAGCGATGGGGCATAGCCAGGTCTTAACTCCCTCTCTGAAGGCCGGGAGAGTGGGGGCCTGCCTCATCTCTGCTTTGTGTAGTTGCCTTAAAATTTCATCTTCACCATTTGCAGTTCTTCTGACCTTGAGCAACTGATCTGGGGTTCTTACCACTCAAGATGTTGCTAATTATGCCCATTACAGGCTGTGATGACTGCCCATCAGTAAGGAGAATGGCTATCCCTGCCACCCAGGCCAGCCAGATTTTTCCCCCAGGATCCCAGATTGGACATCCACACCCTCCTTTTCCAGCCTTTCTTACTAAATCAGCCCAATTGTGTACCTGTTCCATTTGACATAGTGTGACCCCATCCAGAACCAAAGATATGAAATAACTGGATCCCAAGGGCCCTAAATCCCAAAGCCACCCAGTTTTTCTGGAGTTGTGCTGAGCCCTGTTCTTTCCCATCAACACCCTCACAGTCCCCAGACCCCAAGACCAGACTCCCTCCCCTTCACTTGCTTGGCCCGGAGCAGAGGTGTGGAGCCAGGTAATGCTGGTGTTCTGCCACCCTTATTGCACAAAGTAGGCCTTGACAGCGGCTCTAGCCAGTGCTCAATGGGTTTTTCCCCTCCTCCTCCAGTGCGGTTCTAGGCACCACCTCACATTTTATCTCCCTCAGCCTCTCTGTAAGCCAAGGGGACCTGGGGATCCACAGTAGGAGAGAGGCCACAGAACTGTAATCTGGTCCAAGGCCCAGCCACCTTCCAATTCTAGGTGGCAACTAGGGCCTCAGTCGAATGTTGCACCAGACCTTCAGCAACAACCCCAAGCTTCATGATTTGGAACCCAATAGGGTCCAACAGGTACTGGTGTAGACCATGGTGGACCAATCAAATTAGTCCTGCCTCTCATGGCAAGCTCAGACTCAGATGAGGAGACCAACAATTGGCAGCCTGCTCTGGAGTTACCGGATTAATTGCTGCCTGAGGACTTGCAGGCAGCCTAGGCGGGACTGTGCAGTGATCAACAGGAACAGCTGCCATCAGTCTCTGAAGATGAGAGGTCGAAGCTGCCACCACCACACAGCGCAAGGGCTCACTGTGGAGTAAAAAGAGCAGGGCAAAGGCGCTCTTGAAGAACGATTTTTACACGGACAAGCCTTCTCTCATTTTATCACTGGTTGAAAATGTGATCCAATTGTAAGGCTGCTTGAACGGCAAAATAAATGTGGTCTATCTGTAGAGCTGCCTTGTGTGAGATGTTGGGGGGGGATATAAATGTGAGCAATAAATAAATACTACCTGGAGCAATCCTACAAAATATAAGCACATGTTGGGTTTGCAAGCACCAAGAAACGAAAAAGGTGATTACCAGAAACCTGTCCAGGTTTGTTAAAAAGGTTGTGCAGGACAAATCATATTGCTTTGACACTGGGGCTCCATTACAAGATTTGTATGGCTGCCCATCTTACAGCACTGCCCTTCAAAGGCAGTCCCACGGAGAGCCCGTTGCAGGAATCCAGTGGGAGGTGACCAAGGCAGGAGGCACCGTGAGGAGAGCCTCTTGATCCAGGACAGGCACACCTGTTTCACAAGCTGAACCTGTGCAAAGGCCTTTCTGGTCACAGCTGCCATCTGCTCTTCAAGCAGCAACTGAGAGTCCAGGAAGACCCCACAGGTTTTGCATCAGTCCCAAGTGTGGCCATGGAACCCCATTTGGGAGCAATGATGGAAAATGCTCCACAGGGAGAACCAAGCACCCATAGCCTAGGACCGGGTTTGAGCCTCTTCTGCCCCACCCAGCCCCCTGGCACCGGAATATGACCTTGACAGCATAGCTTGGGGGGAGATGGGTGGTGGTACAAATTTGAGAAATAAATAAAAATTGCTTGGTTGGCTGGGCGTTGAGATTTACAATGGAGTATCGTCAGTGTAGTGATGATACCTGACCTCAAGCCAACTGATGAACTCCAGGCAGCCTCCTTTGCACAGGAGGGAAGAGAACACTCCTGGCAGGAGGGAAGAGAACACCCAGCCTGAGGCACCCTGAAAATCACGGGGTTCTGGCCCAACATCTCCTGTCTGACTGAAACCAGCTTCAGAGAGAGGAGGAGAACCACGTGGCCTCATGCACTCCACTCCCACTCTCTGCAGCCAGTCCAGGACACCATGGTTGACGGTTTTCTTTCCTCCCCAGCTGGAAGTTCTGAGGACGTATCGCAGGCTCACTTCTCTGGCTCCACCCAGTTGTTAGACAACAGAAGATAACATGGGGGGTGACCTTGACAGAAGCATGCAAGAACCGTTGCTAGGCAAAGGGGGCTGAAACGTTCCTTAAGTCCTGGGAAGAAAGTTAATATTCGGGAGCGGATCAGGCAGATTCACTGGGGCAGAAGAAGGAGGGGAGATGCAGCACAATCCGATTGGAAAGATCCCGTTCTTATAGCCACTCCCAAGAAAGCGTAGTTCTGGTCTTCTCACGGAGTTGATTTTCTGGTCAGACCCACCTAATGGGGCTCACAGGAACCCTCCAGCAGGGTTCAAATTAGCCTTGCACCTGAGTGAGCACCCTGCCTCTCCATTTTTATATTGATTTTTATGCTTTATTGATTTTATTGTAATTTCTTTGTTTGATGGTTGTGAGCTTCTCAGAGTCATGGAGAGTCAGGTGGAATACAAGTTTAATAAATTATCATTATTGTTGTTGTTGTTGGTCTATAGGAGAAATTAGCTTCCAAGGTCATCTCCTGCCAGGGGAGTATAAATAAGCCACTTGTTCCATCCAAACACAGCATTATTGCTCCCACTTCCAAGGGCCCAGCTGTCTACCATGCTGCCCTTGTGGCCCTTCGCCCTCCCTCCACCTCAGCAGACTATGGCAGAGGCCGGATGCCATCCTGGCTGCGGGTGCTCAGTTTCCCATCGGAGAAACAGTCGGCTGCTCCCTGGCTCTCCAGTCCATCGGCCCCCTGGGTCAGCAACCAGAGACACAAACATGTTTTTTAACCTCCTGGCATGTGAACAAAATCTATTGCTAAGTGAATAAAAAATTGCTCGTCCCTGGATTTATCATTCTTCATGTATCCCCTCTGGATTTTTACCCACAAAAGACATCCAAGTGAAAACCTGCTTAAAATAAATCTGCTCTGAGCTCTCCCAAAGGGGGCCTGATGGGTCACCATAGCTTGTTTTGCAAGGAGGTGATTTCCTTCGAGGGATGAGACTCAGTTTTCTCTTTGGTCTCAGCTCAAACACACCTAAGTCGAAGCATGCTTGATATAATTTGGCCTCGAGCACATGTAAGAGGCAGAGCCTGCTTCTTTTTACGGAGGATCTGAACAAGCCTTGATTTTTACCTAGGCATGAAGGCGAGGAGAATGAAAAATGATTGGGCTGCCTCACTGGCTGCTCCTCATCTGGCTCCTGCCCTCAACGACTCATAAGATGACACAAACCATATGTGTACTGAGGAACCCTTTGCAGACTCTGGAGGACCACTACAGGCCTGGCGATCTCATTATTGGGGGCAATTTGCCCCTGAGAATCTTGGTTTCCTCTTTGTTGCTAGACTTTCAGAAAGACCCATTCCTGTCGGACACCACATATACGTAAGTTTGAGCTGGAGGGGGAAGGGGCAGAGGATGCCTGCTTTTTTTGGGATTCAGGGACTCCTTTCAGAGATTCTTGTTCTGGTGATGTTTGCAATGTGCAGGCACAGTTCAGGAGCTTTGGTGCCTTTCTCGATAAAGAGCCAAGCTCACAAAATAGTTCAGAATGTTCCACTTTCTCAGGACTTCAGCAGGAAGATGATAGACAGCTTCAAAAGAGAGGAGGCAGAATAGCCGATAAACTTGGGTGACCTAGTGAAGAAGTTGATTTCACATTAATTTGGACAGAAAGTGATGGGGGAAAACTCAAAGGAAAAGCCAATGGAGGTGCAGGAAGAAAAGGCAACTCAGTTTGGGGATCCGTAGTGCTCCTATAACAGCCTTCAGTAAACGGATGCTGTGGCCCCCGCTGGAATATTGGGAAGAGTGATGGTTATCCGAGCTGACGAAGCTGCTTGAGGGGACAAGCAAATAGACTGGGGATCCAGTGCAGTGATTGGGAAAGAAGGCAGCCACCAGAGCAGAGGGAAGAAGAGGGGGGGGGCAATACAGGGGTAAGAAAGAGGGGGAATGAGGAGTAAGAGGAAGATTTCTCCAGTTTCTCAAAAACTCCTCCAGGCTAAAGGCAAAAAGATTCAAAACCAATACAAGGAAGCCCTTCTTGAAAAACCAGATCCAGTTAAGTGGTGGGACTTGCCCCAACCTTTTGTGTGGATGGTTTTTCAGTGGGGTGGATCGATTTGTGGAGCAGATGGATATCATGGGCTGTTCAAAAAGGGCAGCACCCAGGCAGCAGGCTCTAAATACCAGCTCTTGGGGAGAGACCAGCTTCAAAGCACCTGTAATGGTTGTTGGCAGAGTGCAAGAAAGCACATGGCCCAGGAGAGAGCAGAAAAGTCACACACCAGGCATTTCTATAAAAATAAATTTATTTACAGAAAGCACAAAAATATATTTACAGGCTTCTGCATTCTCACAGGCTCTCTGAGAGCTGCTTACTCTCTACAAGCCTAAAGAGAAGGAACTGAAAACTAACAAGCAAACTGCCCTCCTTTCAGGCAATTCAACTATTAACACCTGAAAAGAGGACAATTAAATTCAA
Organism: Candoia aspera; assembly: GCF_035149785.1. Lineage (NCBI taxonomy): Eukaryota > Metazoa > Chordata > Lepidosauria > Squamata > Candoiidae > Candoia > Candoia aspera. The sequence goes on from NC_086153.1 coordinate 341,237,167, forward strand.
CCTCTTCACTGGGCCAAAATGATTAGTTACCATAGTAACCTTAATCTGTAGCATTAACCAATATACGAAACAATGGTTTCTCACCATCTTCTGATATCACATACCTTCATCATGGCTTGTTCCCCAGCTCCATTTGCTTGCACTGAATGGCAGAGGCAGCTTCCCAAAGTGGCGTTACTATTGACAAGTGCAGGAGCTGTGAGGTTGAAAGCTTGGCCTTCTCTGTGCGAAGAATGTGCCCTGAATGCTCAGCTGTGATCCTCCTCTGACAAATCACCTTGGATTCCCATTCCCATGGATCTGAACCAGGGGTTTGTTGAGTATTGCAGAAGCTACCTTATAGCCAGCTACCTGAGAGCCAGTGTGGGGTAGTGGTTAAAGGCATGGAGCTAGACACTGAGAGACCCTGAGTTCTAGTCCCGCCTTAGGCACAAGGCCAGCTGGGTGACCTTGGGCCAGTCACCCTCTCTCAGTCCCAGGAAGAAGGCAATGGCAAACCACTTCCAAAATCTTGCCAAGGAAACTGCAGGACCTTTCCAGACAGTCACTGGGAGTCAACACTGACTCAAAGGCACACACACACATATCTTAGACCACAGATTACTCACATTTTGAGACTGTTTGGATTCTCAAACGTAGTACTTCTCAGTCCCTACCACTGTTTCAAAGGAGTGTCATCCAGATAACATTCTTAATCAGATGTTTTTGGCCAAAGCCTCAGAACAAAACCAAAAGTCCAGGAGAACATCAGAAAAAGGCAAAACAAACTCCATCAGCACACATCACCTCTCCTGTAATGTTCCCTGATGTCTTTCTCATTGTAGAGTCATACCCAAGAACTACCAGCAGTTCCTGGCCTTGGTATTTGCAGTCACAGAGGTCAACAAGGACCTGGTTCTCCTCCCCAACGTCACACTTGGCTTCCGCATCTACGACAATAGCCAGACTGAGAGGAGGATCTCCTTGAACAGCCTCTCTCTGCTCTCCACACGAGGCCGAATGGTTCCAGGTTATCAATGTGACAGGCAGGACACCCTGCTGTCCGTCATCGGTGGCAGTGACTCCAAGTCTTCAAGGCAGATGGCCCCCATCTTCACCATCCTGAAGGTCCCACAGGTATGGGGTTCCATTGGATATCGGTGTGGGGCAGACACAGAACAGAATTGAACACAGAAAGCAAAGACCAGTCCAAGTTCTATGGGCGCACATTATTTATTTATTATTATTGATATACAGTCATTGCCTGCCCAACTCTAGTGAACTCTGGGTGGAGTCCAAAAGTAGAGAAAATATAGGAACAGCAAGAAACATGAGATCAAAAGGCAGCCCAGACTAAAATACTTTGCTAACCAAATCACCAAAACAAAACAGGGGCCATTAAACAATGACAAACATCGACCCCAGGCCTGGGACCAAAGCTGGGTTTTCAAGGCTTTCTGGACCCCAAGCAGAGAGGGTGCCCTCCTCATCTCTGGGGGATTGCTGGTCTGGAGGGTGAGGCCGGAATAGAGGAGGCAGAAGAGAAGGCCGCTTCATTTTGAACCAGCTGTAGCTTCTGGTTGGACTTCAAGGGCAGCCACCTGTATCGCATTGCAATAAACCCAGCATGAGGTGAGCAGGGCATGAGGTCTCCCGAATGAGAAAAGGGCCAAACTGCCACACAAGCTTTACCTCCTGGCCACAGCGGTCACCTGCTCTCCAAGCAGAAGCTGTGAGTGGAGAAGGACCCCCAAGTTGTGCGCCAGTCTTGACTGTGAAAGGGCAGCCCCATCGAAGACCAGAGATGGCAACAGCCCTGACCGAGGGGGTCCAACAGCCACAGCCACCCAATCAATCAGGTTTATTACAGCCCTAAGGCCAGACACAATAAAATTATACCTAATAACAATCTTACATTAATACATATATGTATGTAAAAACAAAAGCAATCCATATACTATGATCCAAAATTTGTTGAAAATAAAATACTATATTAAAGATTTCAAATCTTAGTGATGGTGCAGCGTATTGGGCAGATGGTAGCACAAAACTGGAAAACCTGGGAGGATATTTTTGGGTCCTTATCTGAAAGAAGTAGCATTAGGTAGAAGTCACTCTCCCTACCAGGAAATTTCTTCAGTAATGGATAAATAGGGCTCTGTCTAGAGTCCTTATATAGGGAACAATATAATTGCATACAGCTTAGGGTTTCTCTTGAACTGTCTCCACATGGACATAGTCAAAGGTGCATGGGAGTACCCTTAAAACATCCGAAGAGGACTGCTGAGGGCACTGCATCCAGCCTGGCTAAAGTAAAAGCTTTACAAAACATCAAAATTACAATAGAAGATAGATAAGAACCTGGAACGAACCCTTCTGGAAGCAATTGGCAGATATTGGGGTGTAGCATCTTACTTAAATTTGTTTGTAGATCTATATCCCAGATTCGTTGTTTCAGGGTGGTTCTAGGGTTATCATATCCTAATGAGCACAGCAACTCAGTCTTATTAGGATTGAGCCAAAGACTGTTTTGCCCCATCCAGACCTGAACAGGCTCCAGAGACTGGGTCAAGACATTGGCAGCTCCACCCGTGCTGCTGTGCATGGAGATGTAGGGCTGGGTATCATTAGCATACTGATGATACCGCACCTCAGACTGGCGGATGACGTCCCCCAGTGGTTTCATGTAGATGTTGAACAGGAGAGGGGAGAGCGTCGAGCCCTGAGGAACCCCACACATGAGGGGCCTGAGATATGATCCCTCCCCACCATTAACCCAGACTGGAACCGACCACTGAGGAAGGAGGTGAACCACGGGAGGACAGTCCCTCCCACTCCGGACCCCTGAAAGAGGTCCAGAAGGGTCCTGTGGTTGACAGTATCAAAAGCCACTGAGAGATCAAGGAGCACTAGAGTGGACACACCACCCTCATCCTGGCTCTGCCAGAGGTTATCAGTAAGCAGGACCAATGCTGTCTCTCTACTGTACCCTGGTCTGAAGCCAGACCGAAATGGGTCCAAATAATTTGTGTCCTCCAAGGTCTTCTGTCGCTATCATCCAACCACCTTTTCCACAACCATCCCAGAAAGGGGAGATTGGAAGGTGGCTGATAATTCTACAACTGGGAAGGGTCCAGCAATGACCTCTTGAGGAGGGGGCAGACCACCACTTCCTCCAAGTCTGATGGGATCACCCCCTCTCTCAAAGAGGCTGAAACCACCAGATGAACCCGCCCTGTGGTCACCTTCCAGGCAGCTTTAATAACGCAGGAGGGGCCAGGTCTAAAAAACAGGTGGCTAGACTGAGAGACATAAGGATCTTGCCCACTTTCTCAGGGGTAACAGAGTCAAACTCAGCCCAGATAAGGTCAGAAGGCTGTTTCCTCATGAGGACTTGCCCAGTCGGAGTCCAACTCCAACATCAGGAGTACGTGACTTGGAGACCCCATTCTACAATTGAATTCATATTCGTATTTCGTGAGTCAGAATATTATAACCCCAAAGGACAGATAATGAGATATTTCAGAAATACTCCCAGAGAAATTCCTTCTTAACTGATTCTTTGTAATCCCCTTTTAATCCAGTTTATACTTGGTTTTGGGGTACAGTTTTGCTCCCTTGCTTCTCACCTGTGACAGCCAGGTATAAAATGCCACTGGGGGGTCTTCTTTGGGGGGGAGGTTTAACCTCATCACTCAAAGTGAAGCTACCTCTATTTCAGCCCAGCTGGTAGGGCCACAAATCATATGATGGATATACTTAAAGCCATCATAAAACTTGACCTTGTCTACAAAAAATGGTTTGTAACAAAGCATCTTGCTTTCTCCAGCTTGGTGTTGGCTTTGAGGTCACTCAGGGAGGCAGAACTGCTTTTCCTTCCTTCTTCCGGATTAATCCCAATGAACATCCTCAGTATGTGGGTTTAGTCCAGCTGCTCCTGCACTTCCAGTGGAACTGGGTTGGGCTTCTGGCCCCCGAAGACGACAGAGGAGCAGGTTTCATCTCATCCCTGGTGCCAATGCTCAAGGCGAAGGAGATCTGCCTGGCCTTCAGTGAAATGTTGGAATCTTATAACTTCTTCACTGTTGTTAAACTGATGAAATCTGAGAACCTGTTGACAAGAGCTGATAAACTGTCGAAATTGCTTCAGATTCCCAAATCTTGGTTTAAAGCTGAAGTGATTATTCTGTTTGGAGACTCCAGTATAATGAAAATCTTACCAATGCGTCTGCTTTCTTATGAACGATTGACTAATACATCATTTGGGAGAATCTGGATCCTGACTTCCCATTGGGATGTTAGTGTGATGGCATTTCGAAGAACATGGCAGATCTTGAAGTTGTTCCATGGTGCTTTGCATTTCAGGGACCACTCTGGTGATAGATCAGAATTCAGGCATTTCATCCTGTCTTTAGACCCCTTGAACCCCCAAGGAGACGTCTTTCTCCCGCCATGGTGGGAAAGGGTCTTTCGCTGCCAATTTCTGAAATCAGGTGAAATCTCTGAAGAGGGAGGGGGAGAATGTACAGGGAAGGAGAATGTCCAGAATCTGTTAGCTTCCGTTTTTGAAAAGAGCATGACAGGTGAAAGTTACAACATCTACAATGCCATTTACTCTGTGGCACACGGACTACAGGCAATGCATGGATCAGGAGCCCGACCAGCCTTGAGGAGGCTTGGAAAGAAGATCTCCCATGTCCAGTCGTGGCAGGTAATGTCTTTCTCTTGTCCATTCCAAAGACCGTTAGTGAGGAAGGTTCCCAGTTTGGTCTAGTGGTTAAGGCACCAGGCTAGAAACCAGGAGACTGTGAGTTTGAGTCCCGCCTTAGGCATGAAAGCCGGCTGGGTGACCGTGGGCCAGTCCCTCTCTCTCAGCCCAACTCACCTCACAGGGTTCCTGTTGTGGGGAAAGAGGAGGAGGAAGGAGTATTTGGTATGTTCCCTGCCTTGAATTATTTATAAAACTAATAAAGGCAGGATAGACAATAAATAAATAAATAAGCAAGCAATAAAAGGAATAATTATTAAAGTATGAAATAAAATGCATGAAATATGATGTCTTGATGAAAAAGGGACATGGGGAGGAAAAGAGACCACCAAACCAGTGGCCAATAATACACATGCTGGACAGGCCCACCACTAGGCTTGGCTCACTTTAGCCTTGCTTATTTTTCAATGGCCTAGCATACTGTGTGAACTCAGGCTGTTCTGATAGTAGCCATTTTTTGTACTGTCCCAGTTGTTGTGTGAAAGCAGCCTCTGAGAAGGTGAGCACGCACAGCTGGAATTTCATGCAAAGGTGGTCCTACGGGCCTCCTAGACCGAAATTCGTCAGGCTGTTCCACATCAAAGGCTCAAGCTTGGACCTCCCTTGATCCCTATCAAGACTGGGGCAGGCACTAGCTAAGGATTTCAAAAGTAGAACCAAAGAGTGATGTTTGCAGTGTGGCATTAAGATTTTTGTATGTTGGTATCTTTCTGGTAAAAGTGGAATCAAATAAGCCATAATCCAAATATCCAATAATAGAATCTTCTTGCATTGCTGAGATTAATTTCACATGCTCCAGGATGGATTCCTATGATTTGGTGCTGCTCCTGATCACAAAGCTATTTATCAAGTACAGACATTCAACTTATCTCCTAAGATAAGGGCCACCAGAGAGTGATAGAGCCACAATGTCTCACTTGCAGTTACCCCAATTCCTAAGGGTGTCTTTTCTTTCAGATTCTGGCCTATTTGAAGAATGTCCAGTTCAACAACAGTGCTGGAAATGAAGTCTCCTTCTCAGAAAATGGACTGGGATTAGCTCGTTATGATCTTCTGAATTGGGTTTTCCTCCCCAATCAGACTTTTGTCCCAGTGGAAGTTGGCCAGATAGATCCTGGAGCTCCCCCAGGCCAGGATTTCTCCATTAACTCAGATGCAGTCATCTGGGCCACAAAGGTGGGCTGGAAGGACAGGTTCTGAATTCAGGGGAAGATTTATTCTCTCCTGGGGATACAGAACGTCCTTCTCTTTTCCATTCAAGAGATACTTAAGCGAGGAAGGTTCCCACATAGATGTACTAAATTACTTATTAAATACCTGTACACTACAACTCAAAACAGAGTCGTGAAGAGTCAACAACAATTTGATCACATATGAGCAATCAAAACATATTAAAAGACAAATTATTAAAATATGGAATAAAAATGCCTGAAATACAATGTTTTGATGAAAAAGGGACATGGGGAGGAAAAGAGACAACCCAACCAGTTGTCCACAGTGCCCAGGTGGGACAGGCCTCCCTCTCAGGTCCTGAAGGGCCTTCCACAGCTTCTTCTGCAGCTGCCTGAGTTTCCATTCCTGACCATCCCAGGCAGGAGCATCAGCTGAGCAAGATGGCAATCTGGCTGTGCTTGTGCAAGATGCTTCCACAGGTCAGTGCAACTCCCAGTGGTCACATGTGCACAAGTTGGCCTTAGCATGTGATCTGAATCCAGCGTATAAACAAAACACTAAGCTTGGCTCGCTTTAACCTTGTTATTTTTCAATGGCTTAGCATTTTTTGTGAATTCAGGCTGATCTGGTAATTGGCCATTTGTTGTACGGTTCAAGTTGTTGTGTGAAAGCAGCCTCTGCCAACCTCAAGACACACAGCAGGGCTCCAATGAAAGATGCCCCTACTGGCCTGCCAGTCCAAATTCATCAGGCTGTTCCACATCAAAGGCTAAATCTTGGATCACTATCAAGGTTGGGACAGGAACTTCCTTCCACTGAGTCAGACCTGGTGCTACATTCTGCACTCTTTGACTATTGTCTCAAAAGAGTGAGGAAAGTCCTGGGGAATCTTACTGTTCTGGAATTCATTGACTCATTCCCGTAATCGAATATTTCATTTACAAGACCATGGACCATTTGAAACATTAAAAAAATTATATAGCTAAGGATTTCAGGAGTAGAACCAAACAGTGACATTTGCCGTATGGCATTAAAATGTTTGTATGTCAGCATCTTTCTTGTAAAGGATGAATCGAATAAGCCATATTCCAAATGGCCCCAATAGAATCATCTTGCAGTATTAATTTTACATGCTCCAGGATGGATTCTTGTGATTAGGTGTTGCTGCCTGTCATGGGTTCTTATTTATTTGTTAGTTAGTTAGTTTGTTTATTTTCTATCCTGCCATGATTACTTTTATAAATAATTCAAGGTGGTGAACATACCAAATACTCCGTCCTCCTCCTATTTTCCCCACAACAAGAACCCTGTGAGGTGAGTTGGGCTGAGAGAGAGGGACTGGCCCAAGGTCACCCAGCCAGCTTCATGCCTAAGGCGGGACTAGAACTCACAGTCTCCTGGTTTCCAGCCCGCTGCCTTAACCACTAGACCATCCTGGCTCTTACTATACCATATAAAACTACATCACCTCGATCACCTTTATTGACCAGACTATAGCCGTACAGCGTCCAGCTGGTCACAACCCCCTTTCCATTTGTCTTGATTCCTGGCTTTTCTTCTCCAGGTCTGGCCCAAGTCCTTGACTACTGGATCTTCCCATCTCTTTGGCTGATAGGTCTCTTTCCTTCTCTTCAATACCCTTTGGCAACTGCTCTTGTACAACAGCCATCCAACACGCGTGCAACATGCCGTGCCCAGCGTAGCTTTCGTTTTCGGTATTCAACGACATCATTTATTCCACTTTGTGTTCTAATCTGGCGGTTTGCGACGTGGTCTCAGAGAGAAACTTTCAGCATGGATCTTCCGTAGCCCTTCCTGCTCTTGAAAGCTCTTCCTCTTCTGCCTTTCTTCACAACCATGCTTCCCTTCCATATAGCACCACCGATAGGACAGTCAAATTAACAAGATTAGCACACAGTTTTCCTTCAATCTTCTCATTCTCTCAGACTTCTCTAATGGAGCTGTATCTAGCCCAATCAGCTTTCTTTATTCTAAGCAGTTCTTCTCTTGGATCGTTATTCATTTTGATTAGCCATCCCAGGTAGACACAGTGGTCATCCTCTTCGATAGGTTCATTCTGAAGCCTCATTTGGAATTTTGGAAAGTTCCCTGTCTGCATATAGTTTGTTTTAGTGAGATTCATCTTTAGACCCACGTTTCTGCTTTCGGCATCAAGTTGTCAAAGCATTTTTTGCAGCTTTCGAGAGTCCCCTTTCTGGGAGAGATGGGCGGTGATAGATTTTGAAATATCAATCAATCAATCAATCAATCCTTTGTGATCGGTACAATGTTGTCCACAAATCTGAGATGGTTTATCTTCCCTCTGTTTATATCAATTCTATCTTCCCAGCTCATTTGCGCATGGTATTTTCCAAGCAAGCATTGAAAAGTTTAGGTGAGCTCATACCACCTTGCTTTACATCTTCCTCCACTGGTATTTGTATTTCGGTTTTGAAGACAATAATATTTGTGAAGCAGTTGGTATTTGCTTCTTTGAGCAGTGCAGTGTAATCGGAGTTGATTCCTTGTTCACTGTTCACTTGCATTACTGCATTGACTTCGACACTGTCAAATGCTTTTTCATAATCCACAAACGTGATCGCACGTGGAAATTTATATTCTCTTGACCATTTGATGATCTGAGTAAGAGTGAATATATGATCGGTAGTACTGTACTGGCTTCTGAAGCCAGCCCGCTCTCACAGCTGTTGCTCGTCTCAGGTTCTCATAAGATGGTTTGTAATCACTTTCATGGATAGCTTGTAGACAATCGATAATAAGGAAATAAGCCTATAATTTTTGAGATCGGCCTATAATTTTTGAGATCTCCCTTCTTGTACAGCAGAACTGTAGTAGACTCCTTCCAGCAGTCAGGAATTTTTTGCATCTCTACATGCCTGGCAAAGCACTCTGCAAGTGCTTTCCATAGTTCATGACCTCCAGCCCTCAGTATTTCCATTGTTATACCATCAGTTGTGGTGGCCAATGGCAGGATTGGGATGTCCAGACGAGATGCAAACAGGTCCATCTAGAATTCTTTCCAGATCTGCTCAACGTCTTTCTTTCCCGTCTTTTCCTTTCCATTTTTGTCTTTTAATGCTGCTATTGTTCCTTTACGCCGTGCTATTTCCCATTTGCGCTTTCTGATGCTGCTTCACTTATTTGCTGCCTCAAGAAGTTTCTGCTCTTGGAACTTCTCCAGATCTTCTTTTGGTCTCCTCCATATTAATTTGCAAAGGAGAAAGTATTCGGCATTATTCCGAGGAGTTCTATCCACCTGTCTTCTCTTTGAAGAAGCCTTTTGGTCTCTTCCAAGATTCTTCCTTTTATCTCTTTTGGCTTTCTCCTTCTTGCCTCTTCAGTGCATTGCATCAGCTCCCCAATGAAGTTACTGTGGTCTTCGTTACGATGTTCTCCCATATTCCATTTCATCTTTGAAAGGCTTGCCTTCAGGGCACTTTCTTCAAGAGATTTTGGTAACCGCTTTTGATTTGCAAATCGTAGGATTTTCTTCTCAATCTTTTTGTCTTTTCTTGAATCTTTTATATATATATATATATATGCTAATGTTTGATTGTTTCAGGCTCAAAATGATCTCCCAAAAAGCACTGAAATCTACAACACTTGGAGATTTTAGATCTCCCCTTTTATTTATGTTTTATTTTCAACAAAACTACCTACAGTACAAAAGTGAATCTTTCAAAAGCTGTGTGACTTTTTCTGGAGCGAATATCTTTCCATCCTATCTCATTACTAATGAAACTATACTAAAGAATGTTATTCTATTCTTACCTTACCACACTCTCTACTACTACTTCTAGGCTATACTATTACAAATATATTCCTACTATTTTTATTCTACTACTACTATTACTAGCCACTGTTACTACAGCTAGAATATAGCTTTTGTATTGGACGGTCTGTACAGCACGGTTTGCGGCAGGGCTTTGCCTCTTCACTCTGTTTCCCCAGGACCTCAGAGTCTCTGTGGAGAAAACAAGGAGCTCTTTCCTTTTTCTTTTGGCTGCTTCCCTTCCTGGCTGCTGCAGGGCCACAGAGCACCCCTATCCCTGCTAGTCTCCTCACGTCTCCTCCCCTGCTGGTTCAAGGCTGAAGCTGGGGAGGAGGTTGGAGACAGGAGGGAGCCAGGCAACACAGGTGCCTGAGACCGATCAGCAACCTGCTCTTGCACATTCCCGACCACAAAGTTATCCACCAACTACAGACACACAACGTCTCTCCAAAGACGGACGCCATGAGGGAGTGATAGAGCCACGATGTCCCATTTGCAGGTACCCCAGTTTCTAAGGTGTCTTTTCTTTCTGTCAGATTCTTCCTTATTTGAAGAACGTCCGTTTCAACAACAGTGCTGGAAATGAAGTCTCCTTCTCAGAAGATGGACTGGGTTCAGCTCATTACGATCTTCTCAACTGGGTTTTCCTCCCCAATCAATCTTTCGTCCCTGTGAAAGTTGGCCAAATAGATCCTAGGGCTCCCCCAGGCCAGGATTTCGCCCTTAACCCAGATTCAATCATCTGGGCCACAAAGGTAGGCTGAAGGATACGTTCTGAATCCAGGGAAAGATCCATTCTCTCCTGAGTATACAGAAGGTTCTTGTAACCAGACAAAAGCTGTACTGAATCACAAGAGATGACAACCATGTGGTGAAAGACCTGCTTTGCATACAACACACCCGAGGTCTGCAATATGCATGTCTGAGAAGGGTTGGGATTGGGAAAGATTCATGCTGGAAACCCAGGGTGCAACTGAAGCAGGAAACAGTGAACTCCATGGACCTTTATTGGACCCTTATGGTTCTTTCTTTTAGCAAGGCTGTAGGACAGTTTCACAGGCCTTGTTTTACACACGGAGGTCCCTGGTCCAATCTCCAGCATCCATTGGTGGGTCGGGAATGCCATTGGCTCGAGTTCTCCCAGGAGCTGTTCCTGGTTTCTGGTAGACCATGGTGAACCAGTTTTTTCAAGACATTCTGAAGATGGAAATGGGAATGTGGAAATGAATCAATGATATGTGCTCATTGCGTAGGCCATCTCAATCATTTCTCTTTTCTCTTTTAGAAAGTGCCCTTTGCCAGGTGTGGCATGAAGAGGTGCCATGCAGGGGAGAGGAGAAGCATTCCAGAGGGCGAGCAGGTTTGCTGCTACCGATGTGACCCTTGTCCAGAAGGGACCATGTCTGATCAGACAGGTAGGGCAAACCTCAGGAATTCCTTCAAAGGCAGATCTTGCTGGGTGAAGGAAACTATTCAGCTGATCAGAATATTAAGATATTTCTGGTCATTTTTGATAGGATTGACATGCTTGAAGGTATTCCTAGTTTTCATCAGAAACTTTCAAGACCTGGCCATAAGCTGTCTTGCCCGCAAAGGCCAACTTTCTCACTCCTCAGCAATTTAATACAAAGTAGTTTCACGGCACAATTGATGGGTTCCCTAACAGCCTTTCCACTCCTACCATCACATACCACTGGGAAAACAGAAAGCAGAGAAATGGAGCCAGAGAGCTCTTGCTGTTATTGTGCCTCTGGATCATTCTTTCCTCCCTCCCCCCTGAAGCCAGTTTCCCCATGAATCACTTCTGATCAGGAAAAGAGCCCCTTCCCTCTCCCACCTTCTGTCATTCTAACTCTCTCTTGTTTTAATCCTATTCAGCCAATGCCAACAGATAATGTAGACAAATCTCCCAGAGCAGTGTTCCTAGGAAGGTTTTTCTCCATAGTGTTGGAAGTCCTGGCGAATCCAGCATGACTCATTTGCATGTGAATAAGCATGTAAATTAAGCTGTCCCACAATACAACTCTGAGGAAGCTGTTTATTGCCACTCCACTTCCTCTTCCTCTCTCTCTCCTTCTTCCACCCAGGGAGAAGCAAGCATGCTGTTCTGCTCTCCATTCATCAGGGCCATGCGCTCAGGCCTTGATGAAGGATTCTGCCCCTTTCTTCCACACAGCTCTTGGCAGCTTTAGGGCTGAATGTTTAGGGCAAACTCAGTATTTAGAAAGAAAAGAACAACAAAGGAACTTCATCTTTTCCACCAAGATGGATGTAACAGAACAACAAAGAATAAAGTCAGTAAGAATTCTTTTTACTTATCTTAACCTAATCTGTCTAGGCGTGTGATTCCTTATGCTTGGGAGGGCTGAATGTGTAAGACCAACAACCTCTGTTTCTCTGGTGTGCTCACTGAAGCTATTTTAAGATACTTTTCTTTTTCTGAGCCAGCTTATCAGCAGTGTTATGAGCTCTGCTCCATTTCAGTGGTTGTAGCAGGCCACTAAATTGACTTCACATAGAAGACTTCACAATTAGAATTCCTTAGTTCCCTGCATGTAACCGACCCATCTCTAGACTCATCTTCAACCAAGAATGTTTTGACCTTTGTGGGGCAGCAAAATTCATATAGTAGGCCATTGCATCACCATCTTTGATTTGGCTACTACAGAAAGGGAACAGTCATGTCACCCTGAGACACGGGGGGGGGGGGGACTTGCTTATGGCTGATACATCTGAAATACTTAGACAAAGACTCTTGATTTCAGATGCAGCTCGCTGTGACCCCTGCCCAGAGGACCAATACCCCAATAAAGACAACGACCACTGCATTGCCAAGAAGGTCCACTTCCTTTCCTATCAAGAGACCCTGGGATATGCTTTAGCTTCTCTGGCTCTTTCTCTCTCTGTGATCACATCTGCAGTCCTAGCGGTTTTCCTTAAACATTACGATACACCTATCGTCAAAGCCAACAACAGAAACCTCACCTACATCCTCCTGGTCTCCCTCCTCCTCTGCTTCCTCTGCTCCTTGCTCTTCATCGGTCGACCCGGGAAGCTCACCTGTCTCTTCCAACAAATTGCCTTTGCCATTCTCTTTTCCCTTGCAGTTTCCTCTGTGTTGGCAAAAACTGTCATGGTGGTTCTGGCCTTCATGGCCACCAAGCCAGGGAACAGGACAAGGAAATTCTTAGGAAAGACACTGACCAACTCCATTGTCTTAACTTGCCCCCTAGTTCAAGCAGTTCTTTGTGCCACCTGGCTGGTAACCTCTCCCCCATTTCCCCACTTGGACTTCCACTCCTTGGTGGGAGAGACTGTCTTGGAATGTAAGGAAGGCTCAGGTTCAATGTTTTACGCTGTCCTTGCCTACCTGGGTTTCCTGGCCCTGGTCAGTTTCACGGTGGCCTTTCTGGCTAGGAAATTGCCCGACAGCTTTAATGAAGCCAAGTTCATTACTTTTAGCATGCTGGTCTTTTGTAGTGTTTGGATCACCTTCCTCCCCACCTACCTGAGCACCAAAGGGAAATCCATGGTGGCCGTGGAGATCTTCTCCATCTTGGCTTCTGGAGCTGGTCTCATGGCTTGTATCTTTTTCCCCAAATGCTACATTATCCTATTGAGGCCTGATCTGAATTGCAGAGAAAATATAGTGAGGCACAAGAATCTCTGACTTACGCAGAGATAGGCCACATTAATTTTGGATTTGGGGCACATTTACTATTTGATCTGATTTTGAAAAAAATGATGAAAAGAAGGAGGGTCTTGTCCATCAAATAATTGGATAACAAGTAATGTGACTGATCATAATGTACCTATTAATCAGCAACAATCACTCATCCTTTTTATTTTTCATGAATACCAGTTGTTCCCAGTGAGTCCCAATGCCCAACTTGGAAATAAAGGTTGATATGTGGAAGTTTCACACTTTATTCCTTTTAATCAAAGGAGTCTTTAAACATGTGTTGAGTTGGCTTCACTGTCAGTGTTGTGAAATACATTTGTCTCCATCGATTCCTGAGGCTTTGCTGAGTTCCCTACTAATTTTTTCACTTAGTTGACTATTAGAAACCCAGTTTGGTGTAGTGGTGAAGATGCTGGCCCAGAAACCAGGAGACAATGAGTTTTAGTCCTGCTGTAGGCAGGAAAACCTGGTGGGTGATTTGGGCCAGTCCCCTTTCTCAGCTCAACCCATCTCACAGAGTTGTTGTGAGGAAAAGAGAAAGCAAGGGCATTATGTAGCTGCTTTGAGATGATGATACAGAGAGAGAGACAGAGATAAAAAAGTGGAATAAAAATCTAATAATAATAGTTTTTGTATATTCTAGAGTTTAAAGGACCCACATTGTTTTAGTCTCTATTAATTTAATAGAGAAACATACTTTATTAATAAATAAGACCTTGGTTATTAATGGATATTTTCCTGTCCCTGTTATTATCTGTTATCCTTTCCAACTATTATGAAGAAGGAAGGATGGGTAGAGGGGTGGGAGGAAGGAAGGAGGGGTGCGAACAAATGGAATACATTTTGTTTTGTTCATTACTGTACTTCTATATATTGATGATGGTATATTGTCTAAGAACTCAAATGATTTGCAACAAATGTTCCATAGGTTTTGTCCTAACTGACAGGAACCACGCTTAGACGAGGAGCAGGTCTCTAGTGCTTTACTACTGCTACATAAGACAGAAAATCCTAACAAACTGAAGAAGCGTGGGAAAAACCCAGACAGATAAACCCCAAAGGCTAAGGCGGATCTGATCTGCGTCTCTTCGAATGGCTGCTCAATTCCTCAGTACTACGCCTGCGTTTTCCCCCCTGGATAGAGGCCCCCTCCTGCTCGCCATCAGTACTCATGACAGATTTGATATTCATACTCATTGTATGTACTTGAAAAATAATATATCAAACCCCAAGATAGTTGTGTTTGACAGAGAAATGTAGTGAACATCATATTTATGTAATATGATCAGTATCAGACCTTATTTTTGATAAGGTGTCCTTTTATGGTTGTAAATATCTTGACACCACAAAGCTGGAAAGAGACCCATTTTCTATCTGTTAGGCAATAATTTGAAGGAAAAGGACACTATCAGCGGTCTGGTCAGGAACTCATTTCCATGGCCATAGAAACCAGGGTCTAGATTTTGAGGAAAAGCTTCCTGGTGGTAGGATCCATCTAATGGTAGAACAGTCTCCCTGTGGAGGTGGTGGGTTCTCCGTCTCTGGCAGTTTAGTAGAGGAGTGGGACAGCTCTCTGCCTGGGGTGATTGAATTGGCTTTCCTGCACATTGGAGGGACTAGGAGGTACGAGCGGTCCCTTCCAACATTACACTTCTCTGATTCTCTCGTCTAATCCTATGATTCTATGTTTTTTGCTGCCACCAAGTGTCATCCAGAACTTTGCCTCCCAAACCTTGTAGCCCATCATTTCCATTCCACCCTCTAATGCAAGGGTATCAAGCATTTGGCCCAGAGGCGATAAAGGTCCCTCAGAGCCATTTTTCTTTGGCTGCGAACAATAATCCAGAAAGAGCAAGCTCTGCAGAGGATTTGAGTAAAAAGATGTTGAAGCACACTAAGTGAAGGGATAAGCCTTGGGGACCTCACTCACTACTTTCCACCAGTTCCATGTGGAACCATTCCTGAGCACCGTTGGATCTGATTGTTCAGCTAGTTGCAGGCATACAGTATCAAACCTCAGAACTGGGTAGTCATGTTTATCCATCATGTCCCCAAGGATGTCCTGTGAGCCTTTGTCAAAACCTTATTGCGATCAAGAGGAACCACATCCAGAGCGTTCCCATGGTCTAACAGACTGTCATAAGAGATAAGGTTAGTCAGATATGATTAGGTTTTGACACAACCAGCCTGATTCTATATACTTGTAACTATCTTTCCCAAGGGCTCACAGACAGCTGTGCTTGACACCTGGTTGATCTTCTTTTATCGTGCAGGTGTTAAAATAGCTGGTCTGTAGTTTCTGGGCCCTCTTTTCCTTCTGAAAAGGTGGGACTGTCTTTGCTCCTCTCCAGTCTTCCACACCTCCCCAGTTCTCATCAAATCTCTCCAGCGGATTTGAAAAATTACAGTCAGCAGCTCTGAGATCAGTTCTGCTAACTCCCCCCATGCTCTGGGATGTAATCCATCCAGCCTGAAGACAAGAGTTTGTTTAACCAAGCAGGGCAGGATCACACCATACGTTCCTCAGTCCTGAGCCAGATTCCTCTTCTCCTCCACCCTGACAGGAAGGCCACAGCCTCTCTTTGAAGGGCAATGGATGCGAAGGAGCTGTTCCACCACTGGGCCCCCTTGTGAGCCCCTCTCCTTCCCTGGGCAAGAGAGAGAGAGCTTCCTGACCCTCGCTGGCCTTCGGATGGAACCATGTGTCACGGGTTCTTTGTTTCTGAACCACCAATAGCCAGACTGACCCAGATTCAATGGACACAAAGCACTAGAAACTTGGACCATGGATGGGGTGTTTGTCTCTCCCTTCAGTGCCTGGGGAGTGTGGGGGTGGATTTTATTTTACAAAAGGAAAGCTTGCAAATTAAAAAAAAAAAAAGGAATTGAAAACTGCAAATGTCTTCTACTAGTGCAGAAATTAAACTTAACAATAAAACTATTTAAAATAGGAACTACTATTTTCTATCAGCTCTTAATCTACACTACATACTATATAGAGCTTGGATTCCAAACTGTGGTAACAATTTTGTTTGGATAGGAGGACTTGAGAGTTGTGCCAAGAACCTCACTAAAATGGATTTTGAGGAGGGATCAGTCCTTTTTGGACTGGCAGAACTTGGCCCAGGCTCAGCCTTCACATGTTCGAAATGTTTTGATCTCCTCAAGCACTGTTGACCCCTATGAATCCATCTGCTGTCCACAGAGTTAAAGAAACTGTTTATTCCCTCATGTTTCCCCTGATGGCCTTATGTCCGATGATCAACTGTCATTGTCATGAGTCAGCACCCCCAGCTCCTTCCTTTAAAATCAAGAGGCCTGCCTTGAAGCCCATCCCAGGCATGTGACTGTACCATTCCCTCAAAGCCAGGAGCCCAAATTCCAGTTGAGAGACATTATCTCATGTTGACTCAAGAGTAACACACATGGAAGGAATTACTGGGTGACAACTTGGACAAAGGATGTATATGCCCCTCCGAATCTCCAGTGCCTGTATCCACATTTCTATTGCTAAGGGGAATGGCCCTGTCAGGACGGTTCATGGTTACAGATCCCTAAACAGTATGACTGTTGGGCTCCATTATCATTTGCGACCATCAAGAACAACTGAACCCTCCCTAGGGTAATAGAGGGAAGGAAGGGAAGACACAGTCAGGCTTTCAGGATTGTGCTGCTGGGCCCTGTATCAATTAAGTGGCATTCCAGGCAGTCTCAAGAAGCCTTTATTCAATTATTTATGTATTTTGAGATTTATAAGGCCATCTAACTTAAGACTGTGTGACTTTGGGCAGTACAACATAAAGGTACAATAATGATGATGATGAAGATGACAACAACAACATCTGAACAATAAACAACCAATATATTAATACAAGAGCTAAAAGCTAAACTATAAAATGGCCACCAAGGACAGAGCAAAACAAACCTCAGAAAGTGGGGGGGATCCCACTCAATGGGCCCGAATGCCTGGGTGAAGAGGCAGGTCGTGAGGGGTTTCCTGAAAGCAAGGAGAGTTGGGGCCTCTTGTATATCCGGGGCAGTTCTTCCACAAAGCAGGGTCAACCACAGAAAAGGCACAATTCCTTGTCCCCACAAGATGCCAAGACTTAAAAGGAGGAATCAGGGGCATGCCCTGCTGGTGGCTGGGTGTGGGCTGGTCAGATGTTCTTGGGAGAAGGAAGTGCTTCAAATTACCTGGTCCTAGGCCACGTAGGTCTTTAAAGGTAACCACCAGCACCTTGAATCATACCCAGAAGCCTATTGGGAGCCAGTGCAGCTCACGGAGTAGTGGGGTTATGTGGGCATAATGAGATGCACCCATAACTACCACTGCTGCTGCATTCTGGACCAACTGAAGTTTTCGGATGTTTTTCAGGGCAGCCCCATTGAGTGTGTTGCAACAGTTCAGTAGGGAGATGACTGAGGTGTGTAAAGGTGAGGAGGGCCTCCCAGTCCAGGAATGGGTGCAACTGGCACACAATAGGCGGTTGTGCAAAGGCTCCCCTGGCCACAGCTGCCACCTGCTCTTCAAGGTTCCAGGAGAACCCCCAGACGGCACACCAATGCTGAACGAGGTAGTGCTACCCCATCCAGAACCAAAGTTGGAAACTCTGCAACTCCCGGGTCTGGGGGGCCCAAAAGCCAGAGTCAGAATAGGAGCTGATACACACACAAACACACACACACAGAAAGACACAGACATGCACCAATGCAGTAGCTAAACAAAGAAGTGATTTTTCACTGGACACTATGACATCTATACTGAGGAAGTAAAATGTCCTAATAGAATGTACAAGTGAAAGCATTATCTATGAAATCAGCACCTTTTTCTATGTATGCACAGAAAATGAGAAATCAAGTCTTTTTTTTAACTGCAGGAGGACACTCCTCATTTCCCTTGGGGACCACTGTGCCCCCATCCTCTTACTCCGTTACACATTCGGAGTCCTTACGAGGACTAGCATCCTGCCAGACACCTGGAACCGGCTCCCTTCACTCTCGGCTTTCCCCAGAGCAGCATCTCATGTCTTCGTTGCCTGATAGAAATGACCAGGCCATGGACTGAGCTGAACACTTTTGATGCAAGGAGGCCAATTGTGAGGCACTGAAGGCGTCTGTGGGGTACAGAGATGAAGGATTTCTTCTTGGTCCCAAAAGGGAGAGGCTCCATTTTGTGCTTAGAGGGACCCTTATCGAGCTACCTTGCATACATCCTGGCTTCTCCATGGGGAAATGATTCTTCCCGAGAATAAGGAATGGGTCAGCCACGTTACAAGTTCCACGCAGAAAGCCACAGACCAGGGCTTAGTAATGTCCACTCACCCTCAACATGTTGAAGGGGCTTGAAAATCAGTTGTTGGTATTTTTAATTTTGGGTCATACGAAGAAGATTGCAGTGGTGGTTCAGTTGTGCTAGATGCAGTCCATTGTGTCCAGTATCAAGAAGGTCCACCCGCCCACAGCAAACAAGACCGTTTCCTCACAAGAATATCCAAGAAGCATCGGGATCCAGTTCAGCTTTCCTACTTCTTTTCCTTTCTTTGGTCACATGTCTTGTGCTCCTAACTTTTAGGAAACACCAGGAGAGCCCAAATGTCAAGCCACCCAAGGCTGGGGAACTTTTGCCTTGCAAATAACCCCCCACTTCATCTTCTATAAAGAAGGCCTTAAAATAAGTGCCCCTGACTATGACCCCCACTCAGATTCTATCCAAGAAATCTCAGGACCAGGTCTGTGGCTGTGGATTTACTCAAAGAAAACCTTTCTAATACTTTACAAGCTCCAGTTTCATATTTCCTTCTTAAGACACGTGAGACAAAATGAATATTGAAAAAAGACAGTAAAGCTAGAGGAGATTGGAGGTCCCTCAGGTACCAAGTCAATATGTCATGTAGGACTGATAGGTGATAACCAGCAACTTAATTGCCTCTGGAGGCCAACTGCCCATCCCTCCTCCTGCTGCCACATGCTGACCAGACGTAGCTTCCAAGTGGTCTTGAAGAGCAGCCCCATGGAGAGCCCATTGCAACAGTCCACCCATGAGATGAGATGACTAAGGCATGAGGGACTAGGAAGAGGGACTCTCAATCCAGGAAGAAGCACAAGTATTGCAGAGGCCGAATCGGTGCAAAGGCCTTCCTGGCAGGAGGTGCCATCTGCTGCTCAGCCAGGAGCTGAGAGTCCAGGAAGTCCCCAGACTGTGCACCAGTCCTGAGTGTGGCAGTGCAAAGCCATGCAGGATCGAGGAGGGAAAGTCCCCTGGAACTGGGGACATCAAGCCCTGACAACCCCTTGATTTGTGAGGATTGCAGGTGACCTTTCTCCCCATCCAGACCACAACAGCCTCTAGGCACTGGAATGAGACCTGGTCAGCATTGCCTGGGCCAAGGGTTGATGTGTACAAGTGTGTGGCCTAGTGATGATACCTGACCTTTAACTGACAAATGACCTACCCCAGTGGCCACATGGAGACATGAAACAGGAGTGGGGAGAATGTCAAACCTTGAGGGACCCCAAAAATCATATTTCAGGCTCATCTGACACTGACTGGAATCAGTTGCAGAGAAAGAAGGAGAGCCATAAAGGACCATGTCCCCATCTCGGTCTATGCAGAGAGTCTAGACCTGCTGACCTGAGTTTACTCAACACCCTTTTTACCAGAGACACATGCTCTTCCATGGTTTCGGTATAAATCAATACATCATCCAAATACACCAATACCCCCTTAAACAGATGCTCATGAAGTACTTCATTGATCAGTTGCATAAATACCCCAGGGGCCCCAGCCAACCCAAAAGGTAACACCTTATACTGGAACGCTCCCAGCGGGCAATTGAATGCCGTTTTCCACTCATCCCCCTCCTTGATGCGTACACGGTAATAGGCTTCTCTTAAATCGAGTTTAGAGAATATTTTGCCCTTTGCCAGGTGTGACAACATGTCTTTGATCAAGGGCAAGGGATATTTATTGGAAATTGAGACTGCATTTAACCCACGGAAATCCGTACAGAGTCTTAATGTCCCATCCTTTTTTGGGCAGAAAAGGACCGGTGCCCCCACTGGCGAATTCGCTGGCTCGATGAATCCCCGCGCTAAGTTTTTGTCCACAAAATCCCTTAACAGAGTTAGTTCCTTTTGGGTCATGGAATAAATCTTTGGTTTGGGCAATTGGGTGTTGGGCACCAGCTCAATGGCACAATCCGTTTTTCGATGAGGGGGCAATTGGTCCGCTTCCTTTTCTCCAAACACATCAGCAAACCTCTGGTACTCAAGCGGCAAGCCTTCCAAAGGAGGGGCCGGGCAATGCGGAGTCGCAGCTGCCGCTACCCCCACCATCTCCTCTGGAGTACCCCTCCCTTCTGGTGCCTGGTAGAAGCCATCCCTGAAAGTGATCGTTCGGTAAACCCAGTTTATTTGGGGATTCTGCTGAACCAACCAGGGTACTCCCAAAACCACCAAGGGCCCCCCCATCGGAGCCACGACAAATGACAAGCTTTCCCGGTGGCTGCCCAGCTGCAAAGTCACACGTCCTGTGAAGTGGGTGACCGGTTTGCCCCCTGCCATGGACCCATCCAGCTGCGTAAAGGCGATGGGTCGCTGCAAGAGGAATGTGGGTAGTTCCAGAGCTGCTACCACATCGGGGTGCATCAAGCACCTGGAACACCCCGAATCAATCATGGCCCACACTTCCACCGTCTTGGATCAGGAACCCAATTTCAACTTCACCGTGAGAATGCGGTAACTGCCACTCACCGATGAAGGCTCGCGCCCGTCTTCCACCACCTGCCCCGCGGTGCCCTTTAAAGCAGGTGGCTGCCGTTTCCCGCCGGCTGCAGCAGTTCGGGCTCCCCCTTGTTCTCGAAGAACATCACCTCGTCTCCCTCGGTTTCCGCCACCGCGGCTTTCTGCTTGCTGGGTAGGGAAGGGGATTTCATCGGTGGCTTCCCTGGACGGTCTTCCCCCTTTGCCTTCGGGCACGCCGCTACTCGATGCCCCTCCTTACCACATCGCAGACACTGGCCTTTCGCATACCGCTTCTCGCGCTCGTCCCAGGCTCGCTGTCCGGGTCGCCCCCCAGTGCTCGGTGGGCGACTGGGCTTCGTCTCCCGCCCCGATTTGGCAGCTCTTCGATGCGCGAAAATCTCATGGGCATGCTCAGCTCTTCCCACGAGCTGGATCCACTCGTATAAGGTATAGGGGTCGTCCCTCCCTAGGGACCAGCGCAGCACCTCGGTGTTCAGGCCGTCTTTGAATAACTCAATGATGGTGGCTTGGGACCAGTCCTCCACCTTCCCGGCCAACGCTTTGAACTCTAGCGCGTAATCAGCCACGGATCTTGACCCCTGCTTGAGTTCTTTCAGAGCCCGCTTTGCCCTCTCTTTCGCCAGGGGATCCTCAAAGTGTTGCCTCAACGCCCAGAGGAACTCGCTGAATTTCTCCAATTCAGGCGCTTCCGACTGGCACATCTGGACATACCAGTCTGCCGCCCTCCCTTTCAGTTTGGTGGCAATGGTGAGGATCTTTGCCTTTTCCGATTGAAAAAGCGACCCCCATTCTTCCATGTAGGCTTTTGCATTTGTCAGGAAAAAGGAGAGTTTCGTCGGATCCCCATCAAACTTGACAGGGAAGTCTCTCATCCCGCCTCCCGCCGGGCTGCGCCCCAACCCCGGGGCGGTGGCGGGTGGCGCTCCCCAGGGCGCCGGCGGCGCCGGGGCGGGGGTTGGCCGCACGGGTGAGGTGGCAATTTCCATCTGGACCGTCTGGTCTCCCTCTCGCACCCGCGCCATCCGTCTCTGCTCCGGGGACTGCCCGTGGGACGAAGGTGTCGAATGCCGTTGGCTTGACCCCTCCCGCGTTTCCCTCAACGAAGTCACGTCGAGACTCAGCTGCTTTAGAATGGTTTCCAACGAGTCCATTTTCGACTCCAGCACCCGGATGCGATCCGGGGTGGGGGAGCCCTCTTTAGGCTGCACCTGGACCACTGTGGGGGATAGTGGGTACCTCTGCCTCCAGGACGGACCTCCTGCCACTGAGACATCCCCTTGGGTCTCATCCCAGGTGACCAGCTCACCCGGGGAGGTTACGGTGGTCTCCGGGGCAGTTTTCATGCCTCCAGCTTCCCCCTCCGACTCAGAGCTCGCCTCTTCCAGGATGGCTGATAGCTCTCCCACTTGGGACGGTCGGTCAGGTCGCCTTCTCGGTTGAGTTCGGCTCCCCTTCTTCCATCATCACGATGTCGGGTTCGGTCATCGCCGGCGCTCTCCCTCACAGGGTTAGACACTTGCCTAATCCTGGAAAGGGGCCAGCGGAGTTGGGATCTTAGATTCTCAGCTTTATGTAATGATTGCCCAGCCCAAATACTCAGACTCACAAGAAGTGCTTAAATGAAATCTGATTTATTAGGGAACTTAGGACAAATACAGAGAAAGCTGAGAATGAGCAAAAGCGCGCCAAATACAAACTTAAGACTCCTCCAGTGCGTGCGTGTCCCGCCCCCGTTGCAGCAGCCCCGCCCGGTCCAGGTGCTAGCAAACATCAGACCTGCTAGCCTGGGAAACTAACCTTGAACATACCAGATAAGAGGAAAACATTCCAAAGCCAAGCCAAGAGATAAGTACACCCATCCTCCCATAAAAGATGAAACACGTATCCAATTAATGACATGAGAAACGTTACGATGTCTCAGAGACATTGGAACGGCGAACATGACACCATGTCCCCATCTCGGTCTATGCAGAGAGTCAAGAAGAATATCATGGTTGATGGCATTCTTCCCCCACCAGCTAACAGCAGGCAAATTTCTTGGGCTCTGACCAGTTGTTAGGCAACACTCCTGCTGAGGTAAAATTGACCTGACACGTTAAGAGACCCCCATGCCTCTTTATTTTTAAGGACTATGGGGGAAATTGCCTTCTAATCTCATCGCTGTCATATGGCTTAAATAAACCAAGTGTTCCGTCCAAACACTGGCATTGTCACACACACTTACAACACTACAGCTGATTGCCACATTGCCCCTTAGCCCTCACTCTATCGGAACCAACTGTGGCCCAGGCCAGACTCCATCTTGGGTGCAGGTGCTCTGTTTCAGGCAGGCCGAATACCCCCCGGGACCCCGACTCCCAACTCCATCTGCTCCGTGGGTCAACAACAAGAGACACCAACATGTTTTCCCCCTTCTGGCGTATGAAGAGAAACTATTGCTAAGTGGGTAGGATGTTATTCTTGCAATTATCAGAAGAACAGTAATTCTTAATCTATCACCAGTGGGATTCCGGGAAAATGTTCCCAAGATAAAACATACAAAGCTAAAGTAGCTCTGAGGTCTCCCAAGGGGCCGTGGACATGTCAGCGTAGCTTGTCTTGAAAAAAGGTCCTTTCTTGCAATCGATGAAACTTAGTTGGCCTCAACATTCCCTTGGGTGATAGATCAAACACAGGCAAGAGAAAGCACCCGTGATGTACATGTGCTGGGAGGCCATCCAGGTGCACCTGCTTCGGGCTGAGCCGTTTTGGTGTGCTGAGTGCCTCCAGGTTCTTGTGGTCCGTCCAGACCTCGAAGGGGCAGGAGGCCCCCTCCAGCAGGTGCCGCCATGTTTCCAAGGCTGTCTTTACTGCAAACACCTCCTTTTCCCATACGTGCCATCTCCGCTCCATTTCGGAGAATTTGTGGGAAAGGTAGGCGCAGGGCTTTAGGTGGTTGTCGGAGTCCTTTTGGAGCAGGATGGCTCCGATGGAAAAGTCGGAGGCATCTGCCTGCACCACAAAAGGCTTGGTGGGGTCGGGGTGTTGTAGCACTGGCTCAGCTGTGAAGAGGGTTTTCAGTCTCTCGAATGCCGTTTGACAGTCAGCTGTCCAATTCAGTAGCGCCCCCGGGTTCCTCGATTTGCGCGTGTCCCCCAAGCCCTTAGTCTTTAGCAGGTTAGTTAGGGGCAATATAGTCTCTGCCAGCCTGGGCGTGAACCCCCTGTAGAAATTAGTGAATCCAAGGAGGCTTTGCAGTTGTCTCCTCGTGCGTGGGCGTTCCCACGCCAGGATGGCTTGGACCTTGCTGGGGTCCATTTCTATCCCTTTAGCTGAAATCCTATACCCTAGGTAGTCAATTTGTTTTTTATGAAAATCGCACTTGGAGAGCTTAACGAACAGCTCTGCCTTGCGAAGTTTCTTGAGCACTTCTTTTACCAAGCGTTCGTGCTCACGTTCTGTTTCTGTGTAGATCAATACATCATCGAGGTAAACCAAAACCCCCTTAAAAAGGTGGTCACGCAGGACCTCATTAATTAACTGCATGAATACCCCGGTGCTCCTGCCAGTCCGAATGGGAGTACTTTATATTGAAACGCCCCCAATGGGCAGTTGAAAGCAGTCTTCCACTCATCCCCCTCCCGTATCCGTATGCGGTAGTAGGCTTCCCTTATGTCCAGTTTGGAGAATACCTTACCCTTTACCAGGTGGGACAAAATGTCCTTTATTAAGGGTAAGGGGTATTTATTTGAAATGCTCGCTGCGTTTAATCTGCGGTAGTCTGTACAGAGCCACAATGACCTGTCCTTTTTCTCGCGAAAGAGGACTGGCGCTCCCACTGGAGAGTTTGCTGGCTCGATAAAACCTCTCACCAAGTTTTTATCTATGAAGTCCCTTAATGCTGCTAGCTCTCGCTGGGTCATAGCATATATTTTTGGTTTGGGTAGGGGTACCCCCGGGACCAGTTCAATGGTGCAGTCCGTCTTTCTGTGGGGGGGGGGAGTTTGTCCGCCTCTTTCTCGCCGAAAACGTCGGCGAAATCCCCGTATTTGGTTGGCAGTCCCTCTGGCAGTGCTGTCTCTCTGTGTTCCCCAGTCGTCGTCGCCCCCCCCCCCCATGGCTGCTCGGGGAACCCTGTTCCCTGAAGGTGCTTGGTAACGCCCGTCAG
Organism: Candoia aspera; assembly: GCF_035149785.1. Classification (NCBI taxonomy): domain Eukaryota; kingdom Metazoa; phylum Chordata; class Lepidosauria; order Squamata; family Candoiidae; genus Candoia; species Candoia aspera. The sequence goes on from NC_086153.1 coordinate 341,262,473, forward strand.
CAAACTTAATCTCTCTGGTTCTCCAGTTGATGACTGGGTTTTGCTGCATGAGCCATGGGATCCCCAGTATGAGTCGGGGTTGCCCCACCGGTGCCACAATGAAAGCCAATTTTTCCTCGTGGCTGCCGAGCCGTAGCGCGGTTTCTCCGGTGTATTGGGTGACCGGGCCCCCTCCCTCTGCAGATCCATCAAGCTGCGAGAACACCAGGTGGTGCTGAAGTGGATAGCAGCGGAGGTTGAGTGCGGCTGCCAGGTCGGGGTGCATCAGGCTTTTGGAGCAACCCGAATCAATGAGTGCCCAGACCTTTTCGGTTTTATTTCGATGGGTGAGGGTAACGTGGACGTAGAGGGTGGGGCATTCCTCACTCACCCCTTTGTCGTAGCGCCTGTCAGTGTCCTCCACCTGTCCTTCGGCGCCCCTTAGGCCAGGTGGTTGTCGTTTCCCGTCGGCTCATTGGGGTTGCTTTCCTCCTCCTCTGAACTGTAGGGGATGTGTCTGCGTTGGTACTCCCCCTTCGCCGCTGGTCGCTTTCTTGGCGCTGGGGTTGGTGCTGTTTGTGCCTTCCTCGGGCTCTCTCTGGGTGTCGTTTTGGGGCATGCGGCTGCTTTGTGATCTTCCCTGCCACACTTGAAGCATTGCCCTTTTGCGAAGCGTCTGTCCCGTTCCTCCTTCCAGGGTTGGGGTCTCGCCCTCACCTGCCTTGTGTTGGTGCGTGGGGATCTCGCTGTCTCCATCTGCTGCATTTCCCTCCTTGCGTGGAGGAACGTGTTGTGAGCGTTCTCCGCTTCTGCTGCCAGCTGGATCCAACCCGTGAGGGAGCTGGGGTTGTCGCGGCCGAGTGCCCACCGGAGGACGTTTAAGTTGAGTCCGTGTTTGAACTTCTCAATCAGTGTCAATTGAGACCAAGTGTCCACTTTTCCAGCTAGGGCTTGGAACTCCATGGCATACTCTGCCACGGAGCGCGGGCTTTGTCTGAGTGTCTCTAGCGCCCTTTTTGCCTTTTCTTGCTCCAGGGGGTCCCTGAAGTGCCGTTCCAGTGCCTGCAGGAATTCTGTGCTGTCCTGCAGCGCCCGGGCGCCTGATTGGCACAATTGGACATACCAATCGGCAGCCCGCCCTTTTAGTTTTATGGCCAGGGCATTAATTTTGCCCCGTTCAGTTCTGAAGCAGGGACCCCATTCTTCGAGGTAGTACCTCGCATTAGTCAAAAAAAAGGAGAGTTTAGAGGGGTCCCCGTCAAACTTTATGCCAAAGTCCTTGGCAGGTGTCCTGGTCTGGCTCCTGGCGCCCTCTACTTCGTGCCTCGGGCTCTGCGGGAGCTGCTGCGGGTCGGGTTGTCTCCAGTTCTCTTGCGGCATTGGTGCCTCTCTCTGGGTCTCCTCGCAAGGTCGTCGTCCCGTCGCTCGGGGGGGAGGGCGGGGTGTCCTCCCTTGGTCAGGCTCCTGGATCCAGGCTCCGCTGTCGCCGTCACCACCTGCTGGGTCTCCGCCCCGTCTCTTGTCCTGGTGCGCCTCCGATCGTCGGGTGGGCTCCTTGGGCCGGGTTCCGCCGTCACCGCCGCCCCGCTCGCCCCACCGCCGTTCGTCCGGGGGTGCCTCTGTGCCGCCTCCGCTGTGGAGTCCCTGCGCCGCCATCAGCTGTTGGAGCATCAGCCGCACCGCCTGCATCCCTTCCTCCAGCGCGTCGAGCCTCTCCACCGTCCCCGGCTTCCCGCCGAGGTGTTCGCCGCTCCGCTCACCCTCGCCGTTGGCTGTGGTGGAGGATGGATCGTCCCTCGTTCCCTCCGTGGTGCCAGGTGCGCCCTCGCCTTCGGGCGCCCAGGGTGGCGGTTCGCCTTGCGCTTCCTCCGGGGTTGCCTGCGGGCCTGGAGAGGGTCCCCTCGTCTTGCCCCCGGTGCCTCGTGGGCTCCGGGGCGCCGGGGTGGGTCCCTCCCCCGCCGCTTCCCCCCAGCTGGGTCCCATACTTACCGGGGCGTTGCATCGCCCGGACCTCAGCTGCATCCCGCCCTGCGAGAGCGGGGCTTCGTCACTGGGCGCCAAAGGGTTGCGCCTCCTCGGTTCCTGGTTCTCCATGCCTGGCTGGGTCCCTCACAAGCTTGTTGGATAGGTACCAGGTGGAAAAAAATTTTTTGGGGTTCCCGTTTTTATGTCAAGGCCAGCCTCGCTTCGCAATAAGACACAAACTCACTTAATGGGTATTAAGGATTTCTGGTTTATTGGAATGATAGCTGACAGAACGAAAAACGGGAACGGGGTAGGTAGTATGGGGGTGCCCCTTTTATACCCTCCTGTGTTGCCCCGGGCTTCCCCACCCCTCAATGCCTCGATCCCTCTTGATGGGACCCTTGATGGCTGCCTGGGCGTTTTCCCCGGTGTCTTCTTTGTCTCCCTGCGACGGTTGTGTCCTCCGGGGCACCATGTGCGTCTTATCTTCATTCCTCTGACGTCTCTCTTTTCAGTTGCTTATGGGTCCATGGGTGTGCGTGCCTTTGGGTGCTTGTGTTAATCCCTGGTTTGATTATCTCCTTCCTTTTCCTTAATGATCATGATCCACGTTGTGAGGCTCTTTGTGCCTTGCAACGAGGTCATGACACCCAGTGTCAAAGCAATATGATTTGCCTGGCACAACCTGTTTTAACAAAACTGTAGAGGTTTCTGGTAATCACCTTCTTCATTTCTTGGTGCTTGCAAACCCAACATGTGCTTATATTTTGTAGGATTGCTCCAGGTATTATTTATTTATTGCTCACACTTATATCCTGCCCCCCCCATCTCACACAAGGCAGCTCTACAGATAGACCACATTTATTTTGCCGTTCAAGCAGCCTTACAATTGGATCACATTTTCAACCAGTGATAAAATGAGAGAAGGGTTGTCCATGTAAGAATCGTTTTTCAAGAGCGCCTTTGCCCTGCTCTTTTCACTCCGCAGTGAGCCCTTGCGCTGTGTGGTGGTGGCAGCTTCAACCTCTCATCTTCAGAGACTGATGGCAGCTGTTCCTGTTGATCACCGCATGGTCCCGCCTAGGCTGCCTGCAAGTCCTCAGGCAGCAATTAATCCGGTAACTCCAGAGCAGGCCGCCAATTGTTGGTCTCCTCATCTGAGTCTGAGCTTGCCATGAGAGGCAGGACTAATTTGATTGGTCCACCATGGTCTACACCAGTACCTGTTGGACCCTATTGGGTTCCAAATCATGAAGCTTGGGGTTGTTGCTGAAGGTCTGGTGCAACATTCGACTGAGGCCCTAGTTGCCACCTATAATTGGAAGGTGGCTGGGCCTTGGACCAGATTACAGTTCTGTGGCCTCTCTCCTACTGTGGATCTCCAGGTCCCCTTGGCTTACAGAGAGGCTGAGGGAGATAAAATGTGAGGTGGTGCCTAGAACCGCACTGGAGGAGGAGGGGAAAAACCCATTGAGCACTGGCTAGAGCCGCTGTCAAGGCCTACTTTGTGCAATAAGGGTGGCAGAACACCAGCATTACCTGGCTCCACACCTCTGCTCCGGGCCAAGCAAGTGAAGGGGAGGGAGTCTGGTCTTGGGGTCTGGGGGCTGTGAGGGTGTTGATGGGAAAGAACAAGGCTCAGCACAACTCCAGAAAAACTGGGTGGCTTTGAGATTTAGGGCCCTTGGGATCCAGTTATTTTATATCTTTGGTTCTGGATGGGGTCACACTATGTCAAATGGAACAGGTACACAATTGGGCTGATTTAGTAAGAAAGGCTGGAAAAGGAGGGTGTGGATGTCCAATCTGGGATCCTGGGGGAAAAATCTGGCTGGCCTGGGTGGCAGGGATAGCCATTCTCCTTCCTGATGGGCAGTCATCACAGCCTGTAATGGGCATAATTAGCAACATCTTAAGTTGAGTGGTAAGAACCCCAGATCAGTTGCTCAAGGTCAGAAGAACTGCAAATGGTGAAGATGAAATTTTAAGGCAACTACACAAAGCAGAAAAGGGACGCGGTGGCGCTGCGGGTTAAACCGCTGAGCTGTCGATCGGAAGGTCGGCGGTTCGAAACCGCGCGGCGGGGTGAGCTCCCGTTGCTCGTCCCAGCTTCTGCACACCAAGCAGTTCGAAAACATGCAAATGTGAGTAGATTAATTGGTACCGCTTCGGCGGGAAGGTAACGGCGTTCCGTGAGTCATACTGGCCACATGACCCGGAAGTGTCCTATGGACAACGCCGGCTCCAAGGCTTTGAAACGGAGATGAGCACCGCCCCCTAGAGTCGGACACGACTGGACTTTACGTCAAGGGAAACCTTTACCTTTACCTTTACACAAAGCAGAGATGAGGCAGGCCCCCACTCTCCCGGCCTTCAGAGAGGGAGTTAAGACCTGGCTATGCCCCATCGCTTTGGGTGAGAGAAGGGATACTTGATCGTGGAGGTGGCTGGTACTGTGATGCAGCCTGGTAAATTTCATTAAGACCATCTTGGACTTCATATTTTATATGTTACATTATGCATTTTTATATTTTTCCACATTTATATTTTATAATCAATCATTGATGAATCTTCATTTTTTTATTCATTGTAAACTGCCCAGAGTCATCATTGCACAAGATTGGCAGGGGAGAAATCTAAACATTGATCTCTTCTGGATTGAAAGGAGGGAGATTTAAGGCTAAACTGAGTTCATTCAGGTTAAAATGTTTGTATGTTTGAATAAAGTTTAAAGGTTCTGGCAGACCTTTCTAAGTAGGTCACATGGTTAGAGTTGGATAGAGTCAGCAAAAACAGGAAAGCCTCAGTGTCCTTTTTAGCTAGTATGTGCGTGTTTTGTTTGGACATGCTTGGGGTGGAAAGGTCTGTATTATTCTGTATAATTGTGACTAAATCACTTAACGTTGCTATGGCATAAATGACAGGCACACCTTCAGATGGGTGCTGCATGGGAAAGTCTGTGTATGTTTAGAGGACAAAAAGTCACCCTTCAGCTGTAGCTCTTGGGTCAGTTTTTTGGTTACAGCAGGTCCCAAAAATTTTTGATTATGTCCAAAATTCTACCAGGGTCATTGCTTAGAGAAACTAAGCAGCGTAAGTTGACTGATTACTTGTTACATTTCCTACTTAATTTTCCTCATCAGGTGACTTCTGCTGTTCAGATCTGGCCTCAGTACTATAACGTACCATTTGGGGAGAAAGATGCAACCCAGGAGACCAGCCGCAGAGGCCAAGATGGAGAAGACCTCCACGGACTTCCCTTTGGTGCTCACGTACGTTGGGAGGAAGGAGATACAAACGCTGCAAAAGACCAGCATGCTAAAAGTGATGAACTTGGCATCGTTAAAGCTGTCAGGCAGTTTTCTAGCCAGAAAGGCCACCATAAAGCTGATGAGACTCAGGAGGCCCATGTAGCACAGAACAGCATAAAACATGGTGGCCGACCCTTCATTGCATTCCAGCACAATTTCTCCCATCACAGAATGACAGTCCAAATTAGCAAACGGAGGGGAGGTTGCCAGCCGGGAGGTGCAAAGAGCTGTTTGCCCAAGAGGACAGACAACAGAGTTGATCACCTGCTTCCCCAAGAGTTTTCTGGCCCTGTTTCCTGGCTTTGTACCCATGAAGGCCAGAACTAGGAGAGGAGGCCCATGTAGCACATCAGGAGGCCCATGTAGCACAGAACAGCATAAAACATGGTGGTCATGTTTGTTTATTCTCAGCAGATGAACCTGGCAAGCAGAAAATGAAGAAGAGCAACACAATCCTTCTGACTGGCAGGGCTAAGATCCTTTGACTGCAGGGGTTGCATGTGATTGCCCATTGGTTCATTCATTCATTGATTTGTTCATTCAGGAAGAACATGATCTCTGCCATGGGAGAACCATCCTCATCTTCCTTTGTTTTTATAGCTGCAAAATTATCATAAACACAGGGCTGCATTAGGAAGATGGGCTAAGGCTAGTCTTTCCCACTGTCCTAAAAGACTGGAGAAGCCACTGCCATAATCCTGAAAAACTGCGGCCAGTCTCTTAAAACTGCTGCCTCCAGGGGGCCACTCTTTAATGTTCTGAATTATTTTCATCATGTTTATTTGCTCAACAGGTTTGCTACACCCTGCTCTCTTTCACTCCTCCCCCTGCAGCCATGCCAGATCCCTCATTCCTGTTTGAGGATCTTCTTGAGCAACTTGCCTGTTTGATTAGAAATTGTCCCTTCTGGGCAAGAAATACATCCATAGCAACAAACGGGATTCTCTTCCACAACCTCCCTGGCTTGTCCTGGAAGGCAGCGCTTCACACACCGGGAGAAAGGCTTTGTCTGAAACGAGAGAGGATAGCTTGGAAAGGAAAAGATTAGCAACATTCAGCTTGGTTACAGGCTCTGTATAAAATGAGCCCAGTTTGCCCCTTCCTCTTCATTCTGATGGGAGTTTGCAGCGCAACAGCCTGTTCCCTCCTCTCAGTTTTCCTTAACCCTGGAAGCAGCTTCTGGTCCCCACCTGGTTTGCCCACACAATGGCATCAGGGTCGATGCTGAAACCTGCAGCTGAAGGAGCCTCCAGATCAACCCATCCAACTTTCTGTCGAGCGATTGTCTCATTTGCAAAGACGGCCCAGTTTAGAATGTGAAATCCTGCATATTTCATCCCAGTTTCTGAAAAGGAGACTTCATCCCCAGCGGTGTTATTAAAGCAGATGTTTCTCGAGAAGGTGTGGATCGGAAATGGCAAAAGAAGCAAGCAAGCAAGCAAACAATCAGAAAGTCCATCAAAATGAGAAGAGTCGATATAAAGAGATTTTAAATTGCAAACTGTGGAATCAATGTTTTTCTGAATAACTGGGATGAGACAGAGATGAGGTTGTCCATTTTTAAAGTTGAACAACCCAGCATTTCCGCAATAGGCTTTTTACATGCAATATGTTTATACTTTTAGTTTGTTATACACTGCTGCAGAACTGCAATACCAAGTGTGCTGTTATTTGATGGAGAAAAGAATATTTGATGAATAAATGGGCAGACATATTTCGCATTAAGAAAAAATAATTCCCCATAAATGGGAGTTTGAAGGGCGAGAAATATCCCTCTACTGAAATGCGATTTCATTCAGTTTCTAAAATATGATATGTTGTTATACCAGAGTCATAACTGAGCTGTAAACTGAGGCAAAGTTCCATTTCTGGAGCTGCTAAATATTCAGCTTCAAGTACTGGAGCTACAAATCACTGCAAGGGAAAAAGAGGTGCTCCGGAAAACTCAGTGTCTTGACCCCGTTGCAAGGCACAAAGAGCCTCACAACGTGGATCATGATCATTAAGAGAGAGAGGAAGGAGATAATTAAATCAGCGCTTAAACCAAGCACCCAAAGCACCTACACCCATGGAATCATATGCAGCTGAATAGAAGGACTTCAGATAAGCAGCGATAAGCCGCACCTGGTGCCCTGGAGGACACACCTGACCCAAGAGGACAAGGACAGCCACCGGGGAAATGCCCAAACAGCCATCAAGAAACCCATCAAGGGGGATTGGGGACAATGAAGGGTGGAGGAGCATGGGACCCCGCAAGAGGGTATATACAGGGCACCTCACCACCGCACCCCCGTTCCCGTTTTTCTTTCTGTTAGAACCGTTTCAATAAACCGGAAATCCTTAATCCCTATTAAGTGAGTCCATGTCTTATTTGGAGGGAGGCTGACCCTGACACTCAGCTTAATAAAACTCCTGTGCCAGGCAACGTCTCTGCAAAATCTTACTGGTTAAGCTGTCAACCCAAGTAATTAATGAGATACGTCAATGTTGCATGTTGCTGCAATCTTGGCAGGTGGAGCTCATATCCTTCACTGCTACAGAAGGTCCCGTCGCATTGTTGACAGTGGATTTTTAGGAAATCATAGCCAAGAGATTAGGTGAGAGAAAAGCAGTTCTGATTCACTGAGATCAGTCCAAATGTGTTCCCAGAAGGGAAAGGAAAGAGCACCAAGGGCGGTGGATGGTATCAGTTCTAACCATTCTAGAGGTAAGAAAGCACCTCTGATCTTTTTGATGCCGAGAAGGCTTTTGACTGGTGGAATGGCCTTATTGCGTCAGAGGGTCCAGCTGTCCCCATGGCCTTCAAGTTCGGGGGGGGGGGAGAAAACAAGAAGGACCCTTGCAGCAGTCACTGTGGGTCCGTCTTGTTTTCTCCCCCCACCCCCACAAACTTGAAGGCCGTGGGAACAGCTGGACCATCCTGTGCTGCAACCATAACCGGAGGGTCCTGCTACTTTAGCACCTGGGGGAGGTCACATTCGTGTCTGGGGCAGCAGGAGAACACAGGCAGCCAATGAGAGATGGGGAACTGCCAGAAGAGAGGTGACTCAGTGCAGTGTTGAGGGAGCAAGTGATGGGGCAGGAAAATCAGGCTGGAATTCAGACCCAGAAGCAGCCAAAAGCAGGGTGGCAGGGCTCAGCAGCCATGCCAGCTCCTCCAGAAGTGCCAATACCCACAGACAAGGTGAATGGTGAACCTTATTTCTCATCAGAAAAGAAGCCAAAAATACAATTAAGTGGCTCTGACTCTGAGCAATGTGGCATGAAAGAAAAGGGGTGGGACGGAGCTGTCCCCTTTCTCATTTATGATTTAGTCAGGCATTAGAACCATTGGCAGATGCAGTTTGCCATGAGGTAAAAATGTGGGTTTAAAAATGGCTGCTGGGGAACCAGTTTAAATTGTAGGCTGATGAAACAGTTCAGTGATTGTTTAAATATCATCTTTTTGCTTAGTCAGCCTAGAGACTCAGTTAAAAAAGTGATTGATTGAACTAAATAATACGGAGCAAATTTCCAGATTGGCAACTTCTGACAAATCTTTAAATAATACTTCAAGACATTAATTTCTTATTTCAATGTATACCTGTGAGATATGATGATGCACAACCAACCATTTAATAGTGATATAAATAGGTTTATTTGAGAGGTAGCTTGGCTGCTCTTTGATGGTCTCTGTTGGCTACAGTATCCAATACTGTTTTTTTGGAAGAAAATCTTAGAATAGGTTTTCATCAATGGAAGCTTTGCAGTTCTTAAAGATTTTAGGATTTGGTGGTAAATAAACCAGGGTGGAAAAGGGACTTGAACATGGAGCAGAGTGCTTAATGGATTTCAATATTTACAGGCGAGCGTTATACTGCGTGCAAACATGCAGAAACATGGATGATATGTGTGAGCCTCAAAAGAATCAAAAGGTTGCAGTGGAACCGTTTAGATATTTATTAGGACCCAAATTTATAAAAAAAAAATACTGAGAACCTGACCAAGGTAAAGATTGCAAAGTTAACGTGGATTGAACTATCGAAATACAGCAATGGGAATTTCAGTGGAAAACCCAATCAAGTCTACAGCAACTGGCATCGTTAGAGAAAAACAGTATAAGACTCTGTTCAGCTATGATGGCTACAATGGAAATGGAATAAAGAAGCGGGAATGCTTCATCATTTTTGGTGGCAATACCAAGAAGCTCCACCATTTTGGAAAGTGCTACATCTAAAAGTGCAACAAATTCTAGTTTTGCCTTAAATACTCACCATCCCATAAAATCTTATTGACTAACAATAGTTTGTGGATGAACATGATTTGTTCTCCCAGTGGCAAGAGACGAATCTGCCAAATACTGGAAACATCCCAGTTCGGCTTCCCCAGAAGACAGGCAGCTGAAATTAGGGGAGGGGGCTTCCATCTCTAGAACCACAACCCAGAGCAGTAGAGTTGGGGACCCTATTAGGACAGATGACTTTTCTCCCACATTCAAATGATGGCTTTATTTCATGTTCTCATTACGTACCTTATTGCTCAGACTTGTTTACTAGTGAAACAGATCTTGCCCCAAATCTCAATGTTCAGTGAATTTCAAGGGGATCAAATAGATGTGCTTTGGACAATTTGGATTTCTCTTATGAAACTCGTGTTGACAAGCAGAGAAAATTCTGTAAATCTCAAGGTGGGTATCAGATTTAAATAAAGGGGAAAAAACCTTAGTTAGGGAAAAGGCAAGGCAGTCGAGATCACAGGGACGGGGTTCTGAATCCTAAAACAGCATAAAGTGAATGTAACCCAAGAGGAAGAAGAATTCCTTGTCCAGAAAGGAAGATCTGAGGGTGAGGGATACCTGCCAGGGCTTCCTCCAGCGTAGGTGTGGCTTCTTTCTGTCCCTCTTCAATCCCCGCTGTGATTCCCACGTATCCGCAGCATGTAATGCGTGTGCAACAGAATAGAGAGCATTGTAGATGCTGTAGCTGAACCCGGTCATCTTCTCATCAAAGACGGAGGCCGGTGGGGCATCCAGGTTCTCCTCCCCTGTGCAAATCCTTCTGCCCTCAGGTGAGGCCAGACCTGCCTTCACAACCTCACAGTCAAATGCGACTTCCCACCAGCGGGGGAGAAAGACGTCTCCACGTGGCCCATGTGGATTCAGAGCCCAGAGATAATTCCTGAATCCTGGCACCAGCTTTGTGTGGACTGTGAAGGATGAAGCTCCATGGAGGGACTTCAGTTTCCACCACTCGTAGTGATAGCCAACAGCAGAAAATTCCCACTGTGTAGTCAGGATCCAAACCTTTCCAGAAGGAGTGTGGTTCTCCTCTTCATAAAAGGAGAGGGATGCTATCAGGCTTTGCAGCGTATTTGAGTCCCCCGAGACAATCACAACCTGAGCATCACTGTTCCAAATTGTACAAAGCACATCTATCTGATCCTCTTGCAATTCACTGAACATTGTGATTCGGGGCAAAATCTGGATGAAATTTTCACCGCTCTCCGATTTCTGCACAACAATCCCAATCCAGTTCCATTGGAAATATAGAAGCAGCTGGACAATTGCTGCATTCTGTAGCTGATACTGAGGATCGATCTGGTGGAAGGTGGGGAACCGGCGCTTATCGCTCAAAACCGGGTCAGAGAAGCGGTAACCTAGCTGAAGGGAGGGTAGAGATGGAGGAGAGGGGAAGAATGAATTGAGGCAAAAGGAACCCGCAATTTCTGTGACTGACCTCCGACCACCCAGCCCTGCATGGCGTCCTATCCTAGAGCCCCCATCGTGGCACCTCCATGATGTGTTCTCTCCCGGTCACAGAATTTTCTCTGGGGTGTGTTGGCAGTAAAGGGCAGAACTTACAACATTACGTCTGCATTCCCCCTTTCATCCAGTTATGTGTCCAAGTACCTGAGGAATCTTGAAATTGCCAAAGATGTCTGCCATCTGGTAGGAGATCCTGGAGTTGAGACCCCCAAGGACAGAGAGCAGGTTCTCCCGTGCGTCACACTGATAGTTGGGAAATGCTTTTCCCCAGCTGGAGAGCAGAGACAGGCCGACGTCTGGGGCCATGCTGGCATACTGGTTCTCTTCGTAGATGCGGAAGCCCAGCGTGATGTTGGGGAGGAGCCGTGGATCCTTGTTGACCTCCTGGACGGCAAATGCCAAGGCCAGGATGTGCTGGTAGTTCTTGGGAATAGGTCTTCGTTGCAAGGGTTTGAGGAGAAAAATTAGACAGGAGCAGGAGAGAGATTTTTATTTGGTTAAGAAAGCATTACCAAAATTCAAGGAGTTAATCATAAAACAGATAAATACAAATTAGTTGATTTATCTTACTGCTGCCAGAAAACAGTGTTCTTGTCAATCGCTTGATCATGTCACTATTAATCAGATCCAGCCTTTGCACACTGACAAGTCCTGCTTTACATTCTCAAGCAAATTTCCCAATCTGGCATCCTTCACCTATCGTACCATCAGAGTCATTTTGAATTGGGTTGATTTATAAATCCAATCAATTAGATTTCAGTGAATTGCAGTGAGTTAAATTGAATGCTTGGCCAGCTTGACTTTTGCTGGCTTGCAGTGGTTAAATTGATACATCTGGATGGCCCCCAGTTAGGAAGTGCACGTTTAATTCCTGGAAACATGGAACTGTTTCTCCTTACAGCAGTGAGTGAGATCAGCTGAGCTGGCCTGGGGATTCTCATAGATTGGTGGTGAGCCAGACTCGGTGGGACAAAAGGAAGACCTTCTCTACATGGAATGTAATGAGACCCTGAAGCACGGTCTTACAGGCCAAAGGAATATTGAGATGGGAAGATGAATTTAGCCCAGCCGTAAGAGAGAGGACCCTAGCATTAGTGCCCCCCAAATTCAGCCAAAATTGGCTTCTCCGCAGCATGTACCCTGCCTTGAGGAACACAGAGAAAAGGCTGACTTTTTGTGACAAGCTGTTCTTCCCCAGGGAAGAGCCAGAGGACTTGAGCAGGGGATTAGAGGATCAGCAAGGAGAATCAATGGCCCCTAATCAGGAAGGGTGTAGATCAACAGAGGCTGGGTGGGGTTTAAGTCTGCCCCATCTTCAAGCCTGCCCTTTCCACGTTGCCCTGAGAGAAAAGACAGTCAAGGACACACTTACAGGGAAAGGACGTCCCAGTCCAGGGGAGGCTCACGTAAAGGAAGCTGCAGGACCACAGTAATGGAGAGAGGGAGGTTGCCACCAAGAATGGGATCTCCAGGCCTGTGATAGTCTTCTGGCACTTGGAAAGGTCTCCTCCACAAGCAGTCTGGCCTCCGGTCCATCTCGACGGCTGCAGGCAAGGTCCAAAGCAAGGCCAACAGCCACATCATTGGCCAGAGAAAGAGACCTTCTTCCTCGAGCAAGCCAACGGAGGGTGTTGCGGGGAACGTGATGCTCTGGTGACCTCAGAGGGCTCAACTGGGGCTTTAAGCCTTCAGGATAAGCATTCCTCTAAGCTCCAGCTCTAAAGGGACCCAGCTGTGTTATTCAGAGTGTGATGGATAAAGATGTTTTGACTGGTCCCAAACCTCTTTATGGGTAGGGAGGGTTGATCTCTGGACATCCACCCAGGGGAAGTAAGGCTTGCTAGTCTTTTATTAATAATCCCAGGAGAGCAAAATCACCCTCCTCCTCATCCATGTGGAGTTCCTGCCATCAATCAGGGTCTTACCGGGCCACCCAGAAGCGTTGGAGACCCTGCTGGGCACCGGCTCCATCAGGGACGGTTTCAGTCCACGGTGGTGGGAGATGAGAGGTCGGCCTGGTGGGCTCTGATACGTGGGGTGCTGCAGGGTTGGTCCTCTCCCCCAATCAATGCATCTCTAAGCATTCTTGTAAGGACATGAAACATCCAAGAGACTATCACACAAGGTTGTCTTCCTTCCTCTCCGCCCGATACCGAACAGTTTGCCAACGATGCCGTTTACTCCCATCCATCCATCCATCCATCCTCATAATAATCTGGCAGGATGAGTAACAGCAGGGACAGGAGAAGACCCCTTAATATTCACCTCACATGATCTTATTCATTAATGAAGTAGGTTTATCTAATCATAATGAAGGGAACACTGTGCATCATTTGAACTCTTGCATTAAAAATATACAGTGAGAAAGATTTGAGTGAAAAAGCTAGTAGAGAATTTTGCAAAGCCCAGGAGCCCATGTGCACAGGTATGCTTAGAACATTGATGTTCCTTGATTATTTCTGGATGAATTTTCTATGCCACTGGAACTGCAACGCAATGTGACCCTTCTTTCAAAGACTCTCCCTGCTATACAACAGGCCCCATGACAATTTTTGCCAAGACAGAGGAAACTGCCAGGGAAAAGAGAGTGGCAAAGGCAGTTCATCAGAGGAGACAGCTGAGCTTCCCAGGTCGACCAACGAAGAGGAAGGAGCAGAGGAGGCAGAGCAGGAGGGAGACCAGGAGGCTGTAGGTGAGATCTCGGTTGTTGGCCTTGACGATCGGTGTGTCGCGATGCTTAAGGAAAATGGCCAGGACTGCAGAAGTGATCACAGAGAGAGAAAGAGCGAGGGAAGCTAAAGTGCACCCCAGGGTCTCTTGATAGGAAAGGAAGTGGATCTTCTTGGCCATGCAGTGATCTTTGCCCTTGTGAAGGTACTGGTCTTCTGGGCAGGGGTCACAGCGAGCTGCATCTGCAATCAGGAGTCTTTGTCTAAGCATTTCAGATGTATCTGCTGTGAGCAAGCTCCCTCCCGCCAGGTGTCTCAGGGGTGACATGACTGTTCCCTTTCTGCAGCAGCCAACTCCCAGATGGTGATGGAATGACCTACGGTGCGAATTTTGGTGCCCCAAAAGGACAAAGCATCCTTGTTGAAGAAGATTAATCTAGGGAGTTCTGAAAATGGTCTGTGCTCTAAAATTGATCTATGGAGTCTGCTATGGAGGAAAACCTTCCCAGGAACACTGCTCTTTGGGGTTCGTCTTCATTATCTGTTGGCATGTGCTAAGTTGGTATAAAGAGAGAGAGAGAGAGAGAGAGAGAATGAGAAGGGAGGTGGGAGAGGGAAGGGGCTCTTTGCCTGATGAAAAGTGATTCATGGGGAAATTGGCTTCAGGAGGGAGGGAGGAAAGAAGGATTCAGAGGCACAATAACAGCCAGAACTCTCTGGCTCAATTGCTCTGCTTTATGTTTCAAATCAGTTTTTCCCATCACTCATCCAGATTTTTTTCAGGGAGGGTTTAACAGATATAGGTAGGTGGATCTCCTGTATCTCTGACAGGTTGATCAGTTTCAAAGAGCAGGTGGCAGTCATGGCCAGAAGGGCCTTTGCTGAACTTGTGTTGTGCACCAGTTGTGCCCCTTCCTGGATCGGGAAGCCCTCTGGTCAGTCACTCATGCCCCAGTCATCTCCTGTGTTGTGGTGGGTTTTGGCAGTGCTGCTGGTTCTCAGGAAGGAGGGAGCACATTCCAGGAAAGGGAAAGAGATAAGACAAAACATAGTCCAGGAGCAGTTGTGGGAAAACCCAGAGATTCAGAATAGCCCCACCCTAGGGCTTTCCCAGGTGATTTCCCCTTATGTTCTGTAGAGCTGCTTTAGTCTAGCAAGATTCTGTCTATACAGTGTGAGCAAATGAAGAACTGAAGTTTGACTGGATCGATGCTTGGTTGTTCTTGGGCTGGGCCTGCCATGTATACAGTAGACTACTGCAGTGCTCTCTAGATGGGGCTACCCTTGAAGAGTATCCAGATGCTGCAGCTGGTTCAAAATGCAGTCACCTGAGCAATTTGGGGTGCCTTAAAGATCGCACATGTAACACCTTTGCTGCAGAACCTGCATTGGGTGCCAGTTTGCCTCCAGATCCAAATCAAGGTGTTGGCAATCACCTTTAAAGCCCTAGATGGCATGGGTCCAGGTTATCTGAGGGATCGTCTCACCCCCATTACATCAACCCATTCCACCTTTTCAGGCAGAGAGGGCATGTTATGGAACCATCCATGAAAGATTGTCAATTGGCAGGACTCAGGAAGAGAGCCTGCTCTGCTGTGGCCCCTGCCCTATGGAACACTCTTCCCCCAGAAGTCAGGCAGGCCCCTACTCTCCCAGCCTTTTGGAAAGGGGTGAGGACCTGGCTCTGCCATCTTGCTCAGGGCATGAGGAGGGGTAATCAATCCTGGGGGTTTTTAGCACCTTGAAGAGGCTCCCATGAATTTAATGAATTTAAATTAAGAATTTTTCCATCTCAATCTTGGATTTTCTATTTATATTTTTAATTAAGAATATTGTTTTTATTGTATTTTAAGATTTATTTTTTCTAGTTTTATTGTAAACCGCTAAGAGTCGCTGTTTGAGTGAGATGGGTGGTGGTGAAATTTGAAATATAAATAGATAAAAATTTCCTGGAGATTGATATTCCTGACAGAAGCAACATGTGATAAAAAATTAAAATTAAGGCTTGAAGCCCAACCACGCCACACTCCTCATTCAGGGGAACAATCAGTAGTTGGTTTTCCTAGTGGTATGTTAGGTAGGAGTCAGGAGGCTAGTAGGGAACCCATCAATTGTGCCGTGAAACTACCCTCTATTAAATTGCTGTGGAGTGGGAAAGGCGGCATTGCAGGCAAGACAGTTTATTTATTTGTTTATTTCTTAAATTTCTTTGCCGCCCATCTCACATACGACGACTCTGGGTGGCTTACAACAAATAAAAACAATATAAAGCATATAAATACAATATAAATATCAAGGATAAAACATACAATTCAAGATGGAATAGAGGTCTTTTCATGGCACCCTCATGGGGCCAACCACCCCCATGAGGAGCTGTCACTCCCCCCATCCCAGGCCGGGTGGCATAACCAAGTTTTTACTCCCTTCCAAAAGGCCGGGAGAGTGGGGGCCTATCTCACCCCAGGGGGCAGCTTGTTCCAGAGGGCGGGTGCCACGGCAGAGAAGGCCCTCTTCCTGGACCCTGCCAATTGGCAATCCCTCATGGACAGGGCCCGTAGCATGCCCTCTCTGCCTGATCGGGTGGGATGGGTGGAGGTAGCAGGTGTGAGGTGGTCCATGGTTCACTGCCAAGCTCAGCATCTGCAATACTTGCTCCTGTTCCTGGACTGAGAGTCCCTCTTCCTAGTCCCTCATTTCACAGGTGGACTGCTGCAATGGGCTCTCCATGGGGCTGCCCTTGAGGACCACTTGGAAGCTCCATGTGGTCAGCATCTGGCTGCAGGAGGAGTGATGGGCAAGCCTTGCTATGCACATGCAGTACCTCTACACCAGCTAGCAGTTGGTTTCCAGATGCAGTTAAGTTGCTGGTTAACTTAACTGCATCTGGAACGTAACTTAATTTAAAGGAGGAGGTGTTGCCTCTCTTTGACTGACAGTTCTGACACCCAATCCTCCTACTGCCACACAGGATCTTGCAACTAGAGTGGTCCTAACCATCCCGTCTTTGCTTCCAGACCTCGAGTGGTGGAGGGTCCTCCTCCTACTGCTGAGGAAATCTGTTCCACTTGCAAAGACTTTCTACTCTGGAGAAGACTCTCCTGGTGCTTAATCGGGTTTTGTTCCCTGGTCATTTCTATGCATTTGGATGGAATTCAGAGGGGTTATGGAAACCATGGGATGAGACAGGTCTAAGTCAGGAATCTACAGCTGGTCCAAACTGCAGCGGCACAAGCAGAAAGAGGTGCATCTTGCTGTGCCCATGTGCCCTGTGGCTATGGAAGCTGCATGGGCTGCCAGTCGGCTTCCCGGTGCAATTCACGGGGCTGGTTGTCAGCTGTAAAGCCCTACCTGGCTCGGGGCCTGGTGATATGAGGGGCCTTTCCACAGCTGTGTCTGCCTGTCTGGGGCATTTGGGCG
Source organism: Candoia aspera (assembly GCF_035149785.1). Taxonomy (NCBI): domain Eukaryota; kingdom Metazoa; phylum Chordata; class Lepidosauria; order Squamata; family Candoiidae; genus Candoia; species Candoia aspera. The sequence continues at coordinate 341,279,557 of NC_086153.1, forward strand.
GAGAGGGTGAGCTCCACATCCCCCCAATTAAGTGCTGCCATCTTGCTGGGCCACATGCCAGCCCTCTAGGGCAGAGCAGATGGGGACACCAAAGCCATCCAGGTCTGTGACTCCCTTCCTTAGAGCAGCTTCCAAGTCTGAGTGTGCTTCCCTCCCCCCTCTGCTCCTCTTCCTGTGAATTGGGGGGGGGGGTCCCATCCGAATTGTTTTCTCCCGTTGGTTTCTTGGAGTGGGCTTAAGCCACATCTCTCCGATTGTTGCCTTGGTAACAAAACTTCCCTCTGTCCTTCAAGGTCGCTCTCTGTGCTGAAAGGCCTCCGGTCAACTGGAGGATTCTCCAAGAAAATGAATCAGCTTTATTAAAGACCACAGAGATGAACAGCTTCTGGCATTGTTCACTCATCCCTCTCAGGAAACTCAATGAGGCAGCACAGCAGACATTGGGGGGGATTTTAACTCTACCATTTTCAAAAATTGAATAGTAAAAAGGGAGTCCTAAAAACCCTCAGGAGTCTATGGAAACAAAATACATCCTTAAAAACAATGATACTGAACCCAACTCTTTGAAACAGTAACATTTTAAACATTTCCATTAAAAGGAATAAAATGGGAAAATGTCCTCATTGAAAAAGTATGCACATCTTGAACCCCAAGCGTTATCTCCACACAGATGCTGTGCCTCAGTGGGGACAACTGGAATACATGGAAAACACAAGGGTGGGTGATTGTTGGTGACAACAGGTATATTGTGATCAGTCGCAGCACTTGATAAGCAATTATTTAATGGACAAACTCCTCCTTCATTGCTTTATTTCTTAGAAATGTTATGCTATTATAAACATGCCTCAAAGACAAATATAAACATGGCCTATCCCTGCATTAGTTAGAGATTCTTGTTTCTTATTATATTTTCTCTACAATTCAGATCAGGCCTCAATAGGATAATGTAGCATTTGGGGAAAAAGATACAAGCCAAGAGACCGGATCCAGAGGCCAAGATGGAGAAGATCTCCACGGCCACCATGGACTTCCCTTTGGTGCTCAGGTAGGTGGGGAGGAAGGAGATCCAAACGCTGCAAAAGACCAGCATGCTAAAAGTAATGAACTTGGCCTCATTAAAGCTGTCGGGCAGTTTCCTAGCCAGAAAGGCTACTGTGAAACTGAGGAGGGCCAGGAAACCCAGGTAGGTGAGGACAGTGTAAAACATGGAAGCTGAGCCTTCCTTACATTCCAAGATGGTCTCTCCTACCAAGGAGTGGAAGTCCAAGTGGGGAAACGGGGGAGAGGTTACCAGCCAGGTGGCACAAAGAACTGCTTGGACTAAGGGACAGGTGAAGACAATGGAGTTGGTCAGTGGTTTTCCTAAGAGTTTTCTTGTCCTGTTCCCTGGCTTGGTGGCTATGAAGGCCAGAACCACCATGACAGTTTTTGCCAACACAGAGGAAACCGCAAGGGAAAAGAGAATGGCAAAGGCACTTTGTCGGAAGAGACAGGTGAGCTTCCCGGGTCGACCGATGAAGAGGAAGGAGCAGAGGAAACAGAGGAGGAGGGAGACCAGGAGGATGTAGGTGAGATCTTGGTTGCTGGCCTTGATGATTGGTGTATCACAATGTTTTAGGAAAATTGCCAGGACTGCTACCGTGATCACAGAGAGTGAAAGGGTGAGAGAAGCTAAAGTGCATCCCAGGGTCTCTTGATAGGAAAGGAAGTGGATCTTCTTGGCAATGCAGTGATCTTTGCCCTTGTTGGGGTACTGGTCTTCTGGGCAGGGGTTACAGTGAGCTGCATCTGAAATCAAGAGGCTTTGTCTAAGTTTTCCAGGTGCATATGCAGTGCACACAATCTCTTCCCCTCCAAGAGTCTCAGGTGTGACATGGATGTTTCTTTTCAGATTTAGTGACTCAGCATACAACATAAAAAATGGCCAATATAAAAAGAGCAATAAAAATATAAAGACCATATTAATACATATCATAAAAACCAAAGATGAGGGGAAGATAAAAATGGCTCCCCAACAATGGAACCATCTAAGCAAGTCTCCGGTTCCCTGGGAGCCCCAGGCCTGTTCTGGTTAAGCCTTGAGAGCCTTTCAGAACATCAGAAGGGATGGAAATGAATGAATTTAAGGGGAAGGATATTCCATAGGGTGGGCCCCATGGAAGGGAAGGCACCTCTCCCACTCCAAACGTCTCAGGACTGATGAATGTTTCTTTCCTTATTTATTTATTTATTTATTTTATTAATGAAATTTATATAGTTGCCCATCTCACCAAGAGTCTCTCTGGGTGGCATACAACAATGAGATACAATGGCCAACATAAAAACAAGAGATAAAATTATAAAAGCCATATTAATATATATCATAAAAGCCAAAAATACATACCATAAGTGAAGGGATGATAAAAATGGCTCCCTCAACAATGGAACCATCTAAGCAAGTCTCCAGTTCCTTGGGAGACCCAGGACTGATCACATAACCGGGTCTTGGTGGTCTTTTGGAATAACAGAAGGGATGGAGCTGATCTAATCTCAGGGAGAAGGATAGTCCAGAGGGTGGGGCCATGGAAGAGAAGGCACCTCTCCTGGGACCATCAAATGCATATCCCTAGCTGATGGTACCCACAGCATGCCTTCTCTGCGAAATCTGATGGGCGGGCTTTTCTTCATGGGCCAGCTCATGAAGAAAGAAATTGATGGAGGGACCCTCTGGGCATCTTATGGTGCCCAGAAAAAGGCAAATCATCCTTGGCTCAGGATGAGCCTGGGGATGAGTCGGTCAGAGACAGGGATCTCTTGAGCTCTGACTCGCTTTTAAATCTGATGTTTTGCTTTTTGCTGTGAGACAAATGGGCACCTGGCTATTTCACTTTATACCGGAACCCCAAGAATATATAGAGACCTGTCACCAGGAATCCTGCTAATTTCCTTAGAAATCAATATTCCTGACAGAGCAGCAAAGTGTGAATAACAATAATGGAGCCTTGAACCCCCACCCACCCCACTCCACTCCTTGAGGAAAATGGTCTGAATTTGGTGCTCCCATTGTAACTGACACTGGGTGGGGGTGGAAAGGACAGCGGGGAACCCACTGATTCCTGGCCTGAAACTCCCTTCAAGTGCATTAAATTGTTTGAGGAGAGCAGGACTGCCAGTCCTCCTTTCTCAGGAGTAAGAAAGGGCGACTGCGGGAACAGGACAATTTAGGTCTGTGTACCAAACCTTTTCTCTGACAACTAATAACACTTTGATGCATCTGGAATCGATCAGAAATGACAGACAAAACTTCATATTTCAATCAATGGAACGGCTTCCTTGATCCTGGAAGATCTGCAGTGGAAGATGCTGCTCAGGTGTGCCCTACCTGTCTGATTAGAAATGGTCCCTTCTGGACAAGGGTCACATCGGTAGCAGCAAACCTGCTCGCCTTCTGGAACATTTCTCCTCTCACCCGCACGGCACCTCTTCATGCCACACCTGGCAAAGGGCACCTTCTAAAAGAGAAAAGGAGAATGCTTGAGATGGCCTAAGTGATGAACATCCATCATTTTTTCATTTCCACATTCCCATTTCCATCTTCAGAATGTCTTCAAAAGAACTGGTTCAGCATGGTCCAACATAAAGCAGGAATAGCTTTTGGGGGAATTCAGGCCAGTGACATTCCTGACCCACCAATGGATGCCGGAGATAGGAACTGGGACTTCTGTGACATTCAGCTGCAGCCTTTCTAGGACAAAGAATCCCGAGGATCCAACTGAATGGGAACTGCCCATCAAAACCACTGTTCCCTGCTCTGTTTGCACCCTTGGCTTCCAGCAGGAGTTTTTCCAAATCCCAACCCTTCCTGGACATGCCACAAATCAAACCTGAATGTGTTCCATGCAAAGCATGTCCTTCAGCACATGGCCGTCACCTCTTCTGATCTGATAGACCTTTTCTCAGCTAGAATGACATTCTGCATCTCCAGCAGAGAATGACTCTCTCCCTGAACTCAGAACATTTCCTTATACCCCACCTTTGTGGCCCAGATGATTGCCTCAGAGTTAATGGCGAAATCCTGGGCTGGGGGAGCCCCAGGATCAATTTGGCCAACTGTCACAGGGACGAAAGATTGATTGGGCAGGAAAAGCCAGTTGAGAAGATCATAACGAGCTGATCCCAGTCCATCTTCTGAGAAGGAGACTTCACTTCCAGCACTGTTGTTGAACCGGACGTTCTTCAAATAGGGAAGAATCTGGAAGAAAAGAGACCCTTAGGGACTGGGGGAAGTAGAAATGAGACATCATGGCTTCTATCACGGATGCATCATTACTTCATTTCCACATTTCCATCTTCAGAAAATCTTTAGAAGAACAGATTTGCCATCCTGTAACATCAACCAGGAAGAGCTTCTGGGGAATTCAGACCAGTGGCTTTGCCCACTAACCAATTGGTGCTGGGATAGGAACTTGGATTCTGCATGTAAGGCAGCTACAGGTAGTCCTCACTTAATGACCCTAATTGGGACCAGGAAACTTCGTTGCTAAGCAACGTGATTGTTAACAGAAAGATCACATGACAGATCATATCGAGGTGATCCCAGTCCATTTTCTGAAAATGAGATTACATTTCTAGCTCTTTTAGTGGACCAGACCTCCTTGAAATAGACCCTGAGGAATGAGACCCTGAGGAATTCAGGTAACTGTCTGAAAATCACCAATGAGACATCGTGGCTTCTTTCACTCTATGGTGACCATCATCTTTGGAGATAATTGCAAGTCTGTACAGCTGGAGATGTTAGCTTGGTGGATATCTGAGTGATCAGGAGCAGCATGAAATCAAAGAAAACTACCACAGAGCATGAGAGATTGACCCGAACATTGCAAAAGGATTCTGTCATTGGGTGTTTCTGTCATGGCTTCTTCACCTCCAGGTTTTATAGAATAATCCCTACATACAGAGCTCTTAATGCCACACCTCAATTGTTATTGCTTAGTTTGGCTGTTGTAATCCTTGGCTAGAGACAAATCTTTATCTTGGCCATGGTCTTATAGATGACAAATTATATTTTAGGAAAGAGTAGGTAACTTATGCAAGAACCCGGTTAGACTCCACGTGTCCCTGCTGACTTTCGGTCACTGATACTCAAAAAGGGCTGAATGTAGCAGCCCCGTCTGGCCAGGGGCCAAGCAGGGTCCCTGACTTACATAGGATCTTCTCTCTTGAACAGAGCCACTGCCTGCCCTGTTTGGTCCCTCCACAATCGAGAGACATCCAAGGTTCTGCCCTGGATGCAGAGCAGCCGGAGGAATCTCAGAGCAGGAGGACTTGAGGGCCACTTCGCCTTGGAGCTCTGCTGCGTGTGCTGAGATTCACAGAGGCGCCTTTCACACAAGCTGAGCCATACCACAAATGGGGTACTAAACAAATGGTCTGTGTTCGCACAGTATGTTAAGCCACAGAAAAATAAAGCAAGTTCAAATGAATCGAGCTTAGTGTGGTTTCACTGGTTGGATTCAGGCTACATGCTGAAGGCAACTTAGGTGGAGAAGATCATAGTGAGCTGATCCCAGTCCATTTTCTGAAAATGAGATTACATTTCCAGCACTGCCATTAAGCTGGACCTTCTTCAAACAGGCAAGAAGCTGAAAGAAATCAACCCTGAGGAATTGAGGCAACTGCCTGACCATCACAAAGGGGACATCCTGGCTTTTCTCATCCTGTGGTGACCATCATCTTAGGGGATAATTGCAGTAAGTCAATCAAGCAACGCCCATGGGAAGCTGGCTCTCTAAAGACCTTTAGAATGGACAAAGAGCCAGAGATTACCTGCCATGGCTGGACATTGGAGATCCTCTTTCCAAGCCTCATCAGGGTTGGCCGCTCTCCTGATCCATGCATTGCATGTACTGCGTGTGCCACAGAATGAATGGCATTGTAGATGCTGTAACTTTCACCCATCATGCTCATTTCAAACACGCAAGCTGGCAGATTCTGCAAACGCTCCATTCCTGTACATGGTTTCTTCCCCTCTTGAGGGATTTCACCTGATTTCAGGAAACTGCACCTAAAGACCATTTCCCACCAGGGAGGGAGAAAGGCGTCTCCTTGGGCGTTCAAGGGGTCTAAAGACAGGAGGAAGTGCCTGAATTCTGGGACATCCCCAGTGTGGTCCCTGAAATGCAAAGCCCCATGGAAGGGCTTTAGAGTTTGCACTGTTCCTTGAGATGCTATAAAGCTACCATCCCAGTGGGAAGTCAGGATCCAGACTTTTCCAAATGAAATCTTAGTCTGTCGTTCATAAAGATCCACAGCCAGGTATATAATAGTAACACTACTGGAGTCCCCAAACAAAATAATCACTTCAGCTTTAAACCAAGTTGTGGGAAGAAGGAATGTGAACATATGAAGATTATTAACTCTCAACATTTCAGTGAAGGCCAGGCAGATCTCCTTGTGCTTGAGCATGGGCTTCAGGGAGGAGATGAAATGCTCTCCACGGTCATCCTCAGGGGCCACAAGCCCAACCCAGTTCCACTGGAAATGCAGGAGCAGCTGGACTAAGCCCACATACTGAGGAAGTTCATTGGAGTTAATTCGGAAAAAGGAAGGAAAAACTATTCTGTCTCCCTGAGTGAACTCGAAGTCAAATCCGAGCTGCAGAAAGGGAGAGCCTTGTTTTACACATGAACTTTTCAAAACAAGGTCAAATTTTATGCTGATGTTAAGCGTCACCATCCTGTGGTTTATTGCCCAGCAGTCAGGCTGACTCACTGTGAGCAGCAGCAATGCTTCTTCCCTCCATAAGGAGAGCCACCACTGACATCGATTGCTGATTCTGGCACGTGAGAAGCCAGGGGAAAAAAACATCAGTCTGATTCAGACAAGAAACCGGACTGAAGGGTGGCTATATTTACAAAGAATCATTTAGGAAGGAATTCATCTCGGATAGTATTTCAGAAACATGTTATCTTTTACCTCTTTGGGGTGGGGCCTAAAGAAACTATCCTCACACACAAAGATAAATATGAGTTCAACTACGGCATGGGTTCCCCAAATGACAAACTCCCGATGTGCCCCCAAATAACTTTGGCTTCAACTTTGGCTTCTGTGTGCGCTTCTCTTCTGTGTCTGCTCCATATGGAGGCCCCTTACCTGTGGGACCTTGAGGATGCCGAAGATGGAGGCCATCTGCCTTGAGGATTTGGGGACGAGATCTCCAATGACGGAGAGCAGAGTGTCCCTCCTGTCACATTTGTAGCCTGGAACCATTCGGCCTCGTGTCGAGAGCAGAGAGAGGCTGTTCAAGGAGATCCTCCTCACAGACTGGCTGTTGTCAGAGATACGGAAGCCGAGTGTGACGTTGGGGAGGAGAACCAAATCCCTGTTGATCTTCGTTACTGCAAGTACCAAGGCCAGAAACAGCTGGTAGTTCCTGGGCGTAATGCTACAATGAGAAAGCATTTGGGAATATGACAGGGAGGCTTGTGTGTGCTGGTGGCGTTTGCCTTTCCTTGTGTGTGTCTCTCTGTGTGTGTGTGTGTGTGTTCTCCTGGACTTTGAGGTGGTGACTCCATTTGTTGTGAGTCTTTGGACAAAAGAAAATGGATTAAGGATATTATGTGGATATTACTGCCACTGAAATCGTAGCAAACCCAGACTGGGGCTCAGAAGTTCCACAACCTAAACGGCCATGGCTCATTTACCTGAGTGATCTCTACTGTCCGAATGAATATTAGCAGCCAACCTCTCCACTAGGCCAGCAGAGTTTCTAACTCCTACCCCCTTCCTCACTTTTTATGCCGCCTATCATCTTCCTGCTGAAGGGTCCTCGGAAACAGGAACATTCCAGCCCATTTAATGAGCTTGGCTCTTTATCGGGAAAAGCACCAAGGCTCCTGAACTGCACCAGGACGTTGCGCACGTCGCTGAGGAAGAATGTCTGAAAGGAGTCCCTGAATCCTAAACAGAACAGACGATCCTCTACCCCTTTCCCCTCCAGCTGAATCTTACGTGGCTAAAACTGGGGTGAGTGGTGGCTCCTGGTGAAATTTTCTCATGACATCGAAAATTGTCCGCAGGGGCAGATTCCCGCCGATAATGAGATCGCCAGGCCAGTGATGCTCCTCCAGAGTCTGCAAAGGGTTCCTCAACACACACACACTTTGCGTCATCTTATGAGTCGTTGGAGGCAGGAGCCAGAAGAGGAGCAGCAGCAGGAGAGGCAGCCCATTCATCATTCTCGCCTTCCCTCCTGGATCAAAAATCGATGGTTCTTCAGAAGCTGAACTGCAGGTGCCCCCCCACCTCTCACCAGGGCTTTAGCAGGAAAGACGCGGGGTGTGGCACCTGGATGGCCCCCCAGCACATCTACATCACGGGTGCTTTCTCTTCCCTGTGTTTGATCTATCAGCCAAGGGAATGTTGAGGCCAGCTAAGTTTCATCGATTGCAAGGAAGGACCTTTTTTCAAGACAAGCTAAGCTGACATGTCCACGGCCCCTTGGGAGACCTCAGAGCTACTTCAGCTTCGTGTGTTTTATCTTGGGAACATTTTCCCGGAATCCCACGGGTGATAGATTAAGAATTACTGTTCTTCTGATAATTGCAAGAATAACATCCTACCCACTTAGCAATAGTTTCTCTTCATACGCCAGAAGGGGGAAAACATGTTGGTGTCTCTGGTTGTTGACCCATGGAGCAGATGGAGTTGGGAGTCGGGGTCCCGGGGGGTATTCGGCCTGCCTGAAACTGGGCACCTGCACCCAAGATGGAGTCTGGCCTGGGCCACAGTTGGTTCCGATAGAGTGAGGGCTAAGGGGCAATGTGGCAATCAGCTGTTTGGATGGAACACTTGGTTTATTTATGCCATATGACAGCAATGAGATTAGAAGGCAATTTCCCCCACAGTCCTTAAAAATAAAGAGGCATGGGGGTCTCTTAATGTGTCAGGTCAATTTTACCTCTGCAGGAGTGTTGCCTAACAACTGGTCAGAGCCCAAGAAATTTGCCTGCTGTTAGCTGGTGGGGGAAGAACGCCATCGACCATGATATTCTTCCAGACTCTCTGCATAGACCGAGATGGGGACATGGTCCTTTATGGCTCTCCTTCTTTCTCTGCAGCTGATTCCATTCAGTGTCATGTGACCCTGAAACACGATTTTTGGGGTCCCTCAAGGCTTGACATTCTCTCCCCTCCTGTTTCATGTCTCCACGTGGCCACTGGGGTAGGTCATTTGTCAGTTAAAGGTCAGGTATCATCACTAGGCCACACATTTGTACACATCAACCCTTGGCCGATCAGGCAATGCTGACCAGGTCTCACCCCAGCACCTAGAGGCTGTTGTAATCTGGATGGGGAGGAAGGTCACCTGCAATCCTAGCAAATCAAGGGGTTGTCAGGGCTTGATGTCCCCAGTTCTGGGGGACTTTCCCTCCTCGATCCTGCATGGCTTTGCACTGCCACACTCAGGACTGGTGCACAGTCTGGGGACTTCCTGGACTCTCAGCTCCTGGCTGAGCAGCAGATGGCACCTCCTGCCAGGAAGGCCTTTGCACCGATTTGGCCTCTGCATTACTTGTGCTTCTTCCTGGATTGAGAGTCCCTCTTCCTAGTCCCTCATGCCTTAGTCATCTCATCTCACAGGTGGACTGTTGCAATGGGCTCTCCATGGGGCTGCCCTTGAAGACCACTTGGAAGCTACGTCTGGACAGCATGTGGCAGCAGGAGGAGGGATGGGCAGTTGGCCTCCAGAGGCAATTAAGTTGCTGGTTATCACCTATCAGTCCCACCTGACATATTGACTTGGTACCTGAGGGACCTCCAATCTCCTCTAGCTTTACTGTTTTTTTTTTCAATATTCATCTTGTCTCACCTGTCTTGAAAAGGAAGTATGAAACTAGAGCTTGTAAAGTATTAGAAAGGTTTTCTTTGAGTAAATCCACAGCCACAGACCTGGTCCTGAGATTTCTTGGATCGAATCTCAGTGGGGGTCATAGTCAGGGGCACTTATTTTAAGGCCTTCTTTATGGAAGATGAAGTGGGGGGTTATTTGCAAGGCAAAAGTTCCCCAGCCTTGGGTGGCTTGACATTTGGGCTCTCCTGGTGTTTCCTAAAAGTTAGGAGCACAAGGCATGTGACCAAAGAAAGGAAAAGAAGTAGGAAAGCTGAACTGGATCCCGATGCTTCTTGGATATTTTTGTGAGGAAACGGTCTTGTTTGCTGTGGGCGGGTGGACCTTCTTGATACTGGACACAATGGACTGCATCTAGCACAACTGAACCACCACTGCAATCTTCTTCGTATGACCCAAAATTAAAAATACCAACAACTGATTTTCAGGCCCCTTCAACATGTTGAGGGTGAGTGGACATTACTAAGCCCTGGTCTGTGGCTTTCTGCGTGGAACTTGTAACGTGGCTGACCCATTCCTTATTCTCGGGAAGAATCATTTCCCCATGGAGAAGCCAGGATGTATGCAAGGTAGCTCGATAAGGGTCCCTCTAAGCACAAAATGGAGCCTCTCCCTTTTGGGACCAAGAAGAAATCCTTCATCTCTGTACCCCACAGACGCCTTCAGTGCCTCACAATTGGCCTCCTTGCATCAAAAGTGTTCAGCTCAATCCATGGCCTGGTCATTTCTGTCAGGCAACGAAGACATGAGATGCTGCTCTGGGGAAAGCCGAGAGTGAAGGGAGCCGGTTCCAGGTGTCTGGCAGGATGCTAGTCCTCGTAAGGACTCCGAATGTGTAACGGAGTAAGAGGAGGGGGGCACAGTGGTCCCCAAGGGAAATGAGGAGTGTCCTCCTGCAGTTAAAAAAAAGACTTGATTTCTCATTTTCTGTGCATACATAGAAAAAGGTGCTGATTTCGTAGATAATGTTTTCACTTGTACATTCTATTAGGACATTTTACTTCCTCAGTATAGATGTCATAGTGTCCAGTATAAAATCACTTCTTTGTTTAGCTACTGCATTGGTGCATGTCTGTGTCTTTCTGTGTCTTTCTGTGTGTGTGTGTTTGTGTCTGAATCAGCTCCTATTCTGACTCTGGCTTTTGGGCCCCCCAGACCCGGGAGTTGCAGAGTTTCCAACTTTGGTTCTGGATGGGGTAGCACTACCTCGTTCAGCATTGGTGTGCCGTCTGGGGGTTCTCCTGGAACCTTGAAGAGCAGGTGGCAGCTGTGGCCAGGGGAGCCTTTGCACAACTGCCTATTGTGTGCCAGTTGCGCCCATTCCTGGACTGGGAGGCCCTTCTCACCTTTACACACCTCGGTCATCTCCCAACTGAACTGTTGCAACACACTCAATGGGGCTGCCCTGAAAAACTTCCGGAAACTTCAGTTGGTCCAGAATGCAGCAGCAGTGGTAGTTATGGGTGCATCTCATTATGCCCACATAACCCCACTACTCCGTGAGCTGCACTGGCTCCCAATAGGCTTCTGGATATGATTCAAGGTGCTGGTGGTTACCTTTAAAGACCTACGTGGCATAGGACCAGGTAATTTGAAGCACTTCCTTCTCCCAAGAACATCTGACCAGCCCACACCCAGCCACCAGGAGGGCATGCCCCTGATTCCTCCTTTTAAGTCTTGTCATCTTGTGGGGACAAGGAATTGCACCTTTTCTGTGGTTGTCCCTGCGATGTGGAAGAACTGACCTGGATATACAAGAGGCCCCGACTGTCCTTGCTTTCAGGAAACCCCTTACGACCTGCCTCTTCCCCCAGGCATTCGGGCCCATTGAGTGGGATCCCCCCCCCTTTCTGAGGTTTGTTTTGCTCTGTCCTTGGTGGCCATTTTATAGTTTAGCTTTTAGCTCTTGTATTAATATATTGGTTGTTTATTGTTCAGATGTTGTTGTTGTCATCTTCATCATCATCATTATTGTACCTTTATGTTGTACTGCCCAAAGTCACACAGTCTTAAGTTAGATGGCCTTATAAATCTCAAAATACATAAATAATTGAATAAAGACTTCTTGAGACTGCCTGGAACGCCACTTAATTGATACAGGGCCCAGCAGCACAATCCTGAAAGCCTGACTCTGTCTTCCCTTCCTTCCCTCTATTACCCTAGGGAGGGTTCAGTTGTTCTTGATGGTCGCAAATGATAATGGAGCCCAACAGTCATACTGTTTAGGGATCTGTAACCATGAACCGTCCTGACAGGGCCATTCCCCTTAGCAATAGAAATGTCGATACAGGCACTGGAGATTCGGAGGGGCATATACATCCTTTGTCCAAGTTGTCACCCAGTAATTCCTTCCATGTGTGTTACTCTTGAGTCAACATGAGATAATGTCTCTCAACTGGAATTTGGGCTCCTGGCTTTGAGGGAAAGGAAAAGTCACATGCCTGGGATAGGCTTCAAGGCAGGAGGGAATAAACAGTTTCTTTAACTCTGTGGACAGCAGATGGATTCATAGGGGTCAACAGTGCTTGAGGAGATCAAAACATTTCGAACATGTGAAGGCTGAGCCTGGGCCAAGTTCTGCCAGTCCAAAAAGGACTGATCCCTCCTCAAAATCCATTTTAGTGAGGTTCTTGGCACAACTCTCAAGTCCTCCTATCCAAACAAAATTGTTACCACAGTTTGGAATCCAAGCTCTATATGGCATGCAGTGTAGATTAAGAGCTTATTGAAAATAGTATTTCCTATTTTAAATAGTTTTATTGTTAAGTTTAATTTCTGCACTAGTAGAAGACATTTGCAGTTTTCAATTCCTTTTTTTTTAAATTTGCAAGCTTTCCTTTTGTAAAATAAAATCCACCCCCACACTCCCCAGGCACTGAAGGGAGAGACAAACACCCCATCCATGGTCCAAGTTTCTAGTGCTTTGTGTCCATTGAATCTGGGTCAGTCTGGCTATTGGTGGTTCAGAAACAAAGAACCCGCGACACATGGTTCCATCCGAAGGCCAGCGAGGGTCAGGAAGCTCTCTCTCTCTTGCCCAGGGAAGGAGAGGGGCTCACAAGGGGGCCCAGTGGTGGAACAGCTCCTTCGCATCCATTGCCCTTCAAAGAGAGGCTGTGGCCTTCCTGTCAGGGCGGAGGAGAAGAGGAATCCAGCTCAGGACTGAGGAACGTATGGTGTGATCCTGCCCTGCTTGTTTAAACAAACTCTTGTCTTCAGGGCTGGATGGATTACATCCCAGAGCATGGGGGGAGTTAGCAGAACTGACCTCAGAGCTGCTGACTGTAATTTTTCAAATCCGCTGGAGAGATTTGATGAGAACTGGGGAGGTGTGGAAGACTGGAGAGGAGCAAAGACAGTCCCACCTTTTCAGAAGGAAAAGAGGGCCCAGAAACTACAGACCAGCTATTTTAACACCTGCATGATAAAAGAAGAACAACCAGGTGTCAAGCACAGCTGTCTGTGAGCCCTTGGGAAAGATAGTTACAAGTATATAGAATCAGGCTGGTTGTGTCAAAACCTAATCATATCTGACTAACCTTATCTCTTATGACAGTCTGTTAGACCATGGGAACGCTCTGGATGTGGTTCCTCTTGATCGCAATAAGGTTTTGACAAAGGCTCACAGGATATCCTTGGGGACATGATGGATAAACATGACTACCCAGTTCTGAGGTTTGATACTGTATGCCTGCAACTAGCTGAACAATCAGATCCAACGGTGCTCAGGAATGGTTCCACATGGAACTGGTGGAAAGTAGTGAGTGAGGTCCCCAAGGCTTATCCCTTCACTTAGTGCGCTTCAACATCTTTTTACTCAAATTCTCTGCAGAGCTTGCTCTTTCTGGATTATTGTTCGCAGCCAAAGAAAAATGGCTTTGAGGGACATTTATCGCCTCTGGGCCAAAAGCTTGATATCCTTGCATTAGAGGGTGGAATGGAAATGATGGGCTACAAGGTTTGGGAGGCAAAGTTCTGGATGACACTTGGTGGCAGCAAAAAACATAGAATCATAGGATTAGACGAGAGAATCAGAGAAGTGTAATGTTGGAAGGGACCGCTCGTACCTCCTAGTCCCTCCAATGTGCAGGAAAGCCAATTCAATCACCCCAGGCAGAGAGCTGTCCCACTCCTCTTCTAAACTGCCAGAGACGGAGAACCCACCACCTCCACAGGGAGACTGTTCTACCATTAGATGGATCCTACTACCAGGAAGCTTTTCCTCAAAAACTGGACCCTGGTTTCTATGGCCATGGAAATGAGTTCCTGACCAGACCGCTGATAGTGTCCTTTTCCTTCAAATTATTGCCTAACAGATAGAAAATGGGTCTCTTTCCAGCTTTGTGGTGTCAAGATATTTACAACCATAAAAGGACACCTTATCAAAAATAAGGTCTGATACTGATCATATTACATAAATATGATGTTCACTACATTTCTCTGTCAAACACAACTATCTTGGGGTTTGATATATTATTTTTCAAGTACATACAATGAGTATGAATATCAAATCTGTCATGAGTACTGATGGCGAGCAGGAGGGGGCCTCTATCCAGGGGGGAAAACGCAGGCGTAGTACTGAGGAATTGAGCAGCCATTCAAAGAGACACAAATCAGATCCGCCTTAGCCTTTGGGGTTTATATGTCTGGGTTTTTCCCACGCTTCTTCAGTTTGTTAGGATTTTCTGTCTTATGTAGCAGTAGTAAAGCACTAGAGACCTGCTCCTCGTCTAAGCGTGGTTCCTGTCAGTTAGGACAAAACCTATGGAACATTTGTTGCAAATCATTTGAGTTCTTAGACAATATACCATCATCAATATATAGAAGTACAGTAATGAACAAAACAAAATGTATTCCATTTGTCCGCAGCCCTCCTTCCTTCCTCCCACCCCTCTACCCATCCTTCCTTCTTCATAATAGTTGGAAAGGATAACAGATAATAACAGGGACAGGAAAATATCCATTAATAACCAAGGTCTTATTTATTAATAAAGTATGTTTCTCTATTAAATTAATAGAGACTAAAACAATGTGGGTCCTTTAAACTCTAGAATATACAAAAACTATTATTATTAGATTTTTATTCCACTTTTTTATCTCTGTCTCTCTCTCTGTATCATCATCTCAAAGCAGCTACATAATGCCCTTGCTTTCTCTTTTCCTCACAACAACTCTGTGAGATGGGTTGAGCTGAGAAAGGGGGACTGGCCCAAATCACCCACCAGGTTTTCCTGCCTACAGCAGGACTAAAACTCATTGTCTCCTGGTTTCTGGGCCAGCATCTTCACCACTACACCAAACTGGGTTTCTAATAGTCAACTAAGTGAAAAAATTAGTAGGGAACTCAGCAAAGCCTCAGGAATCGATGGAGACAAATGTATTTCACAACACTGACAGTGAAGCCAACTCAACACATGTTTAAAGACTCCTTTGATTAAAAGGAATAAAGTGTGAAACTTCCACATATCAACCTTTATTTCCAAGTTGGGCATTGGGACTCACTGGGAACAACTGGTATTCATGAAAAATAAAAAGGATGAGTGATTGTTGCTGATTAATAGGTACATTATGATCAGTCACATTACTTGTTATCCAATTATTTGATGGACAAGACCCTCCTTCTTTTCATCATTTTTTTCAAAATCAGATCAAATAGTAAATGTGCCCCAAATCCAAAATTAATGTGGCCTATCTCTGCGTAAGTCAGAGATTCTTGTGCCTCACTATATTTTCTCTGCAATTCAGATCAGGCCTCAATAGGATAATGTAGCATTTGGGGAAAAAGATACAAGCCATGAGACCAGCTCCAGAAGCCAAGATGGAGAAGATCTCCACGGCCACCATGGATTTCCCTTTGGTGCTCAGGTAGGTGGGGAGGAAGGTGATCCAAACACTACAAAAGACCAGCATGCTAAAAGTAATGAACTTGGCTTCATTAAAGCTGTCGGGCAATTTCCTAGCCAGAAAGGCCACCGTGAAACTGACCAGGGCCAGGAAACCCAGGTAGGCAAGGACAGCGTAAAACATTGAACCTGAGCCTTCCTTACATTCCAAGACAGTCTCTCCCACCAAGGAGTGGAAGTCCAAGTGGGGAAATGGGGGAGAGGTTACCAGCCAGGTGGCACAAAGAACTGCTTGAACTAGGGGGCAAGTTAAGACAATGGAGTTGGTCAGTGTCTTTCCTAAGAATTTCCTTGTCCTGTTCCCTGGCTTGGTGGCCATGAAGGCCAGAACCACCATGACAGTTTTTGCCAACACAGAGGAAACTGCAAGGGAAAAGAGAATGGCAAAGGCAATTTGTTGGAAGAGACAGGTGAGCTTCCCGGGTCGACCGATGAAGAGCAAGGAGCAGAGGAAGCAGAGGAGGAGGGAGACCAGGAGGATGTAGGTGAGGTTTCTGTTGTTGGCTTTGACGATAGGTGTATCGTAATGTTTAAGGAAAACCGCTAGGACTGCAGATGTGATCACAGAGAGAGAAAGAGCCAGAGAAGCTAAAACATATCCCAGGGTCTCTTGATAGGAAAGGAAGTGGACCTTCTTGGCAATGCAGTGGTCGTTGTCTTTATTGGGGTATTGGTCCTCTGGGCAGGGGTCACAGCGAGCTGCATCTGAAATCAAGAGTCTTTGTCTAAGTATTTCAGATGTATCAGCCATAAGCAAGTCCCGTCCCCCCCCCCCCCCGTGTCTCAGGGTGACATGACTGTTCCCTTTCTGTAGTAGCCAAATCAAAGATGGTGATGCAATGGCCTACTATATGAATTTTGCTGCCCCACAAAGGTCAAAACATTCTTGGTTGAAGATGAGTCTAGAGATGGGTCGGTTACATGCAGGGAACTAAGGAATTCTAATTGTGAAGTCTTCTATGTGAAGCCAATTTAGTGGCCTGCTACAACCACTGAAATGGAGCAGAGCTCATAACACTGCTGATAAGCTGGCTCAGAAAAAGAAAAGTATCTTAAAATAGCTTCAGTGAGCACACCAGAGAAACAGAGGTTGTTGGTCTTACACATTCAGCCCTCCCAAGCATAAGGAAACACACCCCTAGACAGATTAGGTTAAGATAAGTAAAAAGAATTCTTACTGACTTTATTCTTTGTTGTTCTGTTACATCCATCTTGGTGGAAAAGATGAAGTTCCTTTGTTGTTCTTTTCTTTCTAAATACTGAGTTTGCCCTAAACATTCAGCCCTAAAGCTGCCAAGAGCTGTGTGGAAGAAAGGGGCAGAATCCTTCATCAAGGCCTGAGCGCATGGCCCTGATGAATGGAGAGCAGAACAGCATGCTTGCTTCTCCCTGGGTGGAAGAAGGAGAGAGAGAGGAAGAGGAAGTGGAGTGGCAATAAACAGCTTCCTCAGAGTTGTATTGTGGGACAGCTTAATTTACATGCTTATTCACATGCAAATGAGTCATGCTGGATTCGCCAGGACTTCCAACACTATGGAGAAAAACCTTCCTAGGAACACTGCTCTGGGAGATTTGTCTACATTATCTGTTGGCATTGGCTGAATAGGATTAAAACAAGAGAGAGTTAGAATGACAGGAGGTGGGAGAGGGAAGGGGCTCTTTTCCTGATCAGAAGTGATTCATGGGGAAACTGGCTTCAGGGGGGAGGGAGGAAAGAATGATCCAGAGGCACAATAACAGCAAGAGCTCTCTGGCTCCATTTCTCTGCTTTCTGTTTTCCCAGTGGTATGTGATGGTAGGAGTGGAAAGGCTGTTAGGGAACCCATCAATTGTGCCGTGAAACTACTTTGTATTAAATTGCTGAGGAGTGAGAAAGTTGGCCTTTGCGGGCAAGACAGCTTATGGCCAGGTCTTGAAAGTTTCTGATGAAAACTAGGAATACCTTCAAGCATGTCAATCCTATCAAAAATGACCAGAAATATCTTAATATTCTGATCAGCTGAATAGTTTCCTTCACCCAGCAAGATCTGCCTTTGAAGGAATTCCTGAGGTTTGCCCTACCTGTCTGATCAGACATGGTCCCTTCTGGACAAGGGTCACATCGGTAGCAGCAAACCTGCTCGCCCTCTGGAATGCTTCTCCTCTCCCCTGCATGGCACCTCTTCATGCCACACCTGGCAAAGGGCACTTTCTAAAAGAGAAAAGAGAAATGATTGAGATGGCCTACGCAATGAGCACATATCATTGATTCATTTCCACATTCCCATTTCCATCTTCAGAATGTCTTGAAAAAACTGGTTCACCATGGTCTACCAGAAACCAGGAACAGCTCCTGGGAGAACTCGAGCCAATGGCATTCCCGACCCACCAATGGATGCTGGAGATTGGACCAGGGACCTCCGTGTGTAAAACAAGGCCTGTGAAACTGTCCTACAGCCTTGCTAAAAGAAAGAACCATAAGGGTCCAATAAAGGTCCATGGAGTTCACTGTTTCCTGCTTCAGTTGCACCCTGGGTTTCCAGCATGAATCTTTCCCAATCCCAACCCTTCTCAGACATGCATATTGCAGACCTCGGGTGTGTTGTATGCAAAGCAGGTCTTTCACCACATGGTTGTCATCTCTTGTGATTCAGTACAGCTTTTGTCTGGTTACAAGAACCTTCTGTATCCTCAGGAGAGAATGGATCTTTCCCTGGATTCAGAACGTATCCTCCAGCCTACCTTTGTGGCCCAGATGATTGCTTCTGGGTTAAGGGTGAAATCCTGGCCTGGGGGAGCCCCAGGATCTATTTGGCCAACTTTCACAGGGACAAAAGATTGATTGGGGAGGAAAACCCAGTTGAGAAGATCGTAATGAGCTGAACCCAGTCCATCTTCTGAGAAGGAGACTTCATTTCCAGCACTGTTGTTGAAACGGACGTTCTTCAAATAAGGAAGAATCTGACAGAAAGAAAAGACACCCTTAGAAACTGGGGTACCTGCAAATGGGACATCGTGGCTCTATCACTCCCTTATGGCGTCCGTCTTTGGAGAGAAGTTGTGTGTCTGTAGTTGGTGGATAACTTTGTGGTCGGGAATGTGCAAGAGCAGGTTGCTGATCGATCTCAGGCCCCTGTGTTGCCTGGCTCCCTCCTGTCTCCAACCTCCTCCCCAGCTTCAGCCTTGAACCAGCAGGGGAGGAGACGTGAGGAGACTAGCAGGGATAGGGGTGCTCTGTGGCCCTGCAGCAGCTACAGTAACTTCATTGGGGAGCTGATGCAATGCACTGAAGAGGCAAGAAGGAGAAAGCCAAAAGAGATAAAAGGAAGAATCTTGGAAGAGACCAAAAGGCTTCTTCAAAGAGAAGACAGGTGGATAGAACTCCTCGGAATAATGCCGAATACTTTCTCCTTTGCAAGTTAATATGGAGGAGACCAAAAGAAGATCTGGAGAAGTTCCAAGAGCAGAAACTTCTTGAGGCAGCAAATAAGTGAAGCAGCATCAGAAAGCGCAAATGGGAAATAGCACGGTGTGAAGGAACAATAGCAGCATTAAAAGACAAAAATGGAAAGGAAAAGACGGGAAAGAAAGACGTTGAGCAGATCTGGAAAGAATTCTAGATGGACCTGTTTGCATCTCGTCTGGACATCCCAATCCTGCCATTGGCCACCACAACTAAGCATATACTGCCCATCCTAATAAGTGAAGTTTGTCATGCCATCCATCGGATGACACTGGGGAAAGCTCCAGGAAAAGATGGTGTAACAATGGAAATACTGAGGGCTGGAGGTCATGAACTATGGAAAGCACTTGCAGAGTGCTTTGCCAGGCATGTAGAGATGCAAAAAATTCCTGACTGCTGGAAGGAGTCTACTACAGTTTTGCTGTACAAGAAGGGAGATCTCAAAAATTATAGGCCAATCTCAAAAATTATAAGCTTATTTGCCTATTATCGATTGTCTACAAGCTATCCATGAAAGTGATTACAAACCATCTTATGAGAACCTGAGACGAGCAACAGCTGTGAGAGCGGGCTGGCTTCAGAAGCCAGTACAGTACTACCGATCATATATTCACTCTTACTCAGATCATCAAATGGTCAAGAGAATATAAATTTCCACGTGCGATCACGTTTGTGGATTATGAAAAAGCATTTGACAGTGTCGAAGTCAATGCAGTAATGCAAGTGATCAGTGCACAAGGAATCAACTCCGACTACACTGCACTGCTCAAAGAAGCAAGTACCAACTGCTTCACAAATATTACTGTCTTCAAAACCGAAATACAAATACCAGTGGAGGAAGATGTAAAGCAAGGTGGTATGAGCTCACCTAAACTTTTCAATGCTTGCTTGGAAAATACCATGCGCAAAATGAACCGGGAAGACAGAATTGATATAAACAGAGGGAAGATAAACCATCTCAGATTTGTGGACAACATTGTACCGATCACAAAGGATTGATTGATTGAATTATATTTCAAATTTCTATCACCGCCCATCTCTCCCGGAAAGGGGACTCTTGAAAGCTGCAATAAATGCTTTGAAAACTTGATGCCGAAAGCAGAAACGTGGGTCTAAAGATGAATCTCACTAAAACAAACTATATGCAGACAGGGAACTTTCCAAAATTCCAAATGAGGCTTCAGAATGAACCTATCGAAGAGGATGACCACTGTGTCTACCTGGGATGGCTAATCAAAATGAATAACGATCCAAGAGAAGAACTGCTTAGAATAAAGAAAGCTGGATGGGCTAGATACAGCTCCATTAGAGAAGTCTGAGAGAATGAGAAGATTGAAGGAAAACTGTGTGCTAATCTTGTTAATTTGACTGTCCTATCGGTGGTGCTATATGGAAGGGAAGCATGGTTGTGAAGAAAGGCAGAAGAGGAAGAGCTTTCAAGAGCAGGAAGGGCTACGGAAGATCCATGCTGAAAGTTCTCTCTGAGACCACATCGCAAACCGCCAGATTAGAACACAAAGTGGAATAAATGATGTCGTTGAATACCGAAAACGAAAGCTATGCTGGGCACGGCATGTTGCACGCGTGTTGGATGGCTGTTGTACAACAGCAGTTGCCAAAGGGTATTGAAGAGAAGGAAAGAGACCTATCAGCCAAAGAGATGGGAAGATCCAGTAGTCAAGGACTTGGGCCAGACCTGGAGAAGAAAAGCCAGGAATCAAGACAAATGGAAAGGGGGTTGTGACCAGCTGGACGCTGTACGGCTATAGTCTGGTCAATAAAGGTGATCGAGGTGATGTAGTTTTATATGGTATAGTAAGAGTCAGGATGGTCTAGTGGTTAAGGCAACGGGTTAGAAACCAGGATACTGTGAGTTCTAGTCCTGCCTTAGGCATGAAGCTGGCTGGGTGACCCTGGGCCAGTCCCTCTCTCTCAGCCAAAGAGCCAATCAGGTGTGGTAGGAGAGTTGAATTATTTATAAAAGTAATCATGGCAGGATAGAAAATAAACAAACTAACTAACTAACAAATAAATAAGAACCCATGACAGGCAGCAACACCTAATCACAAGAATCCATCCTGGAGCATGTAAAATTAATACTGCAAGATGATTCTATTGGGGCCATTTGGAATATGGCTTATTCGATTCATCCTTTACAAGAAAGATGCTGACATACAAACATTTTAATGCCATACGGCAAATGTCACTGTTTGGTTCTACTCCTGAAATCCTTAGCTATATAATTTTTTTAATGTTTCAAATGGTCCATGGTCTTGTAAATGAAATATTCGATTATGGGAATGAGTCAATGAATTCCAGAACAACAGTAAGATTCCCCAGGACTTTCCTCACTCTTTTGAGACAATAGTCAAAGAGTGCAGAATGTAGCACCAGGTCTGACTCAGTGGAAGGAAGTTCCTGTCCCAACCTTGATAGTGATCCAAGATTTAGCCTTTGATGTGGAACAGCCTGATGAATTTGGACTGGCAGGCCAGTAGGGGCATCTTTCATTGGAGCCCTGCTGTGTGTCTTGAGGTTGGCAGAGGCTGCTTTCACACAACAACTTGAACCGTACAACAAATGGCCAATTACCAGATCAGCCTGAATTCACAAAAAATGCTAAGCCATTGAAAAATAACAAGGTTAAAGCGAGCCAAGCTTAGTGTTTTGTTTATACGCTGGATTCAGATCACATGCTAAGGCCAACTTGTGCACATGTGACCACGAGGATTTGCACTGACCTGTGGAAGCATCTTGCACAAGCACAGCCAGATTGCCATCTTGCTCGGCTGATGCTCCTGCCTGGGATGGTCAGGAATGGAAACTCAGGCAGCTGCGGAAGAAGCTGCGGAAGACCCTTCAGGACCTGAGAGGGAGGCCTGTCCCACCTGGCACTGTGGACAACTGGTTGGGTTGTCTCTTTTCCTCCCCATGTCCCTTTTTCATCAAAACATTGTATTTCAGGCATTTTTATTCCATATTTTAATAATTTGTCTTTTAATATGTTTTGATTGCTCATATGTGATCAAATTGTTGTTGACTCTTCACGACTCTGTTTTGAGTTGTAGTGTACAGGTATTTAATAAGTAATTTAGTACATATATGTGGGAACCTTCCTCGCTTAAGTATCTCTTGAATGGAAAAGAGAAGGACGTTCTGTATCCCCAGGAGAGAATAAATCTTCCCCTGAATTCAGAACATGTCCTTCCAGCCCACCTCTGTGGCCCAGATGACTGCATCTGAGTTAATGGAGAAATCCTGGCCTGGGGGAGCTCCAGGATCTATCTGGCCAACTTCCACTGGGACAAAAGTCTGATTGGGGAGGAAAACCCAATTCAGAAGATCATAACGAGCTAATCCCAGTCCATTTTCTGAGAAGGAGACTTCATTTCCAGCACTGTTGTTGAACTGGACATTCTTCAAATAGGCCAGAATCTGAAAGAAAAGACACCCTTAGGAATTGGGCCAACTGCAAGTGAGACATTGTGGCTCTATCACTCTCTGGTGGCCCTTATCTTAGGAGATAAGGTGAATGTCTGTACTTGATAAATAGCTTTGTGATCAGGAGCAGCACCAAATCATAGGAATCCATCCTGGAGCATGTGAAATTAATCTCAGCAATGCAAGAAGATTCTATTATTGGATATTTGGATTATGGCTTATTTGATTCCAGTTTTACCAGAAAGATACCAACATACAAAAATCTTAATGCCACACTGCAAACATCACTCTTTGGTTCTACTTTTGAAATCCTTAGCTAGTGCCTGCCCCAGTCTTGATAGGGATCAAGGGAGGTCCAAGCTTGAGCCTTTGATGTGGAACAGCCTGACGAATTTCGGTCTAGGAGGCCCGTAGGACCACCTTTGCATGAAATTCCAGCTGTGCGTGCTCACCTTCTCAGAGGCTGCTTTCCCACAACAACTGGGACAGTACAAAAAATGGCTAATATCAGAACAGCCTGAGTTCACACAGTATGCTAGGCCATTGAAAAATAAGCAAGGTTAAAATGAGCCAAGCCTAGTGGTGGGCCTGTCCAGCATGTGTATTATTGGCCACTGGTTTGGTGGTCTCTTTTCCTCCCCATGTCCCTTTTTCATCAAAACATCATATTTCATGCATTTTATTCCATACTTTAATAATTATTCCTTTTAGCTTGCTTGCTTGTTTATTTATTTATGTATTTATTTTCTCTCCCGCCTTTATTACTTTTATAAATAACTCAAGGCAGGGAACATACCAAATACTCCTTCCTCCTCCTCTTTTCCCCACAACAGCAACCCTGTGAGGTGAGGTGAGTTGGGCTGAGAGAGGGACTGGCCCAAGGGCACCCAGCCAGCTTCATGCCTAAGGAGGGACTAGAACTCTCCTACCACGCCTGATTGGCTCCTGGGCTGAGAGAGGGACTGGCCCAAGGGCACCCAGCCAGCTTCATGCCTAAGGCGGGACTAGAACTCTCCTACCACGCCTGATTGGCTCCTGGGCTGAGAGAGGGACTGGCCCAAGGGCACCCAGCCAGCTTCATGCCTAAGGCGGGACTAGAACTCTCCTACCACGCCTGATTGGCTCCTGGGCTGAGAGAGGGACTGGCCCAAGGGCACCCAGCCAGCTTCATGCCTAAGGCGGGACTAGAACTCTCCTACCACGCCTGATTGGCTCCTGGGCTGAGAGAGGGGGACTGGCCCAAGATCACCCAGCCGGCTTTCGTGCCTAAGGCGGGACTAGAACTCTCCTACCACACCTGATTGGCTCTTGGGCTGAGAGAGAGGGACTGGCCCACGGTCACCCAGCCGGCTTTCGTGCCTAAGGCGGGACTAGAACTCTCCTACCACACCTGATTGGCTCTTGGGCTGAGAGAGAGGGACTGGCCCACGGTCACCCAGCTGGCTTTCGTGCCTAAGGCGGGACTAGAACTCTCCTACCACACCTGATTGGCTCTTGGGCTGAGAGAGAGGGACTGGCCCAAGGTCACCCAGCCGGCTTTCGTGCCTAAGGCGGGACTAGAACTCTCCTACCACACCTGATTGGCTCTTGGGCTGAGAGAGAGGGACTGGCCCACGGTCACCCAGCTGGCTTTCGTGCCTAAGGCGGGACTAGAACTCTCCTACCACACCTGATTGGCTCTTGGGCTGAGAGAGAGGGACTGGCCCAAGGTCACCCAGCCGGCTTTCATGCCTAAGGCGGGACTGGAACTCTCAGTCTCCTGGTTTCTACCCATTGCCTTAACCACTAGACCAAACTGGGAACCTTCCTCACTAACGGTCTTTGGAATGGACAAGAGAAAGACATTACCTGCCACGACTGGACATGGGAGATCTTCTTTCCAAGCCTCCTCAAGGCTGGTCGGGCTCCTGATCCATGCATTGCCTGTAGTGCGTGTGCCACAGAGTAAACGGCATTGTAGATGTTGTAACTTCCACCCGTCATGCTCTTTTCAAAAACGGAAGCTAACAGATTCTGGACATTCTCCTTCCCTGTACATTCTCCCCCTCCCTCTTCAGAGATTTCACCTGATTTCAGAAATTGGCAGCGAAAGACCCTTTCCCACCATGGCGGGAGAAAGACGTCTCCTTGGGGGTTCAAGGGGTCTAAAGACAGGATGAAATGCCTGAATTCTGATCTATCACCAGAGTGGTCCCTGAAATGCAAAGCACCATGGAACAACTTCAAGATCTGCCATGTTCTTTGAAATGCCATCACACTAACATCCCAATGGGAAGTCAGGATCCAGATTCTCCCAAATGATGTCTTAGTCAATCGTTCATAAGAAAGCAGATGCATCGGTAAGATTTTCATTATACTGGAGTCTCCAAACAGAATAATCACTTCAGCTTTAAACCAAGATTTGGGAATCTGAAGCAATTTCGACAGTTTATCAGCTCTTGTCAACAGGTTCTCAGATTCCATCAGTTTAACAACAGTGAAGAAGTTATCAGATTCCAACAGTTCACTGAAGGCCAGGCAGATCTCCTTCGCCTTGAGCATTGGCACCAGGGAGGAGATGAAACCTGCTCCTCTGTCATCTTCGGGGGCCAGAAGCCCAACCCAGTTCCACTGGAAGTGCAGGAGCAGCTGGACTAAACCCACATACTGAGGAAGTTCATTGGGATTAATCCGGAAGAAGGAAGGAAAAGCAGTTCTGCCTCCCTGAGTGACCTCAAAGCCAACACCAAGCTGGAGAAAGCAAGATGCTTTGTTACAAACCATTTTTTGTAGACAAGGTCAAGTTTTATGATGGCTTTAAGTATATCCATCATATGATTTGTGGCCCTACCAGCTGGGCTGAAATAGAGGTAGCTTCACTCTGAGTGACGAGGTTAATCCTCCCACCCAAAGAAGACCCCCCAGTGGCATTTTATACCTGGTGTCACAGGTGAGAAGCAAGGGAGCAAAACTGTACCCCGAAACCAAGTATAAACTGGATTAAAAGGGGATTACAAAGAATCAGTTAAGAAGGAATTTCTCTGGGAGTATTTCTGAAATATCTCATTATCTGTCCTTTGGGGTTATAATATTCTGACACACGAAATACAAATATGAATTCAATTGTAGAATGGGGTCTCCAAGTCACGTACTCCTGATGTTGGAGTTGGACTCCGACTGGGCAAGTCCTCATGAGGAAACAGCCTTCTGACCTTATCTGGGCTGAATTTGATTCTGTTACCCCTGAGAAAGTGGGCAAGATCCTTATGTCTCTTAGTCTAGCCACCTGTTTTTTAGACCCTGGCCCCTCCTGCGTTATTAAAGCTGCCTGGAAGGTGACCACTTGGTGGGTTCATGTGGTGGTTTCAGCCTCTTTGAGAGAGGGGGTGATCCCATCAGACTTGGAGGAAGTGGTGGTCTGCCCCCTCCTCAAGAGGTCATTGATGGACCCTTCCCAGTTGTAGAATTATCAGCCACTTTCCAATCTCCCCTTTCTGGGATGGTTGTGGAAAAGGTGGTTGGATGATAGCGACAGAAGACCTTGGAGGACACAAATTATTTGGACCCATTTCGGTCTGGCTTCAGACCAGGGTACAGTAGAGAGAGAGCATTGGTCACGCTTACTGATAACCCCTGGCAGAGCTGGGATGCGGGTGGTGCCTCCACTCTAGTGCTCCTTGATCTCTCAGTGGCTTCTGATACTGTCAACCACAGGACCCTTCTGGACCTCTTTCAGGGGTCCGGAGTGGGAGGGACTGTCCTCCCGTGGTTCACCTCCTTCCTCAGTGGTCAGTTCCAGTCTGGGTTAATGGTGGGGAGGGATCATATCTCAGGCCCCTCATGTGTGGGGTTCCTCAGGGCTCGACGCTCTCCCCTCTCCTGTTCAACATCTACATGAAACCACTGGGGGACGTCATCCGCCAGTCTGAGGTGCGGTATTATCAGTATGCTAATGATACCCAGCCCTACATCTCCATGCACAGCAGCACGGGTGGAGCTGCCAATGTCTTGACCCAATGTCTGGAGCCTGTTCAGGTCTGGATGGGGCAAAACAGACTTTGGCTCAATCCTAATAAGACTGAGTTGCTGTGCTCATTAGGATATGATAACGCTAGAACCACCCTGAAACAATGAATCTGGGATATAGATCTACAAACAAATTTAAGTAAGATGCTACACCCCAATATCTGCCAATTGCTTCCAGAAGGGTTCGTTCCAGGTTCTTATCTATCTTCTATTGTAATTTTGATGTTTTGTAAAGCTTTTACTTTAGCCAGGCTGGATGCAGTGCCCTCAGCAGTCCTCTTCGGATGTTTTAAGGGTACTCCCATGCACCTTTGACTATGTCCATGTGGAGACAGTTCAAGAGAAACCCTAAGCTGTATGCAATTATATTGTTCCCTATATAAGGACTCTAGACAGAGCCCTATTTATCCATTACTGAAGAAATTTCCTGGTAGGGAGAGTGACTTCTACCTAATGCTACTTCTTTCAGATAAGGACCCAAAAATATCCTCCCAGGTTTTCCAGTTTTGTGCTACCATCTGCCCAATACGCTGCACCATCACTAAGATTTGAAATCTTTAATATAGTATTTTATTTTCAACAAATTTTGGATCATAGTATATGGATTGCTTTTGTTTTTACATACATATATGTATTAATGTAAGATTGTTATTAGGTATAATTTTATTGTGTCTGGCCTTAGGGCTGTAATAAACCTGATTGATTGGGTGGCTGTGGCTGTTGGACCCCCTCGGTCAGGGCTGTTGCCATCTCTGGTCTTCGATGGGGCTGCCCTTTCACAGTCAAGACTGGCGCACAACTTGGGCCACTCACAGCTTCTGCTTGGAGAGCAGGTGACCGCTGTGGCCAGGAGGTAAAGCTTGTGTGGCAGTTTGGCCCTTTTCTCATTCGGGAGACCTCATGCCCTGCTCACCTCATGCTGGGTTTATTGCAATGCGATACAGGTGGCTGCCCTTGAAGTCCAACCAGAAGCTACAGCTGGTTCAAAATGAAGCGGCCTTCTCTTCTGCCTCCTCTATTCCGGCCTCACCCTCCGGACCAGCAATCCCCCAGAGATGAGGAGGGCACCCTCTCTGCTGGGGGTCCAGAAAGCCTTGAAAACCCAGCTTTGGTCCCAGGCCTGGGGTTGATGTTTGTCATTGCTTAATGGCCCCTGTTTTGTTTTGGTGATTTGGTTAGCAAAGTATTTTAGTCTGGGCTGCCTTTTGATCTCATGTTTCTTGCTGTTCCTATATTTTCTCTACTTTTGGACTCCACCCAGAGTTCACTAGAGTTGGGCAGGCAATGACTGTATATCAATAATAATAAATAAATAATGTGCGCCCATAGAACTTGGACTGGTCTTTGCTTTCTATGTTCAATTCTGTTCTGTGTCTCCCCCAAACCAATATTCAATTGAAACCGCTTACCTGTGGGACCTTGAGGATGGTGAAGATGGGGGCCATCTGCCTTGAAGACTTGGAGTCACTGCCACCGATGACGGACAGCAGGGTGTCCTGCCTGTCACATTGATAACCTGGAACCATTCGGCCTCGTGTGGAGAGCAGAGAGAGGCTGTTCAAGGAGATCCTCCTCTCAGTCTGGCTATTGTCGTAGATGCTGAAGCCGAGTGTGACATTGGGGAGGAGAACCAGGTCCTTGTTGACCTCTGTGACTGCAAATACCAAGGCCAGGAACTGCTGGTAGTTCTTGGGTATGACTCTACAATGAGAAAGACATCAGGGAACATTACAGGAGAGGTGATGTGTGCTGATGGAGTTTGTTTTGCCTTTTTCTGATGTTCTCCTGGACTTCTGATTTTGTTCTGAGGCTTTGGGCAAAAACATCTGATTAAGAATGTTATCTGGAAGATACTCCTTTGAAACAGTGCTAGGGACTGAGAAGTACTACGTTTGAGAATCCAAACAGTCTCAAAATGTGAGTAATCTGTGGTCTAAGATATGTGTGTGTGTGCCTTTGAGTCAGTGTTGACTCCCAGTGACTGCCTGGAAAGGTCCTGCAGTTTCCTTGGCAAGATTTTGGAAGTGGTTTGCCATTGCCTTCTTCCTGGGACTGAGAGAGGGTGACTGGCCCAAGGTCACCCAGCTGGCTTTGTGCCTAAGGCGGCACTAGAACTCAGGGTCTCCCGGGTTCTAGCTCCATGCCTTTAACCACTACCCCACACTGGCTCTCAGGTAGCTGGCTATAAAGTAGCTTCTGCAATACTCAACAAACCCCTGGTTCAGATCCATGGGAAGGAGAATCCAAGGTGATTTGTCAGAGGAGGATCACAGCTGAGCATTCAGGGCACATTCTTCGCACAAAGAAAGCCAAGCTTTCAACCTCACAGCTCCTGCACTTGTCAATAGTAACGCCACTTTGGGAAGCTGCCTCTGCCATTCAGTGCAAGCAAATGGAGCTGGGGAACAAGCCATGATGAAGGTATGTGATATCAGAAGATGGTGAGAAACCATTGTTTCGTATATTGGTTAATGCTACAGATTAAGGTTACTATGGTAACTAATCATTTTGGCCCAGTGAAGAGGTTGAATTTAATTGTCCTCTTTTCAGGTGTTAATAGTTGAATTGCCTGAAAGGAGGGCAGTTTGCTTGTTAGTTTTCAGTTCCTTCTCTTTAGGCTTGTAGAGAGTAAGCAGCTCTCAGAGAGCCTGTGAGAATGCAGAAGCCTGTAAATATATTTTTGTGCTTTCTGTAAATAAATTTATTTTTATAGAAATGCCTGGTGTGTGACTTTTCTGCTCTCTCCTGGGCCATGTGCTTTCTTGCACTCTGCCAACAACCATTACAGGTGCATTGAAGCCGGTCTCTCCCCAGGAGCTGGTATTTACAGCCTGCTTCCTGGGTGCTGCCCTTTTTGAACAGCCCATGATATCCATCTGCTCCACAAATCGATCCACCCCCTTGAAAAACCATCCACGCTACAGGCTGGGGCAAGTCCCACCACTTAACTGGGTCTGGTTTTTCAAGAAGGGCTTCCTTGTGTTGGTTTTGAACCTTCTTGCCTTTAGCCTGGAGGAATTTTTGAGAAAGCAGAGAAACCTTTCTCTTACTCCTCATCCACCCTCTTTCTTACCCCTGTACCGTCCCCCCCTTCTTCCCTCTGCTCTGGTGGCTGCCTTCTTTCCCAATCACCGCACTGGATCCCCAGTCTATTTGCTTGTCCCCTCAAGCAGCTTCGTCAGCTCGGATAACCATCACTCTTCCCAATATTCCAGCGGGGGCCACAGCATCCGTTTACTGAAGGCTGTTATAGGAGCACTACGGATCCCCAAACTGAGTTGCCTTTTCTTCCTGCACCTCCACCCTGTAAACAGATTGGCTTTTCCTTTGAGTTTTCCCCCATCACTTTCTGTCCAAATTAATGTGAAATCAACTTCTTCACTAGGTCACCCAAGTTTATCGGCTATTCTGCCTCCTCTCTTTTGAAGCTGTCTATCATCTTCCTGCTGAAGTCCTGAGAAAGTGGAACATTCTGAACTATTTTGTGAGCTTGGCTCTTCATCGAGAAAGGCACCAAGGCTCCTGAACTGTGGCTGGACATTGCAAACATCACCAGAACAAGAATCTCTGAAAGGAGTCCCTGAATCCCAAAAAAAGCAGGCATCCTCTGCCCCTTCCCCCTCCAGCTCAAACTTACGTATATGTGGTGTCCGACAGGAATGGGTCTTTCTGAAAGTCTAGCAACAAAGAGGAAATAAAGATTCTCAGGGGCAAATTGCCCCCAATAATGAGATCGCCAGGCCTGTAGTGGTCCTCCAGAGTCTGCAAAGGGTTCCTCAGTGCACATATGGTTTGTGTCATCTTATGAGTCGTTGAGGGCAGGAGCCAGATGAGGAGCAGCCAGTGAGGCAGCCCAATCATTTTTCATTCTCCTCGCCTTCATGCCTAGGTAAAAATCAAGGCTTGTTCAGATCCTCCGTAAAAAGAAGCAGGCTCTGCCTCTTACATGTGCTCGAGGCCAAATTATATCAAGCATGCTTCGACTTAGGTGTGTTTGAGCTGAGACCAAAGAGAAAACTGAGTCTCATCCCTCGAAGGAAATCACCTCCTTGCAAAACAAGCTATGGTGACCCATCAGGCCCCCTTTGGGAGAGCTCAGAGCAGATTTATTTTAAGCAGGTTTTCACTTGGATGTCTTTTGTGGGTAAAAATCCAGAGGGGATACATGAAGAATGATAAATCCAGGGACGAGCAATTTTTTATTCACTTAGCAATAGATTTTGTTCACATGCCAGGAGGTTAAAAAACATGTTTGTGTCTCTGGTTGCTGACCCAGGGGGCAGATGGACTGGAGAGCCAGGGAGCAGCCAACTGTTTCTCCAATGGGAAACTGAGCACCTGCAGCCAGGATGGCATCCGGCCTCTGCCATAGTCTGCTGAGGTGGAGGGAGGGCGAAGGGCCACAAGGGCAGCATGGTAGACAGCTGGGCCCTTGGACGTGGGAGCAATAATGCTGTGTTTGGATGGAACAAGTGGCTTATTTATACTCCCCTGGCAGGAGATGACCTTGGAAGCTAATTTCTCCTATAGACCAACAACAACAACAATAATGATAATTTATTAAACTTGTATTCCACCTGACTCTCAATGACTCTGGGAAGCTCACAACCATCAAACAAAGAAATTACAATCAAATCAATAAAGCACAAATATCAATATAAAAATGGAGAGGCAGGGTGCTCACTCAGGTGCAAGGCTAATTTGAACCCTGCTGGAGGGTTCCTGTGAGCCCCATTAGGTGGGTCTGACCAGAAAATCAACTCCGTGAGAAGACCAGAACTAGGCTTTCTTGAGAGTGGCTATAGGAACGGAATCTTTCCAATCAGATTGTGCTGGATTTCCCCTCCTTCTTATGCCCCAGTGAATCTGCCTGATCCGCTCCCGAATATTAACTTTCTTCCCAGGACTTAAGGAGCATTTCAGCCCCCTTTGCCTAGCAGCGGTTCTTGCGTGCTTCTGTCAAGGTCACCTCCCATGTTATCTTCTGTTGTCTAACAACTGGGTGGAGCCAGAGAAGTGAGCCTGCGATACGTCCTCAGAACTTCCAGCTGGGGAGGAAAGAAAACCGTCAACCATGGTGTCCTGGACTGGCTGCAGAGAGTGGGAGTGGAGTGCATGAGGCCACGTGGTTCTCCTCCTCTCTCTGAAGCTGGTTTCAGTCAGACAGGAGATGTTGGGCCAGAAACCCATGATTTTCAGGGTGCCTCAGGCTGGGTGTTCTCTTCCCTCCTGCCAGGAGTGTTCTCTTCCCTCCTGTGCAAAGGAGGCTGCCTGGAGTTCATCAGTTGGCTTGAGGTTAGGTATCATTGCTACACTGACGATACTCCATTGTAAATCTCAACGCCCAGCCAACCAAGCAATTTTTATTTATTTCTCAAATTTGTACCACCACCCATCTCCCCCCAAGCTATGCTGTCAAGGTCATATTCCGGTGCCAGGGGGCTGGGTGGGGCAGAAGAGGCTCAAACCCGGTCCTAGGCTGTGGGTCCTTGGTCCTCCCTGTGGAGAATTTTCCATCATTGCTCCCAAATGGGGTTCCATGGCCACACTTGGGACTGATGCAAAACCTGTTGGGTCTTCCTGGACTCTCAGTTGCTGCTTGAAGAGCAGATGGCAGCTGTGACCAGAAAGGCCTTTGCACAGGTTCAGCTTGTGAAACAGGTGTGCCTGTCCTGGATCAAGAGGCTCTCCTCACGGTGCCTCCTGCCTTGGTCACCTCCCACTGGATTCTTGCAATGGGCTCTCTGTGGGACTGCCTTTGAAGGGCAGTGCTGTAAGATGGGCAGCCATACAAATCTTGTAATGGAGCCCCAGTGTCAAAGCAATATGATTTGCCTGGCACAACCTGTTTTAACAAACCTGTAGAGGTTTCTGGTAATCACCTTCTTCATTTCTTGGTGCTTGCAAACCCAACATGTGCTTATATTTTGTAGGATTGCTCCAGGTATTATTTATTTATTGTTCACACTTATATTCTGCCCCCCCCCCCATCTCACACAAGGCAGCTCTACAGATAGACCACATTTATTTTGCCGTTCAAGCAGCCTTACAATTGGATCACATTTTCAACCAGTGATAAAATGAGAGAAGGCTTGTCCGTGTAAGAATCGTTCTTCAAGAGCGCCTTTGCCCTGCTCTTTTTACTCCACAGTGAGCCCTTGCGCTGTGTGGTGGTGGCAGCTTCGACCTCTCATCTTCAGAGACTGATGGCAGCTGTTCCTGTTGATCACTGCACAGTCCCGCCTAGGCTGCCTGCAAGTCCTCAGGCAGCAATTAATCCGGTAACTCCAGAGCAGGCTGCCAATTGTTGGTCTCCTCATCTGAGTCTGAGCTTGCCATGAGAGGCAGGACTAATTTGATTGGTCCACCATGGTCTACACCAGTACCTGTTGGACCCTATTGGGTTCCAAATCATGGAGCTTGGGGTTGTTGCTGAAGGTCTGGTGCAACATTCGACTGAGGCCCTAGTTGCCACCTAGAATTGGAAGGTGGCTGGGCCTTGGACCAGATTACAGTTCTGTGGCCTCTCTCCTACTGTGGATCCCCAGGTCCCCTTGGCTTACAGAGAGGCTGAGGGAGATAAAATGTGAGGTGGTGCCTAGAACCGCACTGGAGGAGGAGGGGAAAAACCCATTGAGCACTGGCTAGAGCCGCTGTCAAGGCCTACTTTGTGCAATAAGGGTGGCAGAACACCAGCATTACCTGGCTCCACACCTCTGCTCCGGGCCAAGCAAGTGAAGGGGAGGGAGTCTGGTCTTGGGGTCTGGGGGCTGTGAGGGTGTTGATGGGAAAGAACAGGGCTCAGCACAACTCCAGAAAAACTGGGTGGCTTTGAGATTTAGGGCCCTTGGGATCCAGTTATTTTATATCTTTGGTTCTGGATGGGGTCACACTATGTCAAATGGAACAGGTGCACAATTGGGCTGATTTAGTAAGAAAGGCTGGAAAAGGAGGGTGTGGATGTCCAATCTGGGATCCTGGGGGAAAAATCTGGCTGGCCTGGGTGGCAGGGATAGCCATTCTCCTTCCTGATGGGCAGTCATCACAGCCTGTAATGGGCATAATTAGCAACATCTTCAGTTGAGTTGTAAGAACCCCAGATCAGTTGCTCAAGGTCAGAAGAACTGCAAATGGTGAAGATGAAATTTTAAGGCAACTACACAAAGCAGAGATGAGGCAGGCCCCCACTCTCCCGGCCTTCAGAGCGGGAGTTAAGACCTGGCTATGCCCCATCGCTTTGGGTGAGAGAAGGGATACTTGATCGTGGAGGTGGCTGGTACTGTGATGCAGCCTGGTAAATTTCATTAAGACCATCTTGGACTTCATATTTTATATGTTACATTATGCATTTTTATATTTTTCCACATTTATATTTTATAATCAATCATTGATGAATCTTCATTCTTTTATTCATTGTAAACTGCCCAGAGTCATCATTGCAGAAGATTGGCAGGGGAGAAATCTAAACATTGATCTCTTCAGGATTGAAAGGAGGGAGATTTAAGGCTAAACTGAGTTCATTCAGGTTAAAATGTTTGTATGTTTGAATAAAGTTTAAAGGTTCTGGCAGACCTTTCTAAGTAGGTCACATGGTTAGAGTTGGATAGAGTCAGCAAAAACAGGAAAGCCTCAGTGTCCTTTTTAGCTAGTATGTGCGTGTTTTGTTTGGACATGCTTGGGGTGGAAAGGTCTGTATTATTCTGTATAATTGTGACTAAATCACTTAACGTTGCTATGGCATAAATGACAGGCACACCTTCAGATGGGTGCTGCATGGGAAAGTCTGTGTATGTTTAGAGGACAAAAAGTCACCCTTCAGCTGTAGCTCTTGGGTCAGTTTTTTGGTTACAGCAGGTCCCAAAAATTTTTGATTATGTCCAAAATTCTACCAGGGTCATTGCTTAGAGAAACTAAGCAGCGTAAGTTGACTGATTACTTGTTACATTTCCTACTTAATTTTCCTCATCAGGTGACTTCTGCTGTTCAGATCTGGCCTCAGTACTATAACGTACCATTTGGGGAGAAAGATGCAACCCAGGAGACCAGCCGCAGAGGCCAAGATGGAGAAGACCTCCACGGACTTCCCTTTGGTGCTCACGTACGTTGGGAGGAAGGAGATACAAACGCTGCAAAAGACCAGCATGCTAAAAGTGATGAACTTGGCATTGTTAAAGCTGTCAGGCAGTTTTCTAGCCAGAAAGACCACCATAAAGCTGACGAGACTCAGGAGGCCCATGTAGCACAGAACAGCATAAAACATGGTGGCCGACCCTTCATTGCATTCCAGCACAATTTCTCCCATCACAGAATGACAGTCCAAATTAGCAAACGGAGGGGAGGTTGCCAGCCAGGAGGTGCAAAGAGCTGTTTGCCCAAGAGGACAGACAACAGAGTTGATCACCTGCTTCCCCAAGAGTTTTCTGGCCCTGTTTCCTGGCTTTGTACCCATGAAGGCCAGAACTAGTCAGTTTTTTGCCAACACAGATGAAATAGCAATGGAGAAGATGATGCCAAAAGCAGCTTGTCGGAGGAGACAGGTGAGGTTCCTGGGCTGACCCATGAAGAGGAAGGAGCAGAGGAAGAGGAGCAAGAGGGAGATCAGGAGGACGTAGGTGAGACCTCGGTTGTTGGCCTTGATGATTGGTGTGTTGCAATGTTTAATGAAACCTGCCAGCACAAGGATTGTGATCAAGGAGAAGAAAAGAGCCAGACAAACTAAAATGAAGCCAAGAGTATCCTCATATGAGAGAAAGTTCATGGCCTTGGAAATACACTGGACTTGGTCCCTGCTTGGGTGTTGGTCTTCTGGGCAGTGAATGTACTGAGCCGCATCTGGAAAGAGCAGGCACCAGCTTATATCAGACAGTCCAAGGGTTATCTTGGAGGGGAGTTGTTTTCCCAGTGAAAGAGGTGGAATACCCCATACTCCCCATCTCCCTACTTCTTCCGCACATAACACAGAAGTAACTGGGGGAATCCATCTCACAGGATGTGGTAGCAGCTACTAAATTCTGAAGGGGATTGGCACAATCTTGGGCAAACAAGGGTTATCAGTCTTGATGACTTAGTGTCATGTGTGAGTTGTGAACCACATGCCTCTGCATGGCAGTTGCAGGAGAGGAGAGCAATGGGGAGTGAGGGGTGTGTTTCTCTCTCCTGCTTGTGGTCAATGCAGAGGCATCTGGTTGGGCACCCTGAAAGGCAACGCTGGAGTAAGATGGCCTTGGCCTGATCCAGGAAGGCTATTCTGGAGGCAAATTCTAGGCCTAACCTTTCAAAAGCATGTTTTGGTAGGTTGGTTAAGTTTGATCACTGTTGTGGTGGGTACATCCCAAAGCCTCCTGTGCAAACCAATGAAACACTCCTAAGCTGTAACTTTCCCATCTCTTCCTGATAGTTTTCTGGTGGTCATGTTTGTTTTTTCTCAGCAGATGAAACTGGCAAGCAATAAATGAAGAAGAGCAACACAATCCTTCTGACTGGCAGGGCTAAGATCCTTTGACTGCAGGGGTTGAATGTGATTGCCCATTGGTTCATTCATTCATTGATTTGTTCATTCAGGAAGAACATGATCTCTGCCAGGGGAGAACCATCCTCATCTTCCTTTGTTTTTATAGCTGCAAAATTATCATAAACACAGGGCTGCATTAGGAAGATGGGCTAAGGCTAGTCTTTCCCACTGTCCTAAAAGACTGGAGAAGCCACTGCCATAATCCTGAAAAACTGCGGCCAGTCTCTTAAAACTGCTGCCTCCAGGGGGCCACTCTTTAATGTTCTGAATTATTTTCATCATGTTTATTTGCTCAACAGGTTTGCTACACCCTGCTCTCTTTCGCTCCTCCCCCTGCAGCCATGCCAGATCCCTCATTCCTGTTTGATGATCTTCTTGAGCAACTTGCCTGTTTGATTAGAAATTGTGCCTCCTGGGCAAGAAATACATCCATAGCAACAAACGGGATTCTCTTCCACAACCTCCCTGGCTTGTCCTGGAAGGCAGCGCTTCACACACTGGGAGAAAGGCTTTGTCTGAAACGAGAGAGGATAACTTGGAAAGGAAGAGATTAGCAACATTCAGCTTTGTTACAGGCTCTGTATAAAATGAGCCCATGTTGCTCCTTCCTCCACATTCTGATGGGAGTTTTCAGCACAACAGTCTGTTCCCTCCTCTCAGTTTTCCTTAACCCTGGAAGCAGCTTCTGGTCCCCACCTAGTTTGCCCACACAATGGCAACAGGGTCAATGCTGAAACCTGCAGCCGAAGGAGCCTCCAGATCAACCCATCCAACTTTCTGTTGAGCGATCATCTCATTTGCAAAGACGGCCCAGTTTGGAATATCAAATCCTGCATATTTCATCCCAGTTTCTGAAAAGGAGACTTCATCCCCAGCGGTGTTATTAAAGCAGATGTTTCTCAAGAAGGTGTGGGTCTGAAATGGCAAAAGAAGCAAGCAAGCAACCAAACAAACAGAAAGTCCATCAAAATGAGAAGAGTCGATATAAAGTGATTTTAAATTGCAAAATGTGGAATCAATGTTTTTCTGAATAACTGGGATGATGTAATGGTTGCCTATTCCAACATACTCAGTCTCACAAGCCCGAGCTTTAAGATAACTGATTTATTAAAGGAATAGTGTGCAGATACAGACAAAGCTGAGAATAAAGCAAAAGTGCGTGAAATACAAATCAAATACTGTTGCTTCAATCCAACTCCGCCCCGCGCCCCATCGTAGCAATCACCCCATGCCAGATGCTACCCAGCATCATAACCCGGCCTGGGAAAGTAACCTTGAAGAAAGACACCAACCCAAACATGCATTCCAGAGATTACAGCCTCGCAGGGCTGGAAATTTCCAACAGGGAAACACGGAGCAAGAGAGTGACATGTGAAGCGTTACGATGTATACAGAACATTGAAACGGGGAACATGACATACTGCCCCCCTTAAAACAATGCTAAGGTTTAGGTTTAGAGGGATAGGCAGCATGAAAGTTGGCAACGAGGGTCGGGGATCGCACATCAGGAGCTGCCACCCACTCAGGATGTGGGAAGTGCTTCCATCGGATGAGATATTGCAAAGTAGAGTGATTGCGACGAGAATCAAGGATGTCTTTAACTTCAAAGTGTTGCTGAGCATCAATCATAATAGGTGGAGGGGGTACTTGTTGAGGATGCCAGCGATCCGACATGATGAGCGGCTTGAGTAAGCTGCAATGAAAAACAGGATGCAAACGTTTAAGATTATGTGGTAGATCCAATTTAAAAGTTACAGGATTGATTTGAGCAACAATTGGAAAAGGACCAACAAATTTAGGACCAAGCTTCTTGGAAGGTTGGGAGGATTTGATAAACTTGGTAGAAAGGTAGACCTTATTGCCGATTTTGAAGGCAGGTTGGGAGGAACGTTTTGCATCGGCATGTTTTTTGTAAGAGGCTTGGGAATGATGTAAGGCTTGTTGGATGTTTCGCCAAGAGTCGGCTAATGTTTGAGCCCAATCGGAGAGGGAGGACGGTAGAGATTGTGGCTGCAGGAGTTCTGGAATTGGGACGAAATCACGGCCAAACACTGCCTTAAAAGGAACCTGTCCAGTGCTTTGATGGACAGCATTGTTGTAAGCTACTTCAGCAAAGGGTAGGAGATTAACTCAATTGTCTTGTTGATAATTCACAAAAGCACGGAGATATTGTTCCAAGGTGGAATTGACAGCCTCAGTAGAGCCGTCCGTTTCCGGATGCCACGCCGTAGAAAGGGCTTGCTTGGTGCCCACTAGTTTCAAAAAGGCCTGCCAAAATTGTGACGTAAATTGTGAACCCCTGTCACTCACCAAACGGGAGGGGCTCCCGTGGAGGCGGTACACGTGTACAAGGAAGAGTCATGCGAGCTGCTGCACGGTGGGAATGGACGCGCAGGGTATGAAATGGGCTTTTTTAGAAAAGAAGTCTTTAACCACCCAAATCACAGTTTTACGTTGACTGGGAGGTAAGTCCACTATAAAATCCATGGATATCTCCTGCCAAGGGTAGGTTGGGCTAGCCACTGGTTGTAGCAAGCCGTGTGGCTTTCCAACTTTGCGCTTAGTTGTTGCACAAACTGGGCAGGCAGCGACATAGTCTTTAACATCCCTGAGAAGCGCTGGCCACCAGAATTGCCGCCAGGTGAGGTGGAGGGTCTTAAGATAGCCAAAGTGTCCAGCTAGCTTATCATCGTGGCAGCGCAGAAGGATTGTCTTTCGTAAAGCCTCAGGGACATACAGCCGATCATTCCTCCATGCAAAATCCCCACACATGGTAACAGCGTTTAAGTTAGCTTGCAACCATGTATCAGATATGAGATGGAGAAGAAACTGTTGTTGCAAATCTGAAGAAATTGGCAAGTGTCCCGGAGCGGGAGAGGGAGGAGCGGCTAACTGCTGAGTTGCCCGGGTGCATGTTTGACTGCGCGTCATGGCCACTAATCCCAATTGTTTTTCGGTCCAGACTGTACCCTGGACAGTTGGCGCAGGGCCAGAATCTTGGGGCCTGTGGGAAAGGGCATCAGCTAGGAAGTTTTTCCTCCCTGGGATAAACTTGAGGGAGAAGTCGAAACGGCTGAAAAATTCAGCCCATCGGAGTCGCTTGGTGCTGAGTTTGCGACTGGTGGTTAAGGCTTCGAGATTTTTATGATCAGTCCAAACCTCAAAAGGGTGAGAAGCACCCTCCAACAGGTGCCGCCAAGTATCCAAGGCTGCTTTTACAGCAAAAGCCTCTTTTTCCCAAACATGCCATCGCCTCTCAGTCTCGGTGAATTTGCGGGATAAATATGTGCAGGGCTTCAAAGTACCTGACTGATCAGCTTGGAGCAACAGCGCTCCAATAGAGTAGTCAGAAGCATCGACCTGAACCACAAATGGTTTAGTTGGGTCGGGATGCTTGAGGATGGGTTCAGTGGTGAACAGCTGTTTGAGCGTGTCAAAAGCCTGCTGGCAGGCTGGAGTCCATTTAAGGAGCGCGCCTGGATTCTTTGATCGCCTTGTGTCCCCCTGAGCTTTGGTTTTTAATAGGTCAGTGAGGGGGAGGGCGATTTCTGCAAAATTTTGGGCAAATGCCCGATAGAAATTGGCGAAGCCAAGGAAACTTTGTAATTGGCGTCACGTGCGTGGAGGTTCCCAAGCGACAATGGCCTCAACCTTTGTAGGGTCCATTTCAATCCCCCCTTCGGAAATTCGGTAGCCCAGATAATCAATTTGGGATTGATGAAAAGCACATTTAGACAACTTAGCATACAACTCAGCCTTTCGAAGTTTAGCAAGCACTTGACGCAGCAAGTGCACATGCTCCGCCATGGTTTCAGCATAAATCAATACATCATCCAAATATACTAACACCCCCTTGAACAGGTGGTCATACAAGACCTCATTAATAAGCTGCATAAATACCCCAGGTGCTCCTGACAATCCAAAAGGCAACACCTTGTATTGAAACGCTCCCAGAGGACAGTTAAATGCTGTTTTCCACTCATCCCCTTCCCTTATATGAATGCGAAAATAGGCCTCCCTTAAATCCAACTTTGAGAAGATTTTGCCCCTGGCCAGATGTGCTAACATGTCTTTTAGGAGGGGCAAAGGATATTTATTTAATATTGATACTGCATTGAGCCCCCGGAAATCCGTACATAGTCTCAAAGAACCATCCTTTTTTGGTCTAAATAAGACCAGTGCCCCTACCGGGGAGTTGGCTGGCTCAATAAAACCCCTGGCCAGATTCTTGTCAATGAACTCCCGCAAAGTGCCTAACTCTTTCGGGGACATGGCATAGATTTTTGGGTTAGGCAACTTTACATTGGGTAACAATTCAATAGCACAATCAGTCTTTCGATGGGGAGGCAGGCGATCTGCCTCCTTTTCGCCAAATACATCCGCGAAGTCCTGATATTGTGGAGGCAATCCCTCCAGCGGCTCCAGCGTTTGTACTGTGGTGGTGGCTGCCTGCCCCCCTTCATTGTCCTCCAACAAATCCTTTTCTGGCACCTTATAAAATCCATCAGCAAATGTCACAGTTCTATGTAGCCAGTTGATAGCCGGATTCTGCTTGACAAACCAAGGCATCCCCAAGATGACCAATGGGCCCCCCACCGGTGCTATCACAAAGGGCAATTTCTCCCAGTGAGTCCCCATTTGCAATGCTACCAGTCCCATGGAGTGGGTTACCGGTTTCCCCCCGGCCATAGTCCTGTCCAGTTGGGTAAATATCATTGGCCGCTTCAACAGGAACTTAGGAAGTTCCAGTACAGCTACAAGATCGGGGTGCATCAGGGATCGTGAGCAACCCGAGTCCAGCATTGCCTGGACTTCCACAGTTCTGGTACTGGAACCTAATTTTACTTTGACCGTCAGGGTAGGAAAATTCCCACTCACCGAATCGTGGTCACGGCCATCTCCTTCCACCTGCCCTAGGGCGCCGCTCAGGACAGGTGGCTGGCTTTTCCCGCCGGTTGCTCGAAGTCCAGCTGCTCCTCCTCTCCTCCGAATCGATGCTCGTCAGGGTCGTCCTCCACTCGGGCAGTTCTCATCTTCCTTGGTACGGAAGGGGACTTGCCAGATGACTTTCCAGGTTGCTCCTCTGATCTCTTCCTAGGGCACGCTGCTGCTCGATGTCCTTCTTTCCCACACTGCAAGCATTGCCCCTTCGCAAAATGCCATTCTTTCTCCTCCTCCCAGCTTTTCGACTTGGGGCAGCTTGGGAATCCCGGGGTTCGGCTACCTTTGCTGAACTTTCCTTGCTTCAACTCTTTATTATGGGCGAACGTCTCTAAGGCGTCTTCAGCATTACCAGCCAGTTGAATCCACCCGTACAATGTTTTCGGATCATCCCGTCCCAATGCCCATTGGAGGACCTCTGTTTCCAGTCCCTGTTTGAACATTTCCACCAGGGTTGACTGGGACCAGTCCTCCACCTTTCCGGCCAGGGCTTTAAACTCCATGGCATAGTCCGCCACAGAGAGGGATCCCTGGGCAAGTTTCTGCAACGCCTGCTTCGCCCGTTCCTGAGCCAAGGGGTCTTCAAAGTGTTGTTTTAATGCCCACAGGAACTCCTCAAACTCCTCTAGTTTGGGCGCTTCGGCTTGGCATAATTGCACATACCAATTGGCTGCCCTCCCCTTTAGCTTATTGGTGATGGCATTGATTTTGCCTGGCTCGGAGCGAAAGCTTCGACTCCAATCAGCCATATAATTTCTAGCGTTGGTAATGAAGAAGGACAGCTTCGTAGGGTCGCCATCGAACTTTACCATGAACGGCGGAGGGGCTCTTGCCGCCTCTCTCAGCTCGGCTTGCTCCATAAAAGCCAACGACCGTCTGGCTGCCGCCTGTGACCCGTCCCTGGTCACTCCTGATTCTCTGCCCCTTGCTTGCCGGAAAACTCCAGTCCTGCTTCTCCCCCTCGGTGGGGATGGGGACCTCACTCCCAGAGTGGGTTGCCGGGGGGGAATTTCCTCCAGTCCCTCCGGACGGGGCTCCGACCCTCTGGGGTTACCCCTTAACAGGGCAACGATAATGTCCATCTTTTCCTCCAATGCCCTCATGCACGCAGGAGTGACCGGGGCTTCCAATGGACCCTTGGTCACCACCACCGTAGGCGACAGTGGGATCTCCGGTTCCCAAGACGCCTGGGGTGATTCGACCTTGAAGTCTCTCTCTTCCCCGGTCCGATAGTCATCCCCTGTAGCTCCGCTCACTTCAGA
This sequence comes from Candoia aspera, assembly GCF_035149785.1. NCBI lineage: Eukaryota > Metazoa > Chordata > Lepidosauria > Squamata > Candoiidae > Candoia > Candoia aspera. Next base: position 341,321,951 of record NC_086153.1, read on the forward strand.
CGGTAAGCCCCGCTCTTCCACTAGGGTACCCCGCTTATCCCGTCGGGCTGCCCTCTGAGCCCGGGAGGTCGGGACCGCAAGCACTCTTGTGGTGTCGGGTTGTTCCTCGCCCGCCTCATACTCCTGCAGTCCAGGTTCTGACATCGCTAGCATCCCTATTCACCAAACGCTTGGATGGGGCTAGCGGAAAGTTTTAAAGATATTGATTCTCAGCTTTATGTAATGGTTGCCTACTCCAACATACTCAGTCTCACAAGCCCGAGCTTTAAATAACTGATTTATTAAAGGAATAGTGTGCAGATACAGACAAAGCTGAGAATAAAGCAAAAGTGCGTGAAATACAAATCAAATACTGTTGCTTCAATCCAACTCCGCCCCGCGCCCCATCGTAGCAATCACCCCATGCCAGATGCTACCCAGCATCATAACCCGGCCTGGGAAAGTAACCTTGAAGAAAGACACCAACCCAAACATGCATTCCAGAGATTACAGCCTCGCAGGGCTGGAAATTTCCAACAGGGAAACACGGAGCAAGAGAGTGACATGTGAAGCGTTACGATGTATACAGAACATTGAAACGGGGAACATGACAGATGAGACAGAGATGAGGTTGTCCATTTTTAAAGTTGAACAACCCAGCATTTCCGCAATAGGCTTTTTACATGCAATATGTTTATACTTTTAGTTTGTTATACGCTGCTGCAGAACTGCAATACCAAGTGTGCTGTTATTTGATGGAGAAAAGAATATTTGATGAATAAATGGGCAGACATATTTCGCATTAAGAAAAAATAATTCCCCATAAATGGGAGTTTGAAGGGCGAGAAATATCCCTCTACTGAAATGCGATTTCATTCAGTTTCTAAAATATGATATGTTGTTATACCAGAGTCATAACTGAGCTGTAAACTGAGGCAAAGTTCCATTTCTGGAGCTGCTACAAATTCAGCTTCAAGCACAGGAGCTACAAATCACTGCAAGGGAAAAAGAGGCGCTCCGGAAAACTCAGCTTAATAAAACTCCTGTGCCAGGCAACTTCTCTGCAAAATCTTACTGGTTAAGCTGTCAACCCAAGTAATGAATGAGATACGTCAATGTTGCATGTTGCTGCAATCTTGGCAAGTGGAGCTCAAATCCTTCACTGCTACAGAAGGTCCCGTCGCATTGTTGACAGTGGATTTTTAGGAAACCATAGCCAAGAGATTAGGCGAGAGAAAAGCAGATCTGATTCACTGAGATCAGTCCAAATGTGTTCCCAGAAGGGAAAGGAAAGAGCACCAAGGGTGGTCGGTGGTATCGGTTCTAACCATTCTAGAGGTAAGAAAGCACCTCTGATCTTTTCGATGCTGAGAAGGCTTTTGACAGGTGGAATGGCCTTATTGCGTCAGAGGGTCCAGCTGTCCCCATGGCCTTCAAGTTCATGGGGGGGGGGCGGGGAGAAAACAAGAAGGACCCTTGCAGCAGTCACTGTGGGTGCATCTTGTATTCTCCCCCCACCCTCACGAACATGAAGGCCATGGGAACAGCTGGACCATCCTGTGCTGCAACCATAATCAGAGGGTCCCGCTACTTTAAAACCTGGGGGAGGTCACATTCATGTCTGGGGCAGCAGGAGAAGACAGGCAGCCGATGAGAGATGGGGTACTGCCAGAAGAGGGATGACTCAGTGCAGTGTTGAGGGAGCAAGTGATGGGGCAGGAAAATCAGGCTGGAATTCTGACCCAGAAGCAGCCAAAAGCAGGGTGGCAGGGCTCAGCAGCCATGCCAGCTCCTCCAGAAATGCCAATACCCACAGACAAGGTGAATGGTGAACCTTATTTCTCATCAGAAAAGAAGCCAAAAATATGGTTAAGTGGCTTTGACTCTGAGCAATGTGGCATGAAAGAAAAGGGGTGGGATGGAGCTGTCCCCTTTCTCATTTATGATTTAGTCAGGCATTAGAACCATTGGCAAATGCAGTTTGCCATGAGGTAAAAATGTGGGTTTAAAAATGGCTGCTGGGGAACCAGTTTAAATTGTAGGCTGATGAAACAGTTCAGTGATTGTTTAAATATCAACTTTTTGCTTAGTCAGCCTAGAGACTCAGTTGAAAAAGTGATTGATTTAACTAAAAAATATGGAGCAACTTTCCAGATTTGCAACTTCTGACAAATTTTTAAATAATACAGCAATGGGAATTTCAGTGGAAAAGTCAATCAAGTCTACAGCAACCGGCATTGTTAGAGAAAAACAGTATAAGACTCTGTTCAGCTATGATGGCTAAAATGGAAATGGAATAAAGAAGCGGGAATGCTTCCACATTTCTGGTGGCAATACCAAGAAGCTCCACCATTTTGGAAAGCGCTACATCTAAAAGTGCAACAAATTCTAGTTTTGCCTTAAATACTCACCATCCCATGAAATCTTATTGACTAACAATAGTTTGTGGATGAACATGATTTGTTCTCCCAGTGGCAAGAGACGAACCTGCCAAATACCGGAAATGTCCCAGTTCGGCTTCCCCAGAAGACGGGCAGCTGAAATTAGGGGAGGGGGCTTCCATCTCTAAAAGCACAACCTAGAGCAGTAGAGTTGGGGGGGCCCCTTGAGTAGGACAGATGACTTTTCTCCCACATTCAGATGATGGCTTTATTTCATGTTCTCCTTATGTACCTTATTGCTCAGATCTTGCCCCGAATCTCAATGTTCAGTGAATTTCAAGGGGATCAAATAGATGTGCTTTGGACAATTTGGATTTCTCTTATGAAACTCGTGTTGACAAGCAGAGAAAATTCCTTAAATCTCAAGGTGGGTATCAGATTTAAATAAAGAGGAAAAAAAAATAGTTAGGGAAAAGGCAAGGCAGTGGAGATCACAGCACAGATTTATAAATCCTAAAACAGCATAAAGTGAATGTAACCCAAGAGGAAGAAGAATTCCTTGGCCAGAAAGGAAGATCTGAGGGGGAGGGATACCTGCCGGGGCTTCCTCCAGCGTAGGTGTGGCTTCTTTCTGTCCCTCTTCAATCCATGTTGTGATTCCCACGTATCCGCAGCATGTAATGCGTGTGCAACAGAATAGAGAGCGTTGTAGATGCTGTAGCTGAAACCGGTCATCTTCTCATCAAAGACGGAGGCCGGCAGGGCGTCCAGGTTCTCCTCCCCTGTGCAAATCCTTCTGCCCTCAGGTGAGGCCAGACCTGCCTTCACAACCTCACAGTCAAATGCGACTTCCCACCAGAGGGAGAAAGACGTCTCCACGTGGCCCGTGTGGATTCAGAGCCCAGAGATAATTCCTGAATCCTGGCACCAGCTTTGTGTGGACTGTGAAGGACGAAGCTCCTTGGAGGGACTTCAGTTTCCACCACTCGTAGTGATAGCCAACAGCGGAAAATTCCCACTGCGTAGTCAGGATCCAAACCTTTCCAGAAGGAGTGTGGTTCTCCGCTTCATAAAAGGAGAGGGATGCTATCAGGCTTTGCAGCGTATTTGAGTCCCCTGAGACAATCACAACCTGAGCATCACTGTTCCAAATTGTCCAAAGCACATCTATCTGATTCTCTTGCAATTCACTGAACATTGAGATTCGGGACAAGATCTGCTTCACAAAATGTATGCAAATGTCATTCTGGGCAAGAGTGACTTTCAAAATCCGGATGAAATTTTTGCCACTCTCCGATTTCTGCACAACAATCCCAATCCAGTTCCATTGGAAATATAGAAGCAGCTGGACAATTGCTGCATTCTGTAGCTGATACTGAGGATCGAACTGGTGGAAGGTGGGGAACCGGCTCTTATCGCTCAAAACCGGGTCAGAGAAGCGGTAACCTAGCTGAAGGGATGGTAGAGATGGAGGAGAGGGGAAGAATGAAGCGAGGCAAAAGGAACCTGGAATTTCTGTGACTAACCTCCGACCACCCAGCCCTGCACGGCGTCCCATCCTAGAGCCCCCATCTTGGCACCTCCATGATGTGTTCTCTCCCGGTCACAGAATTGGCTCTGGGGCGTGTTGGCAGTAACCGCAAAGGGCAGAACTTACAACATTACATCTGCATTCCCCCTTTCATCCGGTTATGTGTCCAAGTACCTGAGGAATCTTGAAATTGCCAGAGATGGCTGCCATCTGGTAGGAGATCCGGGAGTTGAGACCCCCAAGGACAGAGAGCAGGTTCTCCCGTGCGTCACACTGATAGTTGGGAAACGGTTTTCCCCGGCTGGAGAGCAGAGACAGGCCGACGTCTGGGGCCATGCTGGCATACTGGTTCTCTTCGTAGATGCGGAAGCCCAGCGTGATGTTGGGGAGGAGCCGTGGATCCTTGTTGACCTCCTGGACGGCAAATGCCAAGGCCAGGATGTGCTGGTAGTTCTTGGGAATAGGTCTTCGTTGCAAGGGTTTGAGGAGAAAAATTAGACAGGAGCAGGAGGAAGAATTTTATTTGGTTAAGAAAGCATTACCAAAATTCAAGGAGTTAATCATAAAGCAGATAAAATACAAATTAGTTGATTTATCTTACTGCTGTCAGAAAACAGTGTTCTTGTCAATCGCTTGATCATGTCACTATTAATCAGATCCAGCCTTTGCACACTGACAAGTCCTGCTTTACATTCTCAAGCAAATTTCCCAATCTGGCATCCTTCACCTATCGTACCATCAGAGTCATTTTGAATTGGGTTGATTTATAAATCCAATCAATTAGATTTCAGTGAATTGCAGTGAGTTAAACTGAATGCCTGGCCAGCTTGACTTTTGCTGGCTAGCAGTGATTAAGCCAACACATCTGGATGGCCCCAGTTAGAAAGCGCACTGAGCTGGCCTGGGGATTGTCACAGAAGTTCACTCCCCTTACACAGAAGTACCCAGGACTGATAGGAGATTGGTGGGAAGCCAGACTCGGTGGGACAAAAGAGAGACCTTCTCTACGTGGAATGTAATGAGACCATGAAGCACGGTCTTACAAGCCAAAGGAATATTGAGATGGGAAGATGAATTTAGCCCAGCCGTAAGAGAGAGGACCCTAGCATTAGTGCCCCCCAAATTCAGCCAAAATTGGCTTCTCCGCAGCATGTACCCTGCCTTGAGGAACACGGAGAAAAGGCCGACTTTCTGTGGCAAGCTGTTCTTCCCCAGGGAAGAGCCAGAGGACTTGAGCAGGGGATCCAGATAATCCACTTTATCAAGGGTCCTCTGAAGCAGAGTGCCAACCACCCTCTCAACAACCTTCCCCAAAAAGGGAGGTTGGAGACTGAACAACAGTTGTCTAACATGGTTGGATCCAAGGATGGCCTCTTTAAAAAGGTGCACACTATTTTCCCCTTCAAGGCAGGCAGTACCACCCCCTCTCATAAAGAGGAATTAACCACTGCTTCGAGTGAAGGAGTAAAACAAATACCTGAACAAGACTTCCAAAGGACCAAGGTCCTTGAATTCAAGTAGCCTCCTTCATCATTTGCTTAGGCATCTGCAGATGCTGGCTCACCAGGTAACTTAAATCAGCACTTTTATTGTTGAATGAGAACTAGAAAGTAGCTAACCAAAGAAACTGATTTGTGCCAACCTCCGCTTTATTAACTGTGTATTCTCATTAGAATCAGAAAATGTAACCCATCTTATCAAAAATAGGATGATTGACACTGGACAACATTACTGGTCAGCATCTATTCTCCAACTCTATAAAGGTTGTTTGAACTCCTAAAGTCAGCAGAAAATTGTGGTCTGTCCCCAGCGCTGTTCAACTAAACTTGACTCAAGCAGATTGTGTGGTCTCCACTTGTACAATGGGTCATGGAGAACGTTCTCCTTCAGGACCCAACCACATGCCACCTCCCAGGAGGCCTTAACCAGCCAGGAGGGGCATGCATCCAGAACACAGTGGCTGAGCTCACAGTGACAACGATCCTTTCCACATCCTCACAATCAGCCAGCTCAAACCCCTTCCAGAAAACAGAACTCAGACATGGCTCAGTCACTTCCAAAGGATCTCCCCAGTCAGAGTCCAACTCTGAGCAACTTTGTCTGAAAGATGCTGAGAATTCTTCACAGCAGCCCTGTAAGGGGTCCCCCAGCTCTTTCTTGCCCAGGAGGGACCTGGACCCTCGAAATAGGACTGCTCGGTTCCTATCTGCAGATACAATAAAGGCCGAGAAGTAAGTGTGCTTCACCGCCCTCATCACCACATGGTAAGTCCTAATATAGGCTCTGACCTGTGCTCCGTCACCTTCGCTCTTTGTCTTCCTCCAGCAGTGCTCCAGGTATCTCTTGTGCCATTTTCATCCTGGACCCTGCCAGATGGAGTTCTCTTATCGACGGGGTCTGCAACATGACCTCTCTGCATGACTGGGTGGGACGGGCTGATGAAGCGGGGAAGAGGCGATCCCTCAGGTAACCCGGTCCCATGCCATGTACGGCTTTAAAGGTGATGACCAACGCCTTGAATTGGACCCAGAAGCAAACTGGCATCCAGTGCAGCTCACGAAGCAAAGGTGTTTTATGTGCCCTTCTAGGGGCACCAAAAATAGCCCGCGCAACCACATTCTGGACCAGCTGAAGCTTCCGGATACTCTTCAAGGGTAGCCCCATGTAGAGCGCATTATAATAGTCTATATGGGAGATAACAAGGGCGTGAGTGACTGTCCGAAGGGCTTCCCGATTCAGGAAAGGGTGTAACTGGTGCACAACACGAAGCTGTGCAAAGGCCCTTCTGGCCACGGCTGCCACCTGCTAACCAAATATGTCTTTGGTTTACCGTGTAAGGTAGCATATTTGGAATTTATCTGAAACATTTTTTCTATTTCTTCCTCCATCTTCTCATCTTCCCAGCCTATTAAAATTGCTAACATTTGTATAATCATTCCTTCCATTTCTTCTTCCTTTCCTTCTGATATAACTGATGAACTCCCGGCAGTCTCCTGTGGGTGTTAAGCAGGAGGGAAGAGAACACCCAGCCTGAGGCACCCTGAAAATCACGGGGTTCTGGCCCAACATCTCCCATCTGACAGAAACCAGCTTCAGAGAGAGTGTCAGGGCCAGCCTCGCTTCGCAATAAGACACAGACTCACTTAATGGGTATTAAGGATTTCTGGTTTATTGGAATGATAGCTGACAGAACGAAAAACGGGAACGGGGTAGTTGGTGTGAGGGTGCCCTTTTTATACCCTCCTGTATTGCCCCGGGCTTCCCCACCCTTCTTTGTCCCGATCCCTCTTGATGGGACCCTTGATGGCTGCCTGGGCATTTTCCCGGTGTCTTCCTTTGTCTCCCAGCGTCGGTTGTGTCCTCCGGGGCACCAGGCGCGTCTTATCTTCGTTCCTCTGACGTCCTTCTTTTCAGCTGCCTATGGGTTCATGGGTGTGGGTGCTTTTGGGTGCTTGTGTTAATCCTTGGTTTGATTATCTCCTTCCTCTTCTCCTTAATGATCATGATCCACGTTGTGAGGCTCTTTGTGCCTTGCAACGAGGTCATGACAGAGAGGAGGAGAACCACGTGGCCTGATGCACTCCACTCTCACTCTCTGCAGCCAGTCCAGGACACCATGGTTGACAGTTTTCTGTCCTCCCCAGCTGGCACTTCTGAGGACGTATCGCAGGCTCACTTCTCTGGCTCCACCCGGTTGTTAGACAACTGAAGATAACAAGGGAGGTGACCTCGACAGAAGCACGCAAGAACCGCTGCTAGGCAAAGGGGGCTGAAACGTTCCTTAAGTCCTGGGAAACAAGATAACATTTGGGAGAGGATCAAGCAGATTCACTGGGGCAGAAGAAGGAGGGGAAATCCAGCACAATCTGATTGGAAAGATTTCGTTCCTATAGCCACTCTCAAGAAAGTGGCTCTCTGGTCATCTCATGGAGTTGATTTTCTGCTCTGACCCACCTAATGGGGCTGAAAGGAACCCTCCAGCAGGGTTCAAATTAGCTTTGCACCCGAGTGACCACCCTGCCTCTCTATTATTTATTTATTTATTTATCAAATTTGTCACCACCCATCTCCTCCAACTTTGGCCACTTTGGCCACATAATGAGAAGACAGGACACCCTGGAGAAGATGCTGATGCTAGGGAGAGTGGAAGGCAAAAGGAAGAGGGGCCGACCAAGGGCAAGATGGATGGATGATATTCTAGAGGTGACGGACTCGTCCCTGGGGGAGCTGGGGGTGTTGACGACCGACAGGAAGCTCTGGCGTGGGCTGGTCCATGAAGTCATGAAGAGTCGGAAGCGACTAAACGAATAAACAACAACAAATCTCCTCCAACAGGAGGGACTCTGGGCGGTTTACAATATAAAACAATAAATATATAATAAAATTCCAATAAAATCCCTCTAAAACAATTTCTCAATTACCCCATCTAAAAAAATCCAGATGGCTGTGATCTCCTTCAGTCATCATGTAGGAGGGGCACTTCAAGGCACTAGCCAATCCCATGTATGGCGATTCTCCTCCCTGCCCCAAGCCCGGTGGCAGAGCCAGGTCTTCAGTTCCCTCCAGAAGGCCAGGAGTGATGGGGCTAATCTCACCTCCGGGGGCAAGACGTTCCAAAGGGCGGGCATTACTGCAGAGAAGGCCCACCTCCTGGACCCCACTAGATGGAATTCTCTTATCAACGGGGTCCATAGCATGCCCTCTCTGCATGATCAGGTGGGACAGGCTGATGATGCGGGGAAGAGGTGGTCCCTCAGGTAACCTGGTCCCATGCCATGTAGGGCTTTAAAGGTGATAACCAACACCTTGAATTGGACCTGGAAGCAAACTGGTATCCAATGCAGCTTGCGTAGTAAAGGTTTTTGTGCTCCCTCTAGAGGCACCAAAAATAGCCTGTGCAGCTGCATTCTGGACCAGCTGAAGATTCTGGATACTCTTCAAAGGTAGCCCCATGTAGAAGGCATTGCAGTAGTCTATATGGGAGATAACAAGGGCATGAGTGACTGTCTGAAGGGCTTCCCAATCCAGGAAGGGGCATAACTGGTGCACAACACAAAGCTGTGCAAAGGCCCTTCCGGCCACAGCTGCCACCTGCTCTTTGAGCAGGAGCCGTGAGTCCATGAGGACCCCCAGGTTATGCACTGGGTCTGTCTGGGGCAGTGCAACCCCATCCAGAACTAAAGTTGACAATGTCCCGGATATGGAGGAACCCTTAACCCGCAGCCACTCCGTCTTACCAGGGTTCAGCCAAAGCCTGTTGTTCCCCATCCAGACCCCTACAGCACCCAGGCACCGAGCGAGGGCAGTCACAGCATCACTTACCTCACCGGGGATGGAGATATACAATTGAGTATCATCAGCATATTGATGGTACCTCATCCCGTGGTGACGGATGATCTCACCCAGTGGTTTCATGTAGATGTTGAATAGGAGAGGAGAGAGAACTGAACCCTGCAGAACCCCACAAAGGAGCGGCTGAGGGTCAGCTCTCTTACTCCCTATCACCACCGATTGGGACCGGCCCTGGAGGAAGGAGGTGAACCAGCTCAGAACTACGCCGCCCACCCCCAACTTCCTGAGCTGACCCAAAAGGATACCATGGTCGATGGTATTGAAAGTCGCTGAAAGGTCAAGAAGAGCAAGGATGGATGCACTACCCCCATCCCACTCCCGCCAGAGATCATTCATAAGTGCAACCAATGCCATTTCTGTCCGATATCCGGGCCTGAAACCTGACTTAAAGGGGTCTAGATAATCCATTTCCTCCAGAATCCTCTCGAGTTGTAATGCCACCACTTTCTCAACCACTTTCCCCCAAAAGGGGAGGTGGGATACTGGAGAAAAATCACCCAGTACAGTAGGGTCCAGCGATGGTTTCTTGAGGAGGGGTTGTACCAGTGCCTCCTTAAAGGCAGTTGGAAATGCCCCCTCCCTCAAGGATGTATTAACCATCACCTGACCCATCCACACATCACCTCCTGAGCTGCTTTCACCATCCAGGAGGGACATGGGTCTAAGCTGACAAGTGGTGGCATTTACTGTCCAGAGGATCCTGTCCACTTCCTCATGTCCAACAGGATCAAATCGTTCCCAGATAACATGGTAAGTACAATCCCTTGGTACCTCCACAGACCCTGCCTCATGCTTGGAGTCTAGCGTGGAGCAGATCCGAGCGATTTTGTCTTGCAGATGCTCCAAAAACTCCTCTGCATGGCTCTGTAGGTGGGTCACTGTACCCACCTTCCCCGAAAGAGAAAGAGTGATTTTAAAGAGGGCCATTGGGCGGCATTCTGCAGACACAATAAGGGCAGAGAAGTATTCATTCTTCGCCACTCTTATTGCCTCCAGGTAGGTCTTAATAGCAGCTCTAACCAGTGTTCGGTCGGATTCAGTCTTTGTCTTCCTCCACTGGTGCTCTAGATGTCTCTTAATCCTCTTCAAAACCCTCAGCTCCTCCGTAAACCACGGGGAGCATCGAGTGTGATGAGGCAAGAGAGGTGTCACAGGAGCAATCCTGTCCAAGGCCCCAGCCGCCTCCCTATTCCAGGCAGCGGCCAGGGCCTCCACTGGACCATGCAGATCCCCGGGTATAATGCCCAGCACCCTCTGAAACCTCACTGGGTCCATCAGTTGCCAGGGCGGAACAATCGAATGGGTCCTGCCTCCCTGCGGAGGGGGGTGGCATAAGAGAAATATAAGAGAAATATAAAAGAAATATAAAAATATTTATATTTGTGCTTTATTGATTTTATTGTAATTTCTCTGTTTGATGGTTGTGAGCTGCCCAAAGTCACTGAGAGTTGGGCAGCAGACAAGTTTAATTAATTAATAATAATAATAATAATAATAATAATAATTTATAGAAGTCTACAGGAGAAATTAGCTTCTAAGGTCATCTCCTGTCAAGGGAGTATAAATAACCCACTTGTTCCATCCAAACACAGCATTATTGCTCCCACGTCCAAGGGCCCAGCTGTCTACCATGCTGCCCTTGTGCCCCTTCGCCCTCCCTCCACCTCAGCAGACTATGGCAGAGGCCGGGCGCCATCCTGGCTGTGGGTGCTCAGTTTCCCATCGGAGAAACAGTCAGCTGCACCCTGGCTCTCCAGTCCATCGGCCCCCTGGGTCAGCAACCAGAGACACAAACATGTTTTTTAACCTCCTGGCGTGCAAACAAAATCTATTGCTAAGTGCATAAAAAATTACTCGTCCCTGGAATTATCATAACAACAGTAATTCTTCATGTATCCCCTCTGGATTTTTACCCGCAAAAGACATCCAAGCGAAAACCTGCTGAAAATAAATCTGCTCTGAGCTCTCCCAAGGGGGGCTGGATAGGTCGCCGTAGCTTGTCTAGCAAGGAGGTGATTTCCTTTGAGGGACCAGACTCAATTTTCTCTTTGGTCTCAGCTCAAACATATGTAAGTCGAAGAATGCCAGATATAAATTGGCCTCGAGCCCATCCAAGGGGCACAGCCTGCCTCTTTTCTGCAAGTTCTGCAGAAGCCTTGATTTTTCACCCAGGAGGGAAGGAGAGAATGATGATTGGGCTGCCCCACCTGCTGCTGCTGCTGCTCTTCTGGCTCCTGCCTTCAACAACTCAGAAGAGGATGCAAACCATCTGTGTGTTGGGGAACCCATGGCAGACTCTGGAGGACCACTACAGGCCTGGCCATCTCATTATTGGGGGCAATTTGCCCCTGAGAATCTTGGTTTCCTCTTTGTTGCTAGACTTTCAGAAAGACCCATTCTTCTCGGATACCAAATCTTCGTAAGTTTGAGCTGGAGGGTGAAGGGGTAGAGGATTGCCTGCTTGGCTTTGGATTCAGGGCCTTCTTTCAGAGATTCTTGTTCTGGTGATGTTTGCAATGTCCCGGCACAGTTCAGGAGCTTTGGTGCCTTTCTCGATGAAGAGCCAAGCTCACAAAATAGTTCAGAATGTTCCACTTTCTCAGGACTTCAGCAGGAAGATGATAGACAGCTTCAAAAGAGAGGAGGCAGAATAGATCCTAAACTTGGGTGACCTAGTGAAGAAGTTGATTTCATATTAATTTGGACAGAAAGTGATGGGGGAAAACTCAAAGGAAAAGCCAATCTGTTTACAGGGTAGAGGTGCAGGAAGAAAAGGCAACTCAGTTTGGGGATCCGTAGTGCTCCTTAGTAACAGCCTTCAGTAAACGGATGCTGTGGCCCCTGCTGGAATATTGGGAAGAGCGAGGGTTATCCGAGCTGACGAAGCTGCTTGAGGGGACAAGCAAATAGACTGGGGATCCAGTGCGGTGATTGGGAAAGAAGGCAGCCACCAGAGCAGAGGGAAGAAGGGGGTATGGTACAGGGGTAAGAAAGAGGGTGGATGAGGAGTAAGAGGAAGGTTTCTCTGCTTTCTGAAAAATTCCTCCAGGCTAAAGGCAAAAAGATTCAAAACCAATACAAGGAAGCCCTTCTTGAAAAACCAGACCCAGTTAAATGGTGGGACTTGCCCCAACCAGTTGTGTGGAGGGTTTTCAAGGGGGTGGATTGATTTGTGGAGGAGATGGATATCATGGGCTGTGTGAAAAGCGCAGCACCCAGGCAGCAGGCTCTAAATACCAGCTCCTGGGGAGAGACAGGCTTCAATGCACCTGTAATGGTTTCTCACCATCTTATGATATCACATACCTTCATCATGGCTTGTTCTCCAGCTCCGTTTGCTTGCACTGAATGGCAGAGGCAGCTTCCCAAAGTGGCTTTACTATTGACAAGTGCAGGAGCTGTGAGGTCAAAAGCTTGGCCTTCTGAGTGTGAAGAACATGCCTTGACTGCTCAGCTGTGATCCTCCTCTGAGAAACCACCTGGGATTCCCATTCCCATGGATCTGAACCAGCGGTCTGTTGAGTATTGCAGAAGCTACCTTATAGCCAGCTACCTGAGAGCCAGTGTGGGGTAGTGGTTAAAGGCATGGAGCTAGAAACTGGGAGACCCTCAGTTCTAGTGCCGCCTTAGGCACAAAGCCAGCTGGGTGACCTTGGGCCAGTCACCCTCTCTCAGTCCCAGGAAGAAGGCAATGGCAAACCACTTCCAAAATCTTGCCAAGGAAACTGCAGGAGCTTTCCAGGCAGTCACTGGGAGTCAACACTGACTCAAAGGCACACACAAACATATCTTAGACCACAGATTACTCACATTTTGAGACTGTTTGGATTCTCAAACGTAGTACTTCTCAGTCCCTACCACTGTTTCAAAGGAGTGTCATCCAGATAACATTCTTAATCAGATGTTTTTGGCCAAAGCCTCAGAACAAAACCAAAAGTCCAGGAGAACATCAGAAAAAGGCAAAACAAACTCCATCAGCACACATCACCTCTCCTGTAATGTTCCCTGATGTCTTTCTCATTGTAGAGTCATACCCAAGAACTACCAGCAGTTCCTGGCCTTGGTATTTGCAGTCACAGAGGTCAACAAGGACCTGGTTCTCCTCCCCAACGTCACACTTGGCTTCCGCATCTACGACAATAGCCAGATTGAGAGGAGGATCTCCTTGAACAGCCTCTCTCTGCTCTCCACACGAGGCCGAATGGTTCCAGGTTATAAATGTGACAGGCAGGACACCCTGCTGTCCGTCATCGGTGGGTCTGACTCCAAATCCTCAAGGCAGATGGCCCCCATCTTCACCATCCTGAAGGTCCCACAGGTAAGGGGTTCCATTGGATATCGGTGTGGGGCAGAACAGAATTGAACACAGAAGCCAAAGACAGTCCAAGTAGTTTGGGGGCACATTTTTTTATTTATTATTATTTTTTAAAATTTATTGGCCAACTCCACTGGGCTCTGGGCAGTGTACAAAACTAGAGAAAACATAAAAACAGTGAGAAACATTAGATCAAAAGGCAGCCCAGACTAAAATACTCTGCTAACAAAACCAACAACACAAAACAGGTGCCATTAAACAATGACAAACATCAACCCCAGGCCTGGGACCAAAGCCAGGTCGTCAAGGCTTTCCGGAACCCCAGGAGAGAGGGCGCCCTCCTCATCTCTGGATGGATGCTGTACCAGAGGGTGGGGGCCACAATAGAGAAGGCATTAGAGAAGGCTGCTGCATTTTATTTATTTATTTATTTATTTATTCATTCATTCATTCATTCACTCATTGATTCGTTTTATCATATTTCTTTACTCCCCATCTTGTATTGCATTGACTCTGGGTGGTTGCATTTTGAACTAGCTGCAGCTTCCGGGTGGTCTTCAAGGGCAGCAATAATCCCAGCGTGGGGTGAGCAGGGCATGAGTGACTGACTGAAGGGCCTCCCGGTCAAGGAAAGGGCATGACTGGCACACAAGCTGTACCTGTGCAAAGGCCCTCCTGGCTACAGCTGCCACCTGCTCTCCTAGCAGAATCTGTGAGTGCAGAAGGACCCCCAAGTGGTGTGCCATCCTTGACTGGGGAAGGGCAGCCCCATCCAAAACCAAAGATGGTGACATCTCTGACCCAGGGGGTCCAACAGCCACAGCCACTCAGTCTTGTTAGGATTGAGCCGAAGTCTGTTTTGCCCCATCCAGACCCGGACAGCCTCCAGACACTGGGTCAAGACATTGGGAGCTCCACCTGTGCCACTTGGGTGGAAATGTAGAGCCTGGTATCATCCGTATATGGATGATACTGCACCCCAGACAGGCGGAGGACCTCACACAGTGGTTTCAGGTAGATGTTGAAAAGGAGAGGGGAGAGTGATGAGCCCTGATGTACCCACACATGAGGGGCCACAGACACGATCCCTCCCCCCTGTCAAAATGGACTGGAACCGACCACTGAGGAAGGAGGTGAGCCACTGGAGCACAGTCCCTCCCACTCCTATCCCCTGAAAGCGGTCCAGAAGGGTCCTGTGGTCGACAGTATCAAAAGCCACTGAGAGATCAAGGAGCACTAGAGTGGATGCAGCACCCCCACCCGGGCTCCCCCAAAGGTTATCTGCAAGCATGACCAATGCTGTCTCTGTACCGTACCCTGGTCTGGAGCCAGACTGAATCGGGTCCAGATCATTCATCTCCTCCATGATCCTCTGTAGCTTTCTTCCAACCACCTTTTCCACAACCATCCCAGAAAGGGGAGATTGGAAGGTGGCTGATAATTCTACAACTGGGAAGGGTCCAGCAATGACCTCTTGAGGAGGGGGCAGACCACCACTTCCTCCAAGTCTGATGGGATCACCCCCTCTCTCAAAGAGGCTGAAACCACCAGATGAACCCGCCCTGTGGTCACCTTCCAGGCAGCTTTAATAACGCAGGAGGGGCCAGGGTCTAAAAAACCGGTGGCTAGACTGAGAGACATAAGGATCTTGCCCACTTTCTCAGGGGTAACAGAGTCAAACTCAGCCCAGATAAGGTCAGAAGGCTGTTTCCTCATGAGAACTTGCCCAGTCGGAGTCCAACTCCAACATCAGGAGTACGTGACTTGGAGACCCCATTCTACAATTGAATTCATATTCGTATTTCGTGAGTCAGAATATTATAACCCCAAAGGACAGATAATGAGATATTTCAGAAATACTCCCAGAGAAATTCCTTCTTAACTGATTCTTTGTAATCCCCTTTTAATCCAGTTTATACTTGGTTTTGGGGTACAGTTTTGCTGCCTTGCTTCTCACCTGTGACACCAGGTATAAAATGCCACTGGGGGGTCTTCTTTGGGTGGGAGGATTAACCTCGTCACTCAGAGTGAAGCTACCTCTATTTCAGCCCAGCTGGTAGGGCCACAAATCATATGATGGATATACTTAAAGCCATCAGAAAACTTGACCTTGTCTACAAAAAATGGTTGTAAAAAAGCATCTTGCTTTCTCCAGCTTGGTGTTGGCTTTGAGGTCACTCAGGGAGGCAGAACTGCTTTTCCTTCCTTCTTCCGGATTAATCCCAAGGAACTTCCTCAGTATGTGGGTTTAGTCCAGCTGCTCCTGCACTTCCAGTGGAACTGGGTTGGGCTCCTGGCCCCCAAAGACGACAGAGGAGCAGGTTTCATCTCCTCCCTGGTGCCAATGCTCAAGGCGAAGGAGATCTGCCTGGCCTTCAGTGAACTGTTGGAATCTGATAACATGTTGAAAACACCTGATAAACTATCAAAATTTCTTCAGATTCCAAAATCTTGGTTTAAAGCTGAAATTATTATTCTGTTTGGAGCCTCCAGTATTATTAAAATTTTACACATGAAGCTGGTTTATTATGAAGAACTGACTAAAACTTCATTTGGGAAAATCTGGATCCTGACTTCCCATTGGGATGTTAGTGTGATGGCATTTCAAACAACATTGCAAATCTTGAAGTCGTTCCATGGTGCTTTGCATTTCAGGGACCACTCTGGTGACATATCAGAATTCCGGCATTTCATCCTGTCTTTAGACCCCTTGAACCCTGAAGGAGACGTTTTTCTCCCTCCATGGTGGGAAAGGGTCTTTGACTGCCAATTTCTGAAATCAGGTGAAATCCCTGAAGAGGGAGGGGGAGAATGTACAGGGAAGGAGAATGTCCAGAATCTGCCAGCTTCCGTTTTTGAAAAGAGCATGACGGGTGGAAGTTACAACATCTACAATGCCGTTTACTCTGTGGCACACGCACTACAGGCAATGCATGAATCAGGAGCCCGACCAGCTTTGTTGAGGCTTGGAAAGAAGATCTCCAATGTCCACTCGTGGCAGGTAATGTCTCTGCCTTTTCCATTCCAAAGATACTTAAGCGAGGAAGGTTCCCACATATATGTACTAAATTACTTATTAAATACCTGTACACTACAACTCAAAACAGAGTTGTGAAGAGTCAAGAATTTGATCGCATATAATCAATCAAAACATATTAAAAGACAAATTATTAAAATATGCAATAAAAATGGCTGAAATACAATGTTTTGATGAAAAAGGGACATGGGGAGGAAAAGAGAGGACCCAGCCAGTTGTCCACAGTGCCAGGTGGGACAGGCCTCCCTCTCAGGTCCTGAAGGGCCTTCCACAGCTTCTTCCGCAGCTGCCTGAGTTTCCATTCCTGACCATCCCAGGCAGGAGCATCAGCCGAGCAAGATGGCAATCTGGCTGTGCTTGTGCAAGATGCTTCCACAGGTCAGTGCAACTCCCAGTGGTCACATTTGCACAAGTTGGCCTTAACATGTGATCTGAATCCAGCGTATAGAAAAAACACTAAGCTTGGCTCGCTTTAGCCTTGCTTATTTTTCAATGGCCTAGCATACTGTGTGAACTCAGGCTGTTCTGTTAATTGACCATTTGTTGTACTGTTCCAGTTGTGTGAAAGCAGCCACTGAGAAGCTCAGCACACACAGCTGGAGTTTAATGCAAAGGTGGTCCTACAGGCCTCCTGGACTGAAAGTCATTAGGCTGTTCCTCATCAAAGGCTAAATCTTGGATCTCCCTTGATCGCTATCAAGATTGGGGCAGGCACTTCCTTCCATTGGGTCAGACCTGGTACTACATTCTGCACTCTTTGACTGTCATCTCGAAAGAGTCAGGAAAGTCCAGGGGAATCTTACTGTTGTTGTGGAATTCATTGACTCATTCCCAAAACTGAGTATGTCATTTACAAGACCATGGACCATGATAAACATTAAAAATTTATATGGCTAAGGATTTCAGGAATAAAACCAAACAATGACATTTGCACTATGGCATTAAAATGTTTGTATGTCGGTATCTTTCTGGTAAAACTGGAATCAAATGAGCCATAATCCAAATATCCAATAATAGAATCTTCTTGCACTGCTGAGATTAATTTCACATGCTCCAGGATGGATTCCTACGATTTGGTGCTGCTCCTGATCACAAAGGTATTTATCAAGTACAGACATTCAACTTATCTCCTAAGATAATGGCCACCAGAGAGTGATAGAGCCACGATGTCTCATTTGCAATTACCCCAGCTCCTAAGGGTGTCTTCTGTTTCAGATTCTTCCATATTTGATGAATGTCCGGTTCAATGATAGTGCTGGAAATGAAGTCTCATACTCAGAAAACGGACTGGGATCTGCTCGTTATGATCTTCTGAACTGGGTTTTCCTCCTCAATCAAACTTTCATCCCTGTGACAGTTGGGCAAATAGATCCTGGGGCTCCCCCAGGCCAGGATTTCACCATTAACCCAGATGCAGTCATCTGGGCCACAAAGGTATAAAGAAATGTTCTGAATTCGCAGTGAAAGACCTGCTTTGCATGTAACACATTTGAGGTCTGCATGCCCAAGAAGGGTTGGGATTGGGAAAAACTCATGCTGGAAACCCAGGGTGGAATTGAAGCATGAGACAGAGAACTCCATGGACCTTTACTGGACCTTTGTGATTCTTTCTTTCAGCAAGGCTATAGGACATTGTCACAGGCCTTGCTTTGCCCACAGAGGTCCCAGTTCCAATCTCCAGCATCCATTGGTGGGTTGGGAACACCACTGACCTAATTCCCCCAGGAGCTGTTCCTGGTTCCTGGTAGACCATGGTGAACCAGTTGTTTCGAAGACATTCTGAAGATGGAAATGGGAATGTGGAATGGAATAAATGATACGTGCTCATTGCGTAGGCCATCTCAATCATTCTTCTTTTCTCTTTTAGAAGGTGCCCTTTGCCAGGTGTGGCATGAAGAGGTGCCATGCGGGGGAGAGGAGAAGCGTTCCAGAGGGCGAGCAGGTCTGCTGCTACCAATGTGACCCTTGTCCAGAAGGGACCATATCTGATCTGACAGGTAGGGCAAACCTTGCAGGTTTTTTCAACTGCAGATCTTCCTGGGTCAAGGACATTATTCAGTTGATCAAAATATTAAGATATTTTTGGTCATTTTTGGTAAGATTGACATGCTTAAAAGTATTCCTACTTTTCAGCAGAGACTTTCAGTATATGGACCTAAACCGTCTTGCCCGCAAAGACCAACCTTCCCACTCCTCAGCAATTTAATCCAAAGTAGTTTCAGGGCACAATTGATGGGTTCCCTATTAGCCTTTCCAGTCCTACCATCACATACCACTGGGAGAAAACAGCTACTGATCTTTCTTCTGAATGAATAATGTGGTGTGGTTGGGGTTCAAGCCTTAATTTTTATTATTTACCAGATGTTTCAGGAATGTCAGTCTCCAAGGAAATTGATATGCCGAACAAAGAAATTGGAAATCCATCTACTCATGTCTGCTAACCCCTCCATGGAAAAAAGTCTGGATGACTGATAAGAAAATCTGATTTGAAATACAAAGCAGAGAAATGGAGCCAGAGAGCTCTCAGTGCTATTTTGCCTCTGGATCATTCTTTCCTCCCTCCCTCGTGAAGCCAATTTCCCCATGAATCACTTTTGATCAGGCAAAGAGCCCCTTCCCTCTCCCACCTCCTGTCATTCTCTCTCTCTCTTTTGTTTTATGCCTACTCAGCACATACCAACAGATAATGTAGACAAACCTCTAATAGCAGTGTTCCTAGG
This sequence comes from Candoia aspera, assembly GCF_035149785.1. Lineage (NCBI taxonomy): Eukaryota > Metazoa > Chordata > Lepidosauria > Squamata > Candoiidae > Candoia > Candoia aspera. The sequence continues at coordinate 341,341,266 of NC_086153.1, forward strand.
AAGGTTTTTCTCCATAGCAGACTTCTTAACTGGAACTCCATAGATCCCTGCATGTAACCAACCCATCTCAAGACTCATCTTCAACCTAGGATATTTTGCCTTTTGTGGGTGAGCAAAATTTCTACAGTAGGTCACCATCACCATCTTTGAGTTGGCTACTGCAGAAAGGGAACAGTCATGTCACCTCAGAGACACCTGGGGGGAGGGAACTTGCTCACAGCAGATACATCTGAAATGCTTAGACAAAGACTCTTGATTGCAGATGCAGCTCGCTGTGACCCCTGCCCAGAAGACCAGTACCCTAACAAGGGCAAAGATCACTGCATGGCCAAGAAGATCCACTTCCTTTCCTATCAAGAAACCCTGGGATATGCTTTAGCTTCTCTCGCTCTTTCTCTCTCTGTGATCACGTTGGCAGTCCTGGCGATTTTCCTTAAACATCGTGACACACCGATTGTCAGAGCAAACAACAGAGATCTCACCTACATCCTCCTGGTCTCCCTCCTGCTCTGCTTCCTCTGCTCCTTCTTCTTCATTGGTCAACCTGGGAAGCTCACCTGTCTCTTCCGACAAACTGCCTTTGCCATTCTCTTTTCCATTGCTGTTTCTTCTGTGTTGGCAAAAACTGTCATGGTGGTTCTGGCCTTCATGGCCACCAAGCCAGGGAACAGGAGCAGGAAATTCTTAGGAAAGCCACTGACCAACTCCATTGTCATAGCCTGCCCCCTGGTTCAAGCAGTTCTTTGTGCCACTTGGCTGGTAATCTCTCCCCCGGTTCCCCACTTGGACTTCTACTCCTTGATAGGAGAGATAATCTTAGAATGTAAGGAAGGCTCAGCTTCAATGTTTTATGCTGTCCTTGCTTACCTGGGTTTCCTGGCCCTCCTCAGTTTCACAGTGGCCTTTCTGGCTAGGAAATTGCCTGACAGCTTTAATGAAGCCAAGTTCATTACTTTTAGCATGCTCGTCTTTTGCAGTGTTTGGATCACCTTCCTCCCCACCTACCTGAGCAGCAAAGGGAAGTCTATGGTAGCTGTGGAGATCTTCTCCATTTTGGGCTCTGGAGCTGGCCTCTTGGTTTGTATCTTTTTCCCCAAGTGCTACATTATCCTATTGAGGCCCAATCTGAATTGCAGAGAAAATATAGTGAGGAACAAAAAAATCTGAGAAATGCAGAGATAGGACACATTTATTTTGGCTTTGGGCATGGTTAAAAATTAAAAACATTTCTTACAAGTGATGAAATGAGAAAGGGGCATGTCTGTTAAATAATTGTTTTGTGGCTGATCACAATATACCTATTAACCTGCAAGAGTCACCCACCCATGCCCAGCAACAGAGAAGGAGGGCCTGTGCACCTTCACACTCTCCAGTTTGGGCAAAAGTGTTTGGACTAGATGGTCCTGTTGGTGCCTTTGAGCCAAATCATATAGAGCTTTCAAGGTTAACGCCAGCACTTTGAATGGCATTCAAATTTTTTTTTATCTCTGATATAAGCACATTTCAGATCTCAATTGTTTCTCTGTTCTGAAAATCCCATCAAGTTTTGGAAAAGTGGCACGATCTCATGTCATCAGTTTTGCAGCCAAATGGTTTTTCCCAAAGAGTCTAACCCTGGTTGTGGGCTGCAGGTGGGGCCAGAAGCAAAGAAGGGGGGGGTGTTGGCAAGGAGTTTTAAAGGATGCACAAAGACAGGCACCAGGTTGGCAGGGAGGGAGGTTGAGAAAGACAGTCCTGGAGAAGCCCAGTCCCTTCCTTCACCCCTCCCCGCAACTTTGCAAGAGGGAAGGCGAAGTTAATTCCTTCCTAAACGGGTGTAAATCTTGTTGGATGAACATATGAGGGAAAGCTGCCTGCATCCTTGAAAAAAAACTTGCCTGGAGTTACTGCCAGTGGTTTCTGTTTCTGTTTCTGTTTCTGTTTCTGTTTCTGTTTCTGTTTCTGTTTCTGTTTCTGTTTCTGTTTCTGTTTCTGTTTCTGTTTCTGTTTCTGTTTCTGTTTCTGTTTCTGTTTCTGTTCAGCCCAGCTCAGCAGCAGCTCTTTTTGCTCAACACGTGTGCACTTGTAACTATGCTTTTGTATTCCAGGTTCTGAGTCCCTCTAGGGATCTAGAGGAGGAAACTGTTTATGTTCTCCATGTCTTCTCTGAATACAACTTTTTCGCTGAAATGCCTAGTGTCTTCTTTCTGACCTCTCATGCCAAATGCTTTCCAGCACTCTGCACATGCATCAACAGGTTATGAGCCCAGGCGACCCTGGCACAGAGAGAGCTTGACACCTCATCTGTATTTTAAAGGCAAGTGAAAAAGACTTGTGAGGATTTCTTCTTAGAGCCACATGGAGACTTTCCAGCTGCTTCCCAGTTTGCAGAGCTGAGGTGACTTGCAAGAGAAGAAAGAAGCCATGGCTGCTACTGCTACCTCTCAGCCCTCACCAATGCTGCTCAAGCATCTATCAGAGACAAACTACTTAAATTGGAGTTTCAGAATGGAAATGTACCTGCACAACTAGGGCCTTTGGAAGCCAATCAGTGAGCAAACCCCCTTAACCCCAGCAATGCATGGATTAGACAGGATGAACGTGCCGGAGCATCCATTATTTTAGGAGTTGAGGACAATCAGCTAGTGAATGTGTGTGGCGTGCAGTCTGCAAAGCAACTTTGGGATGCTTTGAGAGACTTATATGTGAAGGCAACAGCAGGGAGTAAAGTTTCCCTGACCAGAAAGCTTTATAAGGCCCACTTAGCAGAGGGAAATAGCCTTCCTGAACACCTGATATACAGCACCTGTTTGTTGAGCTGCAAGAAAGAGTCATTGAGTGTGCACCTCTGACAAAATCCTACATCATTTTGTCTTCACTGAATGAAAACTGGGACACCCTAATTTGTACCCTGGGGGCAATGCTCGAAACAGAACTCACCCCCTCGTATATGTCTGGCTGCTTGCTCGCAGAGTGGGAGAAGAGATAGGAAAGATCCCTCCTATCTCTTCTGGGAAATCACAGCACAAGAAAGCCAGGGAAAAGAAGGGAAATGAAGCTGAAGCAATAGCACTAACCAGCAGGCAATGCTTCAACTGTGGTTTTATTTATTTATTTATTTATTGCTCAAATTTAGCCACTGCCCATCTCCCCCAAGAGGGACTCTGGGCGGTTTACAATAAAATCCAGCACAAAATATAAACATTAAAATCACATAAAACAGTTATAATAAAATACAGTAAATAAATAAAATCCAAGAAAGGTATAAAATCCAGGCTGGTGGGAGGGACTCTAGGGTGCAAGCCACCCTCAAGGATGGTTATTCACTTTCCCGCCCCAGGCGAGACGGCAGAACCAGGTCTTCAGGGCCTTCTGGAAGGTCAGGAGTGAGGGGGCCTGCCTCACCTCCAGGGGCAAGATATTCCACAGAGCAGGGGCCACTACAGGGAAGGTCCATTTCCTGGGCCCCACCAGATGAAATTCTCTTATGGACAGGGTCCACAACATGCCCTCTCTGGATGATTGGGTGGGGCGGGCTGATGTAATGGGGATGAGATGGTCCCTCAGGTAACCTGGCCCCATGCCATGTAGGGCTTTAAAGGTAATAACCAACACCTTGAATTGGACCCAGAAGCAAACTGGCACCCAGTGCAGCTCGTGCAGCAATGGTGTTATATGTGCAAACCTAGGGGCACCAAAAATAGCCCGCGCGGCTGCATTCTGGACCAGCTGAAGCTTCTGGATACTCTTCAAGGGTAGCCCCATGTAGTGCGCATTGCAGTAGTCTATATGGGAGATAACCAGGGTGTGAGTGACTGTTCAGAGGGCTTCTTGATACAGGAACAGGCGTAACTGGCACACAACCCAAAGTTGCGCAAAGGCCCTCCTGGCCACGACTGCCACCTGCTCTTCGAGCAGAAGTCATGAGTCCAGGAGAACCCCCAGGTTACACACTGAGTCTGTCTGGGGCAGTGCCACCTCATCCAAAACTAAGGATGACAGTTTCCCGGAAGATGAAGCACCATCAATCCCCAGCCACTCCATCTTACCAGCGTTCAGTTGAAGCCTGTTGCTCCCCATCCAGACCCCCACAGCCTCCAGGCACTGAGAAAGGGCAGTCACTGCATCACTTACCTCACCCGGGATAGAGATGTATAATTGGGTATCATCAGCATACTAATGATACCTCAACCCATGGTGACAGATGATCTCACCCAGTGGTTTCATGTAGATGTCAAACAAGAGAGGAGAGAGAACCGAACCCTGCAGCACCCCACAATGGAGGGGTCAAGGGTCAGATCTCTCCTCTCCTATCACCACCGACTGGGACCAGCCCTGGAAGAAGGAGGTGAACCAGCGCAGAACTATGCCGCCCACCCCAAGACTGTGCCTTAATGGCCAAAAATCAAAAGACAGGGAAGAAGAAAAAAGAGGCAACGCAGAAGAAGGCTCTCCAGACAACCCACATTGCATAGGTTTCTGAAAACTGTAATTCTGATGTATGGGTGTTAGCTTCTGGGGCTAATTGTCACCTAGGTAATTGTAAAAGCTCTTTTGTTTCACTGTCTAAAACTGACTGGCAAAGTGTGTCTTTGGCTGATGGGTCTGTGACCAAAATGATGGGACAAGGTGACTTGTATTTATCCTGCCTGGGAGAAACTGTGAAGGGTGTGCTGTATGTTCCAAATCTGCAGTCAAACCTTTTATCTGTAGCTGTTGTACATCTCTGGCCATGGCGAGTTAAGTGATGCCCTGGAGGCTGTTGAGGTCTGGATGGGGAGCAACAGGTTGAAGCTGAACCCTGATAAGATGGAATGGCTGTGGGTTCAGGGCTCTTTGGTTTCCAGAGAATTACTTTGGACTGGGATGGGGCTGCACTGCCCCAGACGGACCCTGTGCATACCCTGGGGGATCTCCTGGACCCACGACTTGTCAGAGCTGCACCTGCACTGCAATCTTCAAGTGGCTCTGGAGGAAATCAGCTTGAGACCAGTTCTTTAACTATGTACAGTCTTTACTATGTAAGCTAATTCTTACACAGCAATTATACATGGCAAATTCCTACTCACAGTAACACGGTATCACTCAAAACCACTTACACTATCCCCAACACAAAACTGTTTTAGCATGCTGGTCTTTTGCAGTGTTTGGATCTCCTTCCTCCCCACCTACCTGAGCACCAAAGGGAAATCCATGGTGGCTGTGGAGATCTTCTCCATCTTGGCCTCTGGAGCTGGTCTCTTGGCTTGTATCTTTTCCCCCAAATGCTACATTATCCTACTGAGGCCCAATCTGAATTGTTGAGAAAATTTGATAAGGAACAAGTATGTGTGACTAATACAAGGATTGAGAACTGTTATTTAGACTTTCGGGCATCTTAGTATTTCATGAGATTTCTAAAAAAATAATGAAAGGAGGGAGAGGCTTCTCCATTTAGTAATGGGTGATGAAGTGGTGTGACTGGTCACAATATACTTATTAGTCTGCAAGAGATACCCACCTTTTTATTTTTCATGAATGCCAGCTCTTCCTAGTGAGGTCCAGTGTCCAACGTGGAAATGAATATTGACCTTGAAGATTTGGATATTGATCAATCTTCAAAGTGCACTATGCACATGGGCTCCTGGTACTTTGCTGAATTCTCTACTATTCTCTCACAAATATTTCTCGCTGTTTATTTTTAATGCAAAAGTTTAAATTATGCACAGTGTTCTCTTCATTAATATTAAACATACTTCATTGATAAAAAAAGATCATGTGATGTGAATATAAAGGGATCTTCTCCTGTCTCTACTATTATTCATCCTGTCAGATTGTTATGAGGATGGATGGATGGATGGATGTGAATAAATGGAACAGTTAGCAAACTGCAATATTTGGCAGAGAGGAAGGCCAAAAATATGGGGGCCAGCCTGATCTCAACAATTGTAAATTTTGCATAAATGGTAAAATTTAGAGCAGGTAGATCTACCAAGGGACGCGGTGGCGCTGCGGGTTAAACCGCTGAGCTGTCGATCGGAAGGTCGGCGGTTCGAAACCGCGCGGCGGGGTGAGCTCCCGTTGTTAATCCCAGCTCCTGCTCACCTAGCAGTTCGAAAACATGCAAATGTGAGTAGATCAATAGGTACCGCTTTGGCGGGAAGGTAACGGCGTTCCGTGTCGTCATGCTGGCCACATGACCCGGAAGTGTCCTATGGACAACGCCGGCTCCAAGGCTTAGAAACGGAGATGAGCACCGCCCCCTAGAGTCGGACTCGACTGGACTTTACGTCAAGGGAAACCTTTACCTTTACCTTAGATCTACCATATCTTGGTACAGTGTATAATAAGGATGGGGAAATGGTGGAACAATTTAAAAAATTGGAAATATTGTAGAATCATAGTTGATGGTATGTTGTAAGGATTTAAAAAAAAAATAAATAAAAAAGGTTAAGAACATATTCTTGCCCTTTTCATTACTCCAACCCAGTGGTAGTGAGGGCTTGAGTCACTGTTGGAAGATCCTCCCAGCTGAGGTAAGTCTGCAACCGGTGCACCCTGATCATGGCCTCCATCTGCCTGTCCAAAAGTATTCATCTGGCCAGGAAGACACCCAAGTCACCAACTTGCTCCTTCAGGGCAGTGCCGCCCATTCAAAAGTGACAAAAGTGGTGTTATCGAAATATTGATGATACCGAACCCCAAACTGTCAGATGACTTCTTCCCATGCCTTCATATAGATATTAAAGAGGAGGGGAGAGAGGACTTAGCCTTGTGGCACCCCACAGTCACCAACTGGACTTGTCCACTGAGGAAGGAGAGACAACACAGAAAGAGACTCCAACTTCAAACCCATAAAGGTGATCCAGAAGGATACCGTAACTGATGGCGTCAAAGTCTGCTGAGAGGTCCAATAGGACCAGAAAAAGCTGTGAAGCCTCGCATAGCTGGCAAGACCAAGGACGCAAGGACAGCACAAGTTTCAGGAAAGTGGCTTTACTGCTATTCTGGGGGAGCGAAGACAGGCCCGCAACTAGGGTCTCACCTCACAGGGTGGTTGCTGTGGGGAAAAGAGGAGGAGGAAGGAGGATTAGCTACGTTCCCCACCTCATTTATAAAAATAATAAAGGCAAGACAGAAAATAAATAAATAAACAAGCAAACAAACAAATAAATAAATAATCTCCCACTTTCCCACAGTCTCTCATGGGTGCACTCCCCCCACCCAGCTCACAACAAAGGTAATTCATCAGGGCGACCGATACCGCTTCAGTCCCATGCCCAGCCCTAAATCCCAGCTGGGAAGGGTCCAGGAACCTCATTCTTCCAAGCCTCTCTGTAGCTGAACTCTAAACCTGGTTTGAGGAACCTTCCACAATAGCAACAGGGGGATTATTATCAAATTTAATCAGCTATAGTTTGGCTTCTAAGGGCCCTAAATCTGTACAAATATTGCGAATTAGCAGATGTATAAACAGGGGGAAGTCAGAAATGTAATAGTTCTTTTTATAATTTCTTTTTTCTTTTCTTTTTCTTCTTCCTTTTTTTTTTACTTTTTGGTATTTCAATTGTTAAATCTGCTTTGTTCATCTATTTTTTCTTGTCATTAACATGTATAAATACACACACAGAGACACACACATATATATATATTGAATCAAATTGTCCATTGTCGTATCCGACCCTTGGCAAAAGGCGAGTGAGGGTTTTAGGCCTTAAAAGCAAAACCCTCACAGAAAGCCACAACTGCCAATATGGAGACCTTACCGGAGGGGACGGGATGCCCCAACAACAACCCACATGAGGTAACCACATGGGGAGACATTGCAGACACCCTGGAAGGCCGACCATCACAACCGTGGGGAGAACGGGGGAGGCCAGCTGACAGAATTGCAGCGGCCTACCCAGAGCAACCCCTGAGGCAACTAGAAGCCCCTCACACACCGCTGAGTGAAGCGTGGATCCTGAGCAACCTGCAGACCCCGGAAACACCATGGCAGGTGAGCACAGAGGGGGAAAGGCAGAAAACCCTGGCCCTAGAATGAGAGACTCACCCACAGGATTGGAGAGCAGAGTGGCAAGGCTGGAATAGGACCTGTCGGCCCTACCTGAGGCAGTAGAATGCCTGCTCTGGAGGTTCAACCCTGGAACCGGGAACCAAGTGGCAACGGGGGAAAAACCAGCACGAGTGGCTACTGCAGGCAAGACAGGGTGGGCGGTGATGGGGGAAAGTGTGGCAGAAACCCCTGGAAGAAATGGATCCTGAGCTCTGAATGGCAGAGTATGTGAGACGGGAGGGCCCCAAGCCTCGGAAAGAGCACATGAGCAAGCAAAGCACAGGATAGGGTGGAGCTAACTGAAGGCGGGAGATATAAATCAGGGAGCAGAGCTGACACAAACAGCGCTGTAGCAATAGGGAGAGGGGTGTGACCCAGCCACGAATTTAGGGCAGAGGCGATCAGAAAAGGAGGACGACCCACCTGGGGGGAGACTTCACAGGGTTCTGAGGAAGCAGCAGACCTGACCCTAAGGGAGGTACGCAGAACATGCGCAGAGGGAGAGCCAGCTGAAGTCAGAACACCCGACAATCAAAATGAGACAGCAGTTGCCATTCCTACATTACAAGGGAGATTAGCGCCCTCTACAGGGGAAAACAAAATAAGCTCCAACACAGCAAAGAGGCCCACAGGCTGGGAAGGTGTCACACCAATCACCTGGGAGTTAGCACCACCAGTCACTAAGGGGCTGAGTAGCCCAAGAATGAAGGAGGAGTTTTTTGGGGACAGAGGCCTCAGGATCAAATTCACTGGAAACCCCAAGCAACCTGCATGTTTCCTAACACAGGGGGTTTATGAGTGAATTTGAAGGAACATTCCAATCAGAGGACACCAAGGTGCGCTATGTATGGGGGCACCTCAGGGCAGAAGCAGCTGAATGGCTGGAGGGACTACATGAGGCAGCAGCCCCTAAACTCCAAAACTTCCAGAACTTCATGAAGGTGCTAAAAGAATGCTTTGAGGACCCGCTGGCAACAATGAGAGCCAGAGCCAGCATGCAAACCATAAGGCAAGGGAGCAAGTCAGTATCTGCCTATGCTATAGAGTTTAAAACCCTAGCTGGAAGGCTAACTGACTGGCCTGAATCTTTAAAGGTTGAATATTTCGAGGGAGGCTTGTGCCCTGAAATCCTAGAGTGGTCTGTAGCACGAGGAAACCCTAAGTCGCTACGGGACTGGATATGCCTAGCGGGAGAGGTAGAGGAAGTATGGGCCCAGGTGCAGTACCAACAAGAATCATACACCATGGGATGGTGTCACGTTATGACAAAGAACCCCAATGGAAGGTGGACAGCAGACCAGCCATGGGTTGAAGGAAGAGAGCACATAGAGGATTGTGCTTTCAATGTGGGAAAGAGGGACACCAAGCAGCCAACTGTCCAGGCCCCAGAAAGCAGGGGCAATCCAAGACCAATACAAGCAACCCGAAGGCCCTGGCTAAAAAGCTCAAGATACTGGCAGCAGCTGCCTCAGAGAAGAGTCAGGAAAAGTCATATGAGGACTCGGAGGCATCTACTGAAGATGAACTCCCCCTGCCGGGAAATGACGTGAGGGTGCTCTGAACAGCGCCAAAGGTCAGGCATGGAAGGACGGGTGCAACGATCCCATGGTAAGTGGGAAGTGCCCAGAAATGATGGTGTGCACACGATTGAAAACACTAAGGGGAAGGGGTCCCATTCCAATAGCTGCACTACTAGACTCAGGGTGCACACACAACTTACTACACCCCGCTATAGTGGCCAGGCTGAAGCTATGGGTGGATAAACTAGATGACCCCATCATCTTCACCCAGCTTGATGGGGGGGATATGAAAGGGCGCCCTGTCAAATACTGTACCAAGCTAGTACTTATGCAGGTGGGGAAGCATAAGGAAGCCCTGAGGTTCCTTGTAACCCCAATCGCCCACCACCCCATGGTCCTAGGGCTTGCCTGGCTCCGATAACGCAATCCGCGAGGAGAATGGAGGTCAGGCCAAATCTGTTTCCCTGATGGGGGCCATAACCAATTATCCATAGTGCCACTGAACACACAGTCTGAACTCACAAGAGTGCTCGAGGAATTGGGGAGAAGTGAAACCATGAAAGAGGAATCCTGCATTCCCAGAAAATACAGACATCTGAAGGAAGTTTTTGGCAAAACTGAGTTGGGCCAGCTACCCCCTGACTGGAAGTCAGGTTGCGCCATAGAACTTATCCTGGGGGTGGAGCTCCCCAAGGCAAAACTATAACCCATGACCCCTAGAGAACTTGAAGTTCTTCAGGAGTTCATCAATAAAAACTTACAATGGGGCTTCATCCACCCTGCTACTTCATCTATGGCTATACTCGTACTTTTCAGAACTCAAACGGACAGGTCCTTACAGCTCTGCACAGACTATAGGGGCTTAAACGTGGTCTGTACTTCAAACAAATACCCTTTTGCCTTGATGAGGGACATGCTGACCTACCTCTCAAAGGGCAAGATTTTCACCAAACTTGACCTATGGGAGGCATATTACAGGGTGTGTGTAAGAGAGGGGGACAAGTGGAAGAACACCTTCAACCGCCAGCTAGGGTCATTCAAATATGTGATGATGCCATTTGGACTGCAGGGGGACCTGGGTGTCTTCATGCATCTCATCAATGAGATCCTACATGACTTCTTGTACCGAGGCATCCTCATGTATCTAGACGATATCATCTATTCCGAAACAATGAAGGACCATGTGGCACTTGTTAAAGAAGTCCTAAGGCGACTGCTGAACAATCACTTGTATGTCAAGCTCTTGAAATGCAAATTTCATAAGACGCAGTTGGACTACTTGGGATACAGAATCTCCAGCCATGGGGTCGGGATGGACCCTGCTAAAGTCAGAGACGTTATTGCCTGGAAACCCCCTTGAACCAGAAGAAAACTGCAGAGCTTCTTAGGATTCGCAAACTTCTATAGACGGTTCATCCCACTTTTTGCATGGGTGGTTTTGCCACTCACCAATCTACTGAAGACGAAGGAGAGAGGGAATTTGAAGGCAGCGAAAAGGCCTGGAGCTCCAATCCAATGGACTGCTGAGTGCCAGAATGCATTCGACCATCTAAAAGTGTTCTTCATGTCTGAATCAATTTTTTGTCATCCTGACCCTGCACGTCCCCTAATAGTCCCAACAGATGCTTCAGATGTAACAATTGGTGCCATCTTGCTACAGAAGGATGATGCTGGTGAATTGAAACCATGGGCTTACATCTCACGAAAAAATTTGGACACCGAACAACACTAGTACGTTTGGGAGAAGGAAGCTTTTACAGTTTGATGGGCACTGGTTACCTGGTGACACCTGCTGGAAGGGGCTCCTCATCCCTTTGAGGTTTGGACAGACCACAAGAACCTAGAGGCTCTGAAATCCCCACAGAAACTTAACCCCAAGCAGGTACATTGGGCACTATTTTTCCAACGCTTTAACTTCACACTGAAATACTTACCGGGAGGCAGGAACTTCTTGGTGGATGCCCTATCTTGCCTACCTCAGCATAACAGCCTATGGGAAGAGGTAGTAGACTCAATCATCCCACCTACCCAATTTGGGTCGGCAGCTACGATGCAGAGTCAAACAGCAGCAGCAAAAGTGGACAAGAACTTGAAAGCCAAGCTCCAGTCCATCTCTCAACAAGATACCTGGTTGAGGTTGAACAAAACTTTCCTTGTCAAAAGAATGGGACTGGGGTGGAAGGGGGAGAAATTGTACATCCGAGAGACCCCGTGAAAGAACATTCTAGTCCATTTCCATGATGCCAAAGGGGCAAGACATATTTGATTTGTGAAAACCCTCTATCTAGTACGAAGACAATTTTGGTGGCTGACCTTGAGGAAAGATGTTGAGGAGTACATGGCATCTTGCCCTGTCTGTGCCACAGCAAAATGCATCGTAGGAAAACCTTGGGTCCTCTTACAAAACAAAGAGAGTCTGAACCGTCCATGGAAACAAATCACCATGGACTTCATCGTTGAACTCCCAGAGAGCAAGAGGAGAGTGCTCATATGGGTAGTCACTGACCTTTTCTAAAAGCAGTCTCATTTCATCCCATGTGCTGGACTTCCCCCACCCAGTCAACTGGCCAAGATGTTCATTCATCACATCTATCGCCTTCATGGAGCCCCCGAATGTATAAGTGATTGAGGAACTCAATTCACCTCCAGATTCTGGAAGCAATTTCTCAAGTTGATTGGAGTTGATTAAGCACTAAGCTCCGCCCACCACTTGGAAACTGTCAGGGCAAGCAAACGGAGGAATCAGGTCCTCAAGCAATACTTGTGGTGTTACATCAGCCACCAACAAGACAATTGGGTTGATTTACTCACATTCACCGAGGTAGCATACACAAATGCGGTACACGTGAGCACAGGGTTTACTCCTTTTCAGGTCACTAACAGGCAAGACTTCGTGGCCATCCCAGAAGTCCCAAGAACTCACACCAAAATACTCTCCTTGGACCACTGGATCGCAAAACTTCGTGACAGCTGGCCAGAGATTTTTAAGGCCCTGGACAATGCCACGGCCGATTACAAAAAGTATGCTGATCGGAAGAGATCCATTCAGTGGCCCTTAAGAGTGGGAGACAAGGTTTATCTCTCTACTAAGTATTTGAAATCCAATCACCCATCAAACAAACTTGGCCCAAAGTATGTTGGCCCCTTTCCGATCACATGACTTATAAGTGATGTCACTGTACAACTTCAGCTCCAAAAAAATTATGCAATATTCACCTGGTCTTCCATTGCTGTCTACTTAAACCAGCATGAACATCGGTGTGATGGAACCCCAAACCACCCCCACCCATCCCCACCCTAATTGAGGGTGAACAACACTTAGAAAACCAGGAAATCTTAGACTCCAGACTAAGACGGGGGAAATTACAATACTTAGTATGCTTGAAACACATACCTGCAGCTGAGAATGAGTGGGTGGAGAGCCACCATGTCCATGCGCCCCGCCTGGTCAGGGCATTCCATAAACAATATCCCACTAAGCCTAACGTAGGATAGACCGGTTGCCTTCTCTTATTTATCTCCTAATTTTTTTTTCTTCTAGGTACCTCCCAGTCCAGGGGATGGAACGGGGGGGGGGGGGGGAGGCCATCTTTCCAAATGTGGGTGGCATGTAAGGTTGGAGAACCCAGAAGCAATATCTAATTGCGACTGTTTGTTCCAGCTTTACCCATCAAGGGGAATGAAAGAGAGAGGAGAAACAACCCCACTCACAACTGAGAGACTGCAAAGCCACCATCACGCAAGCTGTCAATGCAGAGGAAGGGGTGGGACAAAGAAAAGGCAGGAGGCTTAAGAAGGGAGGCGGGAGGAAGTGAGGCCAGTCGTGGCTTTGACAGATGAGAGAAAGACCGAATAAAGAACTTTGCATATCCATCATGGCTTGTGCTGCGAGTTTCTAAAATTTGGCCTTAAAACCAAAACCCTCACAGCCAGCTCTCTCTGTGATTTCCGATCTTGTACAGCTTCTTTCAGTTGTTTTATATTTTGGCCTGTCTCTGCTTTGATTATATCCAACCAGCACGTTCTTTCGCGTCCTTGTCGTCTTTTGCCACTGACCATTCCAAGCATTATGTCTTTCTCCAACGATCTTGATCTCATGACGTGACCACAGTAACTAAGGCTAAGTTTTGTTATTTTTCCTTCTAGTGACATGACTGGTTGTATGTGCTTCAAGTCTTCTTTATTTCTTATCTTTGCAGTCCAAGGGGTGTGCAAGAGCCTCCTCCAACACAATAGTTCAAACAAATCAATTTTCCTTCTGTCCAACTTTTTCATCGTCCAACTTTCACAGCCATATGTAGTTACTGGGAACACGACAGTGAGGACTAGTCTACCCTCAGTCGTCAAGCTGACATCCTTGTTTTCCCAAATTTGATTCCTACTCATCATTGCTGTGTGACCCAGCATGGTTTGATGTTTAATTTCCTGGCTGCATTCACCATTTTGATTGACCAGTGTCATATTCATACATACACACACACACACACACATAGATACACCAAGTAACAATGGGGATTTTAATATTAAGTAATTTAGTTTATTAAGATATAATCAATAGGGTTCTTCTCTTTCTTTCCACCTTTCCCAGCATTATGGTCTTCTCCAGAGAGCTGGGTGTGATGGTCCTGATCCTCAGTTATTAATGCAGAGCCTCTCAAGTCACAAGCCATCCAGGGACATGGAAGAGTTCTTTATTAATTCGGGTGATCAACCCAAGACAAAGATCAGACTAAGGAAAGCCCACGCAATTGCTGTTGCTAACATCCCAGTACCGCCCCCTCCGAACCAGCCAATTCTTTGGCTAACAAGGACTGATAGCACCAGCCCAGCTGATCCTGGAGCTCTTCAGGCCATCTCAGTCATTCTAATCCACCTACCTAACTGCCACTACAAGCATGCTAAAACAATTGCTACAAAATATACTGGAATATATACTGGAAGGATACTAAGTCCTGACATGGGCATTTGCAGAAAGTGTCCAGAGTAGTATAATTTGTGCCGGGTCATTTGTGCCTCTAGCGAGAACTCTGGATTGATTTGTCTGAAGATCCCTTTGTCTGCTTTCTGGGCTGTCCACGGTATTCTCAGGATGCTTGTCCAAGCCAAGTAGAGCATCAAGAGCATCAATACTCATCCTATCCTCATCCAGAAGGATGCCCTGGTTGATGATGTTCTTTCCCCACCAGCTGACAGCAGACAAGCTTCTCTGCTCCAACCAGTTGTGAGGCAACACTCATGCAGAGTTTAAATTAGCCGTACATCTTTTGTGACTCCATTGCCCCTCTACTATTAAGGTCTACAGTTGTTGTTAATCTCATTCCCTGCTCTAAAGAGCCCAGCTCTCCCATCCAAAGATGCCATTATTGCTCCCACTTACAAGGTTAAAACGGCTGCTCTGCTGTGGCACAGGCCACACGGCATCTGGGGTGCAGGTGCTCAGTTTGACAGAGGACGAACACCCATCTGCACCCTGACTCTCAAGTCCCTCTGCTGTGGGGAATATCAGCAACAGACACAAACATATTTTTCCCTTATTGGGTGTGAACAGTACCTAGTGCTAAGGGGGCATGTCTATTACTCTCCCTTGGAATTACCACAGGAACAGTGATCCTTACTGCATCCCCTGTGGATTTCTGCCACAAAAGGCATCCAAGAGAAAACATGTTGAGACTTGGCTGGCTGAATTTCCTCTCTCATCTCAATTCAACATGTGGGACTGATATAAGTTTTCCCAGAGCCCATCCAAGTGGCACAACCGGCTTCTTTTGTGATGAAGCCCTGGTGAGATTTCAGGGGGGCACCTTCAGTTCAGCTTCTGTGTAAATGTTGATGTCTGATCTAGGAGGGAAGGCTGGAATGACGACCGGGCTGCCTCACCTGCTGCTGCTGCTGCTGCTCTTCTGGCTCCTGCCTCCTAGTACTGCTAAGAAGACGCACACCATCTGTGTGTTGAGGAACCCTTTCCAGACCCAAGAAGACCACTACAGGCCTGGCAATCTCATCATTGGTGGGAATTTGGTCCTGAGAACCTTTTTTATCACGTCGGCCCTAGACTTCAAAGGAGACCCATTCCTGTCCCACACCCCAACTGTGTAGGTTTCACCTTGTGGGGAGAGGTGTAGATGATTGTCTGCTTTGCTTTGGATTCTGGGACTCCTTTCAGAAATACCTGTCCTATACTTGTCCACTCCTGAATCAGACCCCTGCCCCATCTCGTCCAGCAGTGTCTCAAAGTGGCCAAAATGCAGCTCCTGGGGAGGCACATGGAAAAGGACCATTGCCCAAACTGGTGAGTTTCCCAGATACACTTGACTGGCCTTTGTGGGACACGAGATGGACCATCGGTCTCCTTCATTTTCTGGCCATTTTTTAATTGAGTCCCCTGATGCTTCAGAAAACTATTCTCCCCAAGGGGAGTTCCTCAGATTTTGTGGGGAGAAACAGGACAGACCTCTGGCTCCCCTCAGTTTGCTTTAATGCATCCTGTCATGGTGCCTCGTCAGCTTATGACATCTCAAAGAGAGAAAAATGGCCAGTGGCCTTCTCCCTATGGCTTGGTCTTGCTTGCGCTGACTGGCAGAAGGAGCTTCCCAAGGAGGCTTTCCTACTGTTCCTCCAGGTGCTGATGAGGTCCAAAGCTCAGCCCTTTTGTGTGCCAAGGACGTGGCTGGGCTACTGAGCTATGCTCCTTCTCTGAGGGCTCATGGACGACTCCCTATGGCTTGGAACTATGGCATCATTTGACACTGTCTCAGCTACCTTCTAGGACAGATGGGTGTGCTGTCTGCCTGAGGGAGGAAAGGGGAGGTTTAGGCTCTCACAAGTGGTGTTTCTCTGCCCCAATCTACATGTACCATGGTTTCAAGGCAGCACCATTTACAGAACATCCTGTTCTTTTTATATCAAGTGGCATAACAGTTTGGTGTTCATCCTGCTTTTTTCTTGCTGAGAAATCCTTGTCAGGCCAGATGGGTAGTCTACTTTGCATCGAGTTGGGCTGAGAGAGAGGGACTGGCCCAAGGTCACCCAGCCATCTTTCATGCCTAAGGTGGGACTCGAACTCACAGAGCCCAGGTTTCTAGCCTGATGCCTTAACCACTAGACCAGACTGGCTCTCACATAACACTCTTAATCAAGGTTAATCAATCCAAAGGCTCAGAACAAAATGGATTCACCAAAAAAAGGCAAGGCAAAGTCCAGCACACACAGACTTCCCTGTAATGTTTCCCAATGTTTTCTTGTTTTAGAATGATACCCAAGAACTACCAGCAGTTCCTGGCCTTGGTATTTGCAGTCAGAGAGGTCAACAAGGACCTGGTTCTCCTCCCCAACATCACGCTCGGCTTCCGCATCTACGACAATAGCCAGATCGAGAGGAGGATCTCCTTGAACAGCCTCTCTCTGCTCTCCACACGAGGCCGAATCGTTCCAGGTTATCAATGTGACGGGCAGGACACCCTGCTGTCCGTCATCGGTGGCAGTGACTCCAAGTCCTCAAGGCAGATGGCCCCCATCTTCAGCATCCTCAAGGTCCCACAGGTAAGGGGGCTCCATTGGGTACGAGTAGTGCACACACAGACCAAAAGGTGTCTGGGGGCATGTCAGGATATGTGATTTGGGGAACTCTTGCTACCCTTGAATTCATGTTTATACCATGTTTGTGTTTCTGTACAACCCCAAAGAGATGAATAACGAGATATTTGAGAAAAAGCTGCAGACATGAATTCCTTCCTAAATGTTTCCTGGTACAATTGTACCCTTCCGGTGTCAGGTTTGTTCCCTTGACTTCTGACATGTCACAGCTAGATATGGGAGGTCCTAAGTAGGAAACAAACTGAACTTTGCCACTCAGGGTGAGGCTCCCTCCATTGCAGCCTGACTGATAGAGTAATAATTCACCCGTAAAGTCACCATAAAACTTCATTTGTCTCCAGAAATGTCTTTGTAACAGAAGAATTCCACTTTCTCCAGCTCGGTTTCGGCTTCAAGTTTACTAGGGAAGACAGAACTGTTTATCCTCCCTTCTTCTGGATTAATCCCAGTGAATATCCTCAGTATGCCGGTTTAGTCCGGCTGCTCCTGCATTTCCAGTGGAACTGGGTTGGGCTCATGGCCCCTGAAGATGACAGAGGAGCAGATTTCATCTCATCCCTGATGCCAATGCTCAAGGAGAAGGAGCTCTGCCTGGCCTTCAGTGAAATGTTGGATTCTGATAAACTGCTCAATGGCAAGTTTAAGTTTCTTATTGTGCCGAAAACGTGGTTTAAAGCTGAAGTGATTATTCTATTAGGGGATTCAAGTATTATTAAAACTTTAGCCATGAGTGTGAATTTTCATGAACGACAGAGTAAGACTTCATTTGGGAAAGTATGGATCCTGACTTCCCAGTGGGAACCTGGGTTGTTGGGCGTTGAACACAGTTCGCCACTACTAAGGCCCTTCCATGGTTCTTTGCATTTTAGGGACCACACCGGTGATGTCTCAGAATTCAGCCATTTCCTCCTGTCTTTAGACCCCTTGAACCCCCAAGGAGATGTCTTTCTCCCTCCTTGGTGGGAAAGGGTCTTTAACTGCAGATTCCCAAAATCAGGTGAAATCCCTCTAGAGAGGAAAAAAACATGTACAGGAACTGAGAATTTACAGAATCTGCCTGCTTATGTCTTTGAAATGAGCATGACGGGTGAAAGTTACAACATCTACAATGCTGTTTATTCTGTGGCACGTGCATTACAAGCAATGTATGGATCAGGAGCACAACCAACCGTGATGAGGCTTGGAAAGAGGATCTCCAATGTCCAGTCATGGCAGGTAATCTTTGCGGCTTTTCTCTGATTGCACAAATCAGATCCTTTTAGAGTAAGCATCCCACGAACATTTCTTGAATTACTTATTAAATATCTGCATGCTACCCATATAACAGCATCTCAAAACAGATTAAAAACAGCAACTTCTAAAATACAATAAGATGAATTAAATGTAACGTTTTCACTAAAAAACGGTGGGGGAGGTAACGAGGGGAGACCAAACCAGTTCTCCATCATTTGATCTCCTATGAGATCCTGGAGGGTGTTTATCAGGTCCCTGAGTTTCAGGGAAGGGATGTCAGCCCAGAGCAAGATCAGTGCAAATCCTAGTGAACTCATTTGCACAAGTTAAGTTTCCCTTAGCTTGTGACCTGAATCCAACCTTTAAAGAAGATACAAAGCTTGGTTCACTTCCATCTTGGGTTATGTTTCTAAGGCTCAGCATACTGTGTGAACCCAGCCTATTTGTTCACTGTTCAGCTTGTTGTGTGAAAGCAGCCTCAACACAGACAACAGGGCTCCAGTGCAGAGATGCTCCTACTGGCCTCCTGCTCCACAATTCCTCAGGGCCTTCTACACGAAAGGCTAAACTTTGGACCGCTCTTGACAGTGATGTGACATGCCAGGGCAGGCACTTGCTTTCAACAGAGACCGTCATATGCAAGCCAGGAACCCACCCAACAGCTGGCCAGACATGGCTGCCACATTCAGCACTCTTGGACCACCTGCTAGAGAATTGGGAAAGATGTGTGAAGTCGTATAGTGTCCCTGTAGAAATTATTTACTAATTCCTAAAATTGCATGTGTCACTTACAAGATCTTGGGCCAAGGTAAACAATTTAAAAAATTGTAGAAGCAAAAACAAACAATGACATCTGGAGTGACATTTCTAAAACTGGAGGAGAAGAAGCCATGATACAGAGTTGCAGAATTGGGATCAATTTCACATGCTGTGGGATGGATTGCTCTGATGTGGTGCTGCCCCTGATCCCTAAGATACCTACAAATCTAACTTCTCTTGCTTCACAGACATGCAACTCTTTCTTACGTTGATGGCCATCACAGAATAATAGAACTATGATTTCACATTGTAGTTTTAAGCTAATAACCCCAATTCCTCCTTCAGATTCTTGCCTATTTGAGGAATGTCCAGTTCAATAACAGTGCTGGAACCCAAGTCTCCTTCTCAGAAAATGGACTCGGATCTGCTCGTTATGATCTTCTGAACTGGGTTTTACTCCACAACCAATCTTTTGTCCCCATGAAAGTCGGCCGAATAGATCCTGGGGCTCCCCCAGGCCAGGATTTCACCATTAAGTCAGATGCAATCATCTGGGCCACAAAGGTAAGGTAGAAGGAAATGTTCTGAATTCAGGGAAAGATGCATCCTTTCCTGGGGATGCAGAATGTCCTTCTCAGTGGGAAAAAGGGTTGTTGAATCAGAAAAGATGGCAGCCCTGTGGGGAAAAATATAGTGTGAATGTCACACATTAGAGGTCTGATCTATGGCATGTCCCAGAATGGTTGGGATTGAAAAGATTCCTGCTGGAAACCCAAGGTACAATGAAGAGTAGGTGTCATGTTACCCATTTCAATGTTCTGTTAACATTGTAACGTTTCACATGTCATCTTCTGTTCCGTGTTCCTTCGCCCATCCAGGCTTTTTCCATTCCTTCACCCTCCGTTGTTTTGAGGGCTTGGAATGTATGTTTGGGTTTGCGCTCCTGCTCAAGGTTACTTTCCCAGGCGCGTCTAACGGTTCCTAGCACCTGGGAGGGGGTGCGCACTGACGAGGGATTGGGGCGGAACTTGATCACAGGCAATGCTTTTAAGTTTGTATTTGGTGCGCTTTTGCTCATTCTCAGCTTTCTCTGTATTTGCATACTATTCCTTCAATAAATCAGTTATCTTTAAGCCCGAGCTTGTGAGACTGAGTATTTGGGATTAGGCAACCATTACATAAAGCTGAGAATCATTTCAATCATCTTCCGCTAGCCCCATCCAATCGTTGGATAAGAGGGAACGCTAGCGATGACCGAACATCAGCTTCGCACGAGTGAAGGGAGCGAGGAAGAGCAGGAGTCGGCAAGGATCCGGCCAGCTCTAACCTCGAGAGCACAAAGAGCGGCACGTCGGGAGATGCGGGATGTCCAATTAGATGAGTTGCTGATATCCATGCAGGAGAGCCTCAGGAGTGAACACAAAACCGTAATGGAGAGAACAACGGGGAGGGGGTCTCCACAACTATCCTGGGAGCCCGAAATCCCCTTGTCACCGAGGGTGGTGGTAACCAACCAACCCCTGGAAGAGCCGGTCACTCCTGCTCGTATGAAAGCACTCGAGGACAAAATGAATCTAATAGTGACAATCCTTAAGGATCTCCCCAGGGGTGCAGAGCCAACCCAGGAAGATTGGGAGGAAGAGCCGTCACAGTACCCAAGGCATAGCACCCTACCACCCAGGGGAAGAAGCAAGACTCGATCATCCCGTCAGGTGGGGGGGCGAGAGGCAAGACCTCCCAGGGATCGGCCACCCATGGGGGCTCGGCGTACGCTGACATTTACGGAGCCGCCACAGCCAGCTGAGCCGGTAAGAAACTTCCCACCGTTTGGAGTGAAGTTCGATGGGGATCCCACTACACTCTCCTTTTTTATCACTAACGCTAAGCATTATATGGAGGATTGGGGCCGAAGCTTTTGTTCAGAACACGGCAAAATCAATTTTATTGCCAACAAACTGAGAGGGAGGGCAGCTGATTGGTATGTGCAACTGTGCCAAACCGAGGCAACAGAGTTAGAGGACTTCGATGACTTTTTGTGGGCACTTAAACAGCATTTTGAAGACCCTCTAGCCCAAGAGACAGCCAAAAACGCCCTGAGGAAACTCTACCAAGGGTCCCTCTCAGTTGCCAATTATGCGCTGGAATTTAAAGCTTTATCAGGGAAGGTGGAAGACTGGTCTGAGCCAACTTTAATTGAAATGTTTAAGCAGGGGCTAGAACCAGAAATCCTCCGTTGGGCACTAGGAAGAGACGATCCTAAGACGCTATACGGGTGGATTCAGTTGGCGGGCAGCGCAGAAAATGCCCTGCAGACCTATGCCCATACTAAAGAGCTTAGACAATCCCGACTTGCCAGAGGAGCGCACACGACTGGACTTGCCAGCCGCCCCAAACCAAAAGCCTGGGAAGAGGAAAGGGAACGACGGTTTTCCAAAGGTCAATGCCTGAGATGTGGAAAAGAAGGACATCGCGCCACTTCGTGCCCCAGACACCGTCCAGAAGAACGGCAGAAGAAACCTGCAGTGAAGTCGCCTGCTCTGCCGCGGAAACTGAAAGCTGCCGTCGCAGAATTGGACCCACCAGAACTACCCTTCGGGGAAGAGGAAGAAGAATTGCAATTTGAACAGCCGGCGGGAAAAGCCTACCACCTGCCCTGAAGGGCGCCCTAGGGCAGGTGGAAGAAACCGGGCGTAACCACGATTCGGTGAGTGGAAACTTCCCTACACTGACTGTTAAAGTTAAACTGGGATCAAAAACCAAAACTGTGGAAGTTTGGGCCATGCTCAACTCGGGCTGCTCCCATTCCCTTATGCACCCTGATGTCGTAGCGGCTCTGGAACTGCCCACGTTTCCTTTGCCAAGACCTATGATCTTCACCCAATTGGATGGAACTATGGCGGGAGGGAAAGCAGTCACTCATTCCACGGGACTGGTCGCCTTGCAGATGGGCTCCCATCAGGAAAAACTGCCATTTGTTGTAGCTCCAGTGGGGGGTCCTCTGGTTATTTTAGGTATGCCCTGGTTTGTACAACAAAATCCTTTCATCAACTGGCTACATAGAACTGTGACTTTTGCAGATGGATTTTACAAAGTACCTGAAAAAGATCTTCTAGAAGACATGGAGGGTGGAGGGGTAGCGTATACTACTGTACAAACGCTTCAACCTCTTGAGGGACTGCCCAGTCAATATCAGGATCTTGCTGAGGTATTTGGGGAAAAGGAAGCAGATCGCTTGCCACCCCACCGAAAAACGGACTGTGCCATTGAATTCTTACCTAATGTAAAGTTACCTCACCCAAAAATATACCCCATGTCTCCCAAAGAGCTCACTACGCTAAGGGAGTTCATTGACAAAAACCTGGCTAGGGGTTTCATTGAGCCTGCTAACTCCCCGGTAGGAGCTCCTGTCCTATTCAGGCCAAAAAAGGATGGGTCATTAAGGCTTTGTACTGATTTTCGCGGGCTCAATGCGGTCTCAATATTAAATAAATATCCTTTGCCCCTGATCAAAGATATGTTATCACATCTGGCCAGAGGCAAAATCTTCTCAAAACTGGATTTGAGAGAAGCCTATTTTCGTATTCGCATAAGGGAAGGGGATGAGTGGAAAACAGCATTTAACTGTCCTCTCGGGGCTTTCCAATACAAAGTCTTACCCTTTGGTTTGTCGGGAGCACCTGGGGTTTTTATGCAGCTAATCAATGAGGTCTTGCATGACCACCTATTTAAGGGGGTACTGGTATATTTGGATGATGTATTGATTTATACTGAAACCATGTCAGAACATATTCACTTGGTACATCAGGTGCTGGCTAAATTGAAAAAAGCAGAGTTGTATGCTAAACTGTCCAAATGTGCCTTCCATCAGTCACAAATTGATTATCTAGGCTATCGAATTTCCGCTAAGGGCATTGAAATGGACCCTGCAAAAGTGGAAGCTATTGTGGCATGGGAGCCTCCCCGTACCAGGAGACAATTACAAAGTTTCCTCGGATTCGCCAATTTCTATCGGGCATTTGCCCAAAATTTTGCTGAAATCGCCCTCCCCCTCACTGAACTGTTAAAAACCAAAGCACGGGGGATACGCGACGTTCAAAGAACCCAGGAGCGCTCCTTAAATGGACTCCAACCTGTCAGCAGGCGTTCGAAGCGCTCAAACAAATCTTCACCACAGAGCCAATTTTACAGCATCCAGACCCCTCTAAACCATTCGTTGTACAAGTGGATGCTTCTGATTTCTCCATCGGAGCACTCTTGCTACAATCTGACCACTCTGGCGCCTTAAAACCCTGTGCTTACCTCTCCCGCAAATTCACCGAAACAGAGAGGAGATGGCATGTTTGGGAAAAAGAGGCTTTTGCTGTAAAAACTGCTTTAGAAACGTGGCGACACTTATTGGAAGGGACTTCCAACCCTTTTGAAGTCTGGACTGACCATAAAAACCTGGAAGCTCTAAGCACCAGTCGCAAACTCAGCCCCAAACAGCTTCGCTGGGCTGAGTTTTTCAGCCGCTTTGACTTCACCCTTAAATTCATACCAGGCAAGAAAAACTTTTTGGCTGATGCACTCTCCCGCCGACCCCAAGATGCTGGCCCAGGGCCAACGGTCCAAGGAACCATCTGGACTGAAAAACAATTAAGTTTGGCAGCGGTGACGCGCAGTCAGACGCGAGCGCAGCAAACGCAATCTCCAGACGCTCCGCCTCCCAGCCACTCGCCATGCTTGTCAATTCCATCAGATTTGCAACAACAGTTGCTTCTCCACCTTAAAACAGATACTTGGTTACAAACTAATCGAAACACTCTAACTTTCACCGACGATCTTGCCTGGCACAACGATCGTCTCTATGTACCCGATGCTTTGCAAAAAACGATACTCCAGCGCTGCCACGATGACAAGCTGGCTGGACATTTTGGCTATTTAAAAACTCTTCACCTTGTTCGCCGACAATTCTGGTGGCCAACATTGCTTAAAGACCTTAAAGCTTATGTCACATCGTGCCCTGTTTGTGCAGCAACAAAGTGCAAAACGGGCAAACCTCAGGGTCTCCTTCAACCCGTCGCCACCCCATCTGACCCCTGGCAGGACATATCCATGGACTTTATCGTTGATCTACCCCCTAGTCAACGTAAAACAGTCATTTGGGTGGTCAAAGATTTTTTCTCGAAGCAAGCCCATTTCATCCCATGCGCTTCTATCCCCACCGCACAACAGCTGGCCCGCCTCTTCCTCATCCACGTGTACCGCCTCCACGGTATCCCCGCCTGTTTGGTGAGTGACAGAGGCACACAATTTACGTCACAGTTCTGGCGGGCATTTTTAAAACTTCTAGGCACCAAACAAGCCCTCTCCACCGCGTGGCATCCAGAGACGGACGGCTCTACAGAGGCGGTTAACTCTACACTAGAACAATATCTCAGAGCTTTTGTTAATTACCAACAAGACAATTGGGTCGACTTACTCCCTTTTGCAGAAGTCGCCTATAACAATGCTGTTCATCAAAGCACTGGTCAAGTTCCTTTTAAAACAGTTTTTGGACGCGACTTCGTTCCTATTCCTGAACTTCCCCATCCACAACCTCTACCAGCTTCACTCACTGACTGGGCTGACTCTCTCAAACACTCATGGCTCAACATTCAACAAGCTCTCCTCCATGCCCAGGCTACTTACAAACGCTATGCTGATGCAAAGTGCTCACCTGAACCATCTTTTACTGTCGGGGATAAAGTCTACTTATCAACCAAATTTCTCAAGTCCCCACAACCTTCCAAAAAACTTGGCCCTAAGTTTGTGGGTCCTTTTCCAATTGTGGCACAAATTAACCCTGTTACTTTTAAACTTGCTTTGCCTCACAACCTCAAACGTTTACATCCTGTTTTCCATTGTAGTTTACTCAAGCCCTACCTGCCGTCGGACCGCTGGCATCCCCAACCCGTTCCACCACCTCCTCTCATGATTGATAACCAGCAACATTTCGAGGTGACATCCATCCTGGACTCTCGCCGCCAGCGCTCCACTTTGCAGTACCTCGTTCGTTGGAAACATTTCCCTCATCCTGAATGGGTCGCTGCTCCTGACGTACTCTCGCCTCGTCTAATAGCCCAATTTCACTCTGCCTATCCTGACAAACCTGCTCCATAGCATTCTTTTGGGGAGGGGGCGATATGTCATGTTACCCATTTCAATGTTCTGTTAACATTGTAACGTTTCACATGTCATCTTCTGTTCCGTGTTCCTTCGCCCATCCAGGCTTTTTCCATTCCTCCGCCCTCCATTGTTTTGAGGGCTTGGAATGTATGTTTGGGTTTGCGCTCCTGCTCAAGGTTACTTTCCCAGGCGCGTCTAACGGTTCCTAGCACCTGGGAGGGGGTGCCCACTGACGAGGGATTGGGGCGGAACTTGATCACAGGCAATGCTTTTAAGTTTGTATTTGGCGCGCTTTTGCTCATTCTCAGCTTTCTCTGTATTTGCATACTATTCCTTCAATAAATCAGTTATCTTTAAGCCCGAGCTTGTGAGACTGAGTATTTGGGATTAGGCAACCATTACAGTAGGCACCATTCCTATTCAGTTGGATCTTTATGATTCTTCATTTTAGAAAGGCTCAGTTGAGCAGGCCTTGCTTTGTATGAAGAGGTCCCAGTTTGTCCTGTTCTGACTAAGAGATGGCCAGGCAGAATTACAATTAAGTCCTTTATTTACAATAAACTATTTACAACCAATGAGAGTCCTTAGAATGGATTAGGCATTATAGATCAGTCAATTGCACCCAGACAGTGAAGGAAGACCAGGCAAGGATGCAAGATCAGGAGCAGAAGGAGTTCATGGCAACACAGCAAGACAGACTTCAGCCAACCCTCTCAATGAAGAAGCAAGACCAATGAATGAAGCTTGAGGCTCGGCTGCAGGGTGCGGCATGGAGGTGAGGCTAGGCTTGGAGATGGAGGCTAGGCAAAACTCAGCTGGCATGACCAGACAAGATGAGGTTCTGGATACGAGGCAGGACTCGACTGGAACTGCGATACCTGGCTTAGGACTGGAGACAAGGCTGGACATGGCTGAACCAAGAAGGTGAGGCTTGGAACTAGAGACAAGACTGGGCCTGACTGGAAGGGCCTGACGAGGCTTGGAGCTGGAGGCAGGGCTGGACTCGGCTGAAGCGGCAAGACAGGACTCGGAACTGGAAGCAAAGCGGGACTTGGCTGGAATGGCCAGACGGAGCTTGGAACTGGATGCAAGGCTGGATTCAGCTGGAGCGGAGTGCAGGGAAGGTAGACCAAGATTGACAGCAGTTGCTGGCTCTGATTTTGTGTTGGCTACAGGCAAGGCTCCGGTTTCTGGCAAGGACTCTTCCACAGAAGCTGTGAACTTGAAGGATCGGTTGTCTCCGGCAGATTGCTCTTTGCACTGCTGCCTTTTAATATGATCCTTTTTGCACCATTTCTCCTCTGTAGCCAATCAGGTTGCTTTTTGCTTGGTGCATTTCTCTGTTGTCCTCTCTCGAGCACTGATTAGAGGATTCAAACCACGTTCGGGATTCTGCCCAATCAGCACTTCCAAATTCTCCCCCTCTGCTGGGCCACTCCTGGTTTCTATTCCCCAATAAGTTTTCTTTTCCCCTTCAGACTCAGGATAAGTTTTAATTTCGGACTCAGATTCAGAGTCAAGCCTTCCACAGTTCCAACTTCCAGCATCCATTGGTGGGTCAGGAATGCTGCTGGTTTGAATCCCTGGGAGCTGTTCCCGGTTCCTCTTGGTGAACCAGTGCTTCTGAAGAAGTTCAGGAAATGGAAATTGGAATATGGAAAGACATACTGTATTTTACTGGGGTGGGGGGGTGGTTCTGTGCCTTCAAGATAGTCTTGATTCCTGGCAACTGCCTAGACAAGTTCCCATAGTTCTCTCGGCAAGATTTATGGAAGTGGCTTCCCGTTGCATTCTTGGTGGTGAGAGAATGACTGGCCCCAAATCACCAACATCGCTGGCTTTGTTCCTCAGGCAGCGCTAGAACTCACGGTCTCGTGTTCATCGTATAGGTCATCTCAAACATCCTCTTTTTTCTTTTCTAATTTAGAAGGTGCCCTTTGCCAGGTGTGGCATGAAGAGGTGCCATGCGGGGGAGAGGAGAAGCGTTCCAGAGGGCCAGCAGGTCTGCTGCTACCAATGTGACCCTTGTCCAGGAGGGACCATTTCTAATCGGACAGGTAGGGCAAACCTGGGGAGCCCCTTCCATTGCAGAGCTTCCAGGATCAAGGAAGCCATTCAGTTGATTAGAATATGAAGTTTTGTCTTTCATTTCTGATAGATTTGAGGTGCATCAAAGTATTCTTTGTTTTCAGAGAGAGGCTTCCGTGCATGGACCTAAACTGCCCCATTCCCACAGTCTAACTCCCACAACTGAGGAGCGAGGACTGTCAGTCCTGCTCTCCTCAAACAAGTCACTGCAGTTGAAGGTAGTTTCAGGGCAGGAATTGGTGGGTTCCCCAGTGTCCTTTCCACCCCTGCCCAGGGTCATTTACCAATAGGAACATTTTCTGATCACTTTCCTCAAGGAGTGGAGTGGTGTGAGTATGGGTTCAAGACTCAGTTACTGTTCTTTACACTATGCTGCTCTGTCAGGATTATTGCCTTCTCAGGAAACTGATAGGCCTGTCAAAGAAATTGGAGGCCAATCTACCTCGGTCTGCCAGCCACTCTTGGAAAAACCGGTCTGAGTGATGAGAGCAACTGATTTGAAGTACAAAGCAGAGAACCTAAGGGCCTTAAGTCCTTTGTAGCTCCAAATCTATCTTACCTTTCTCCCTCCTGAAGCCAATTACCCCATGAATCACTTTTGTTTAGACTAAGACTCCCTTCTTTCTCCTTCTTCCCATTCCTCATCTGTACATGTATCTCTTTCATGTTATGACCTTCTCAGGAGATACCAACAGATTACTTACCCAACCAGCAAATAGCAGGATTCCTGGCTGACACATCTTTATATATTCTTGGGGTTCCTGAATAAAGTGAAATAGCCAAGTGACAATATGTCTCACAGCAAAAGGCAAAACATCAGAGTTGCCAAGCCAGTTGGAGCTCAAAAGATCCCTGTCTCTGACCAACTCATCCTCAGGGTCGTCCTGAACTAATGATGAATTGCCTTTTTCTGGGCCGCAGAATGTTCTTCCCTGGGAAGGGGAAGGGCCCCCTTCCTTCCATCACTTTCTTTTTGAGTTGGCCATTGAAGAAGGGGAACTTCCATGTAATTCCTGAGACACTGGGAGGGGGAGAGACCTTGTGCACTGCATATGCACCTGGAAAACTAAGACAAAGGTTCTTGATTTCAGATGCAGCTCACTGTGATGCTTGCCAAGAGGATCAGTACCCCAGCAAGGACAATGACCACTGCATTGCCAAGAAGATCCACTTCCTTTCCTATCAAGAGACCCTGGGATACGCTTTAGCTTCTCTCGCTCTTTCTCTCTCTGTGATTACCTCTGCAGTGCTGGTGATTTTCCTTAAGCATCGAGACACACCAATCGTCAAGGCCAACAACCGAGATCTCACCTACATCCTCCTGGTCTCCCTCCTGCTCTGCTTCCTCTGCTCTTTCCTCTTCATTGGTCAACCTGGGAAGCTCACCTGTCTCTTCCGACAAACTGCCTTTGCCATCCTCTTTTCCATTGCTGTTTCCTCTGTGTTGGCAAAAACTGTCATGGTGATTCTGGCCTTCATGACCACCAAGCCAGGGAACAGGACCAGGAAATTCTTAGGAAAACCACTGACCAACTCCATTGTCATAGCCTGTCCCCTGATTCAGGCAGTTCTTTGTGCCACCTGGCTGGTAACCTCTCCCCCATTTCCAAACTTCGACTTCCACTCTTTGGTAGGAGAGACCATCTTGGAATGTAAGGAGGGCTCAGCTTCCATGTTTTATGCTGTCCTCACCTACCTGGGTTTCCTGGCCTTCCTCAGTTTCACAGTGGCCTTTCTGGCTAGGAAATTGCCCGACAGCTTTAACGAAGCCAAGTTCATTACTTTTAGCATGCTGATCTTTTGCAGCATTTGGATCACCTTCCTCCCCACCTACCTGAGCACCAAAGGGAAGTCCATGGTGGTCGTGGAGGTCTTCTCCATCTTGGTTTCTGGAGCTGGTGTCTTGGGCTGTATCTTTTCCCCCAAGTGCTACATTATCCTACTGAGGCCCAACCTGAATTGTAGAGAAAATATAATAAGAAACAAGAATCTCTGACTAATGCAGGGATAGGCCACATTAAGTCAGGCTTTGAGGCAGGTTTACAATATGATAAGGTTTCTAAAAAATGATGGCTTGATTAGTAGTCTGTATTTATTTGGTCAATGACCAGCAAATTGTAAAGAACAATAACAGAGTAAAACAAATTAATACAGCAGTATACTAAAAGACAAATCATATAATACCATTACATAGACTCATACCTTATTAATGCATTGATTACTCAGGTAATAGAAAATTTAAAAATTAAGGGCTATAATATAGAGTGAATATCCCCTGGCAGCTTTTAAATTAAGAAATATCAACACAAAAGTGATATGAGAGGGAAAAGTGGGAACTTCTTAAACCAATTACTTCTTTACCTCTTTTTGGCTTATCTTCAGGCTGACAAGCACCTGAAGTTTGGTCACATGACTATGGGGGTGCTGCAGCAGTCAAAATTTCAGGCATAGGTCATAAGGCCATTTTTCAGTGCTCTCCTAATTTCAAATGGTCGCTGAATGAATGGTTGTTAAGTGAAGACTACCTACAGAGACAGATCATATGAAACCAGCCTGTGTTCCACTGCCTGTTTCCAGGGAGAAACAAAATTATCCTTTAAAACTAAGGGAGTCAGTGTGACTGGGAAGAATTGTACTTGAAGCCAGTATATTGCTATCATCTTCCATGCCCTGACCTGAATTGATGGCATTCCTGTCTCGAGTCTTGACTGGGCATTTGGAGTTCCATTGGGAGAGGCTAAACTTGATTGCAAAAGGTTTGTTTCCACAGATTCCTGCAGCTCCTTCTTCAGATAAATTCCTGTTTGTGCCCCATAAAGAAGTTGAGCCAATGTTTTGGCCTCAAACAGTTTTAAAGCCACAGGAACTGTCCTCCACCAGTATAAAAAAAAGTTTAATAGCATTCACTGACCTGAGGACTAATTGCACCACATGATTCTGATGAGCATCCCAAATACCTTCCGAGTGGAAAATCAACCCCAAATCTTTAAATGTCTTGACCTGCACTAATGTATGCCTTTCTGCTCTCCAGGAATCTTGAATAGTTGTCTTGGCTAAAACCAGGATTTTCGATTTATCAGAATTGAGAACCAGATGGTTTCGTCTGTGGTACCTTAATGTTGCTTCAATTATTATTTCCAATCCAGCAGGTGTTTGTGAAATTATAGTGGCATTGTCAGCATGCAGAAGCACTGTGTAATGAATGCCTCATTCAATAAAAGTCTCAGACTCATAAAGCAAAGCTAAGTAAAACCTGGTTTATTAAAATTAGAGTGCAAACACAATGAAAGCTGAGAATGGGAAAAAGTGTGCCTAAACAAAACTAAATAACCCCTGATACAAATGAAGTCCCCCCCTACAGCCATCTCAAATTCACATTCCCAGGTGCTTCTAACGAGCTCCGCTGATCAATGGGCAAAAAGTCCTTGAACCAAGAAGATAACCCAAACACATTCCTTCTTAACAAACACTGATAGAGAGCTTGGTGCAAGGTCCCTCAGCAGCTCCCTCCCAACCAGAGACACACATCAACGCCTTGGCATGCGAAACGTTACAATGTACAATGCACATTGAAACGATGAACATGACATATCGCCCCCCCCCCCAAAAAAAAACTGCTAAGCAGAAGGCTTGGAAGGGTAAGCTAAGTGAAAACGGTGCACTAATTCAGGAGCAGCAATGTGGCAAGCGTGAACTCACTCAGGGTGGGGTAAGTGTTTCCAGCGAATTAGATACTGCAGAGTGCCTCAAAGCTTGCCAGAATCAAGAACCTCCTTGACTTCAAAGTGCTGCTGCCCGTCAATCATGATAGGAGCAGGAGGAGGAGGCTGGGGATGCCAGTTGGAAGACTGGTGAACAGGCTTGAGCAAACCGCAATGAAAAACAGGGTGCAAACATTTCAAATTATGAGGCAAGTCCAACCTAACAGTGACAGGGTTGATGAGGTCCGTCACAGGGAAAGGACCTATGAACTTGGGAGCAAGCTTCTTGGAGGGTTGTGGGGACTTAATGAACTTAGTGGAAAGGTAAACCAGGTCCCCCACCTTAAAATCATGCTGCAAGGAGCGGTGTTTATCCACTTGAAACTTATAGGAAGCCTGAGCATCCTCTAACGCTTGCTTAATCACCGGCCAGGAATCAGCCAGCAGAACCCCCCAGTCCAAAACAGGGGGGAGGGGGCTGTGGCAGCTCAAGAATGGGAACAAAGTCGCAGCCAGAAACAACCTGAAAAGGTGTCTGACCAGTACTCTGATGAACTGCATTATTGTATGCCACTGCAGCGAAGGGCAATAAATCGACCCAATTGTCCTGGTGATAGTTTACGTATGCTCTAAGGAACTGCTCAAGGGTGGAATTTAAAACCTCTGTATTTCCGTCAGTCTGCGGATGCGAAGAGGTGGACGCTTGTTTGGTGCCAATCAATTTCAAAAATGATCTCCGGAATTGGGAAGTGAACTGTGTCCTGCGGTCGGTCACCAAACAGGAGGGGCATCCATGGGGATGATAAACATGTATCAGAAATAACCGGGCCTGTTGGGCTGATGGGATGGAAGCACAGGGAACAAAATGTGCTTGCTTAGAAAAAAAATCCTTCACAACCCAAATTACCATTTTCCTCTGGCTGGGGGGCAGATCAACAATAAAATCCAGATATCTCCTCCCAAGGGTGGGAGGGACTGGCCACTGGTTGCAGAAGCCCTTGCGGCTTACCAGGTTTACGCTTACACATGGCACAAACAGGACAGGAAGCAACATAGTCTTTAACATCCCGACATAAAGTAGGCCACCAAAATTGGTGCCGAACTAAATGCAAAGTTTTCAGGAAGCCAAAGTTCCAACAAGCTTATCATCATGAGACCGGTGTAAAACATCAGGCCTCAGAGACTCAGGCACATATAAGTGGTGACCCACCCAAGCCAGATCCTTTTCAAAAGCAACTTTGTCTTTATTAGCCAGGACCCAAGGATCCGATTGCAATGCCTTGATGAAGTTAGCCTGCAACTGACAAGGCACTTGAATTCGCTGCTTCCCAGTGGGGGTGGGGGCCGCAGATGTCTGGGCCCAGGTTCTACTATGGGTGACAGCCACCAACCCAAGTTGAGGTTCAGTGAGAACAGTGCCCACTATGTCCGACACCTGCCCAGAATCCTGAGGCAGGCGTGACAAAGCATCAGCCAAAAATTTTTTTCTCCCCGGAATAAACTTCAGTTGGAAGTCAAAACGACTGAAGAACTGAGCCCAGAGAATCTGCTTAGGGCTGAGACGCTGGGGGGTGTGCAGGGCTTCCAAATTCCTGTGATCTGTCCAAACCCCAAAAGGGCATTTGGCTCCTTCCAAGAGGTGATGCCAGGCTTCCAGAGCAGCTTTTACAGCAAAAGTCTCTTTTTCCCATACATGCCAGCAGCGTTGAGTCTCTGAGAACTTTCTGGACAGATCGGCGCAAGCTTTCAAATGCTCGCCAGAATATTTTTGAAGCAAGATTGCCCCAACTGAAAAATCAGAAGCATCCACCTGAACAACAAATGGGCGCTCAGGATCTGGATGCAGCAAAATAGGCTCGGCAGTGAAAAGAGCTTTTAACTTTGCGAACACTGCTTCGCATTTAGGAGACCGGTTAAGTACCGCTCCAGGATTTTTCACCTTGCGTGTTTCCCCCAAACCCTTGGTGTGCAGCAAATCAGTGAGGGGCAGCGCAATCTCAGTGAACCCCTGAATAAAATGGTGATAAAAGTTACTGAACCCCAAAAAACTTTGAAGCTGGTGCCGGGTGCGGCGTCGCTCCCAATTGAGGATGGCCTGAATTTTTTCAGGGTCCATTTCGATGCCTTTGTCAGACACTCGGTAGCCAAGGTAATCAAGTTGGGTTTTGTGGAATTCACATTTAGAAAGTTTTGCATAGAGCTTTGCATTTTGTAGCTTGCTCAACACCTGTTTCAGAAGACGCTCATGTTCCTCCTCTGTGTCAGTGTAAATGAGAACATCGTCCAAATAAACCAGAAACCCCTTAAATAAATGATCATGTAACACTTCATTAATCAACTGCATGAAAACACCTGGGGCCCAACCAACCCAAACGGGTGGACTTTGTACTGAAATGACCCTAATGGGCAATTGAACGCCATTTTCCACTCATCCCCCGCTCTTATGCGAATGTGAAAATATGCTTCGCGGAGATCGAGCTTAGAGAAAATTTTCCCTGTGGACAAATGGGCTAACATGTCTTTCATGAGAGGTAGAGGGTATTTGTTGCAAACAGAGATGGAATTTAACCAGCAATAGTCTGTACAAAGTCAAAGCTTTCCAACTTTCTTCTCGTGGAAAAGTACAGGGGCCCCCACTGGCAAGTTTGCCAGTTCAATAAAGCCTCTTGCCAAATTCTTGTCAATAAAGTCTCATAACATGGCAAGCTCTTTCTGGGTCATTGGATAGATTTTCGGTTTGGGCAACTGCACATTGGGAAGCAGTTCTACAGCACAGTCAGTTTTTCAATGGGGGGGCAACTGATCAGCCTCCACTTCCCCGAACACATCTGCAAACTCCTGGTACAGGTCGGGCAACCCTTCAATGCGTGACGAGCTAGGATGAGGCGTGACAATCACAGCCCTCCCCACCCCTGCTGTCAATGGCCTCTCCGGTGTCAGGGCTTGGTAAAAGCCATCCTCGAAAGTAACAGTCCGGTGTGCCCAATTGATGTAAGGCTGCGCTTAGTCAACCATGGGATCCCCAAAATCACCATTGGATTGCCAACTGGGGCCACAATGAATTTCAACCCCTCCCTGTGGCTGCCCATTTGCATTGCCACCGTTCTGGTGAAATGAGTTGCTGGCCCCCCACCTGCTGTCGACCCGTCTAACTGGGTGAAAGTTAATGGTTGCCGGAGTGGAAAGCAAAGGTCTTTCTGAAAGTCTAGCAACACAAAGGAGCCCCCAGACTGTACACCAATCCCAATGGCGGCAGTGCAATGCCATGCAGGACCAAAGATGGAAAGTCCCCCAGAACTGGGAGCATCAAGCCCTGACAATTTTGGTTTTGCTAGGATTGAGACTGACCTTGTTCTTCCCCATCCAGGTCCCATCAGCCTCTGGGTGCTGGAGCTAGACCTTGACAGCATCACTTGGTCAGCCAGGGAACAACAGGTGCAAGTGTGTGACATCATCATAGTGAGGATACCTGATCTCAAACAGAGGGCCTCCCTAGAGCCATGGAGTCCTGTGGCCCCCATCTCACTTGAGCAGCAAGTCTATCCTGGTTATTGATATTGACAAATGTCTCTGGCTCCAACCAGTTATCAGGGACACTGCTGCAGTGTTTAAATTAGTCTAATATCTTAAGTGACTGTGCACCCCCACCACCTGCCACATTGCCCCTTAGCCCTTGCTCTATCTGAACCAACTATGGCCCAGGCCAGACTCCATCTTGGGTCCAGGTGCCCAGTTTCAGGCATGCGAAATACCCACCTGCACCCTCACTCTCAACTGCATCTTCTCCATGGATCAACTACAAACATGTTTTTCCCCTTCTGGTGTATGAAGAGAAGCTATTGCTAAGTGGGTAGGATGTTACCCTTCCTTGCAATTATCAGAAGAACAGTGATTATTAGTGTATTCCCAGTGGATTTCTACCCACAAAAGTCTTCCAAGATAAAACTTACTTAAAAGAAATAAGCTCTGAGCTCTCCCAAGGGGGCTGGACATGTCAGCTCAGCTTTTCTTGCAAAGCGGTCATTTCTTGCAATCAATGAAACTGAACTGGACTCAATATTCTCTTTGATGATAGCTCAAATACCGGTAAGAGAAAACACCCTTGATATAAATTTGCTGTGAGGCCATCCAAGTGGCACAACCTGCTTCTTTTGTGCTCAAGCCCCGATGAGATTTTGTGGGGACCACCTGTAGTTCAGCTTCCAAAGAAACATTGGTTTTTGATCTAGGAGGGAAGGTGAGAGGAATGAATGGGTTGCCTCACCTACTGCAGCTTTTCTTTTGGCTCCTGCCATCAGCGACTCAGAAGATAATGCAAACTGTATGTCTACTGAGGAACCCTTTGCAGACTCTGGAGGACCACTACAGGCCTGGCGATCTCATTATCGGGGGGAATTTGCCCCTGGGAACCTTTGCTCATATTAGAAAGATGACGTTTCAGCAGGACCCATCAGTGTTCCCAATTGCACCAGGGTATGTTTCACCTGGAGGGGAAAGGGGTAGAAGGTTGCCTGCCTTGCTTTGGATTCAGGGATTCCTTTGAGAAATTCTTGTTGTGATGTTTGCAACGTCCTGGTGCAGTTCAGGGGCCTTGCTGCTTTTCCCGATAAAGAGCCAAGCCCATCAAATAGGCCAGAGTGTCCCTGTTTCCCAGGGCTCTTCAGTAGGCAGATGATAAACAGCATAAAAAGTGAGGAAGGGGCAGGAGTTAGAAACTGTGCTGGCCTAGTGAGGAGCTTGGCTTAAAATATAAATTTGGACAAAAGGTCATAGTGGAAAACTCAGAGAAAAGGCCAATCCACCTACAGTGTGCAGGTGCTTCAAGAAAGGCAACCCCAGTTTTGGAATCATTCGTGCTCTTTTGCAACGGCCTTTAGCAAATCTATGCTGTGACCCCCACTGGAGTATTGTGAACAGCTGAAAAAGCTCTTCAGAAGGACAACCGAACTGTCCAAGCTACCTTAGAGGCTTCTCACATGGATGAGCCATGGCTGTCTATGGCTGCAAAAGTGGTACTTCTTAGCCCTGATCTGCATTTACCATGGTTCCAAGGCAGTATCATCTACATAGTATTCTTAATCACATTTATTCTGTCCAAAAGCTCAGAACGAACTGATTCACCACCTCAAAGTCCAGGAGGAAACACAAAAACACACACAAACACAAGGAAAGGCAAAATCTACCAGCTCATACAAGCCTCCCTGTCATATTCCCAAATGCTTTCTCATTGTAGCATTACGCCCAAGAACTACCAGCTGTTTCTGGCCTTGGTACTTGCAGTAACGAAGATCAACAGGGATTTGGTTCTCCTGCCCAACGTCACACTCGGCTTCCGCATCTACGACAATAGCCAGACTGAGAGGAGGATCTCCTTGAACAGCCTCTCTCTGCTCTCCACACGAGGCCGAATGGTTCCAGGCTACAAATGTGACAGGAGGGACACTCTGCTCTCCGTCATTGGTGGTCTTGACCCCAAATCCTCAAGGCAGATGGCCTCCATCTTTGGCATCCTCAAGGTCCCACAGGTAAGGGGGCTCTATTGGATACAGTATGGAGTAGATGCAGAACAGAAGTGAACACAGAAGCCAAAGAAGAAGCCAGAGTTATTTGGGGGTACATCAAGAGTCTGTCACTTGGGGAATGGATGCTATAGTTGAGCTCATTTTTATCTTTGTGTGTGAGGATATGTTCTTTATGGCCCATCCCAAAGTGGTAAATAATAACATATTTCTGAAATGCTTTTCTAGATGAAGTGCTTCTTAACTTTGTAAATGTAACTATCCTTCAATCCAGTTTATTCTCTGAATGAGGATGACGGTTTGTTCCCTTGGCTTCTCACATGCCAGAGCCAGGCAACCTAGGTCAGTGGTGGCTCCCCTTACGGAGGGAAGAAGTATTGCTGCTGCTCACAGTGAGTCAGCCTGACTGGTGGGGAATAAACCACAGGATGGTGATCCTTAACATCAGCATAAAATTTCACCTTGTCTTCAAAAATTCATTTGTAAAACAAGATTCTCCCTTTCTGCAGCTCGGCTTTGACTTCCTTGAGTTCACTCAGGGAGACAGAACTGTTTTTCCTTCCTTTTTCTGGATTAACCCCAATGAATTTCCTCAGTATCTGGGTTTGATACAGCTGCTCCTGCATTTCCAGTGGAACTGGGTTGGGCTTGTGGCCCCTGAAAATGACATTGGAGAATATTTCATCTCCTCCCTGATGCCCATGCTCAAGTACAAGGAGATCTGCCTGGCCTTCACTGAAATGTTGAAATCTAATAATCTTGGTATTTTACTGTTCACATTTCCTGAAACGTGGTTTAAAGCTGAAGTGATTATTCTGTTTGGAGACTCCAGTAGTGTTACTATTATATACCTGGCTGTGTATCGTTATGAACAACAGACTAAGATTCTATTTGGAAAAGTTTGGATCCTGACTTCCCATTGGGAGGTTAGTTTTATGGCATCTCAAGGAACGGTGCAAACTCTTAAGCCCTTCCATGGGGCTCTGCATTTCAGGGACCACACTGGTGATGTCCCAGAATTCAGGCACTTCCTCCTGTCTTTAGACCCCTTGAACCCCCAAGGTGATGTCTTTCTCCCTCCACGGTGGGAAAGGGTCTTTGGCTGCAGTTTCCTGCAAGAAGGCGAAATCCCTCAAGAGGGGAAAAAACCATGTAGAGGAAAGGAGAATTTACAGAATCTGCCAGCTTGCGCATTTGAAATGAGCATGACAGGTGAAAGTTACAGCATCTACAATGCCATTTATTCTGTGGCACATGCACTGTGTGATCCAAATATACGCCCCAACCACAGATGCTGAAGAAGCTGAAGTAGAGCAGTTCTATGAGGATCTGCAGCACCTACTGGACAACACGCCTAAAAGAGACATTGTTTTCATCACAGGAGACTAGAATGCTCAGGTGGGCAGGCAAATGACACCTGGAATTACAGGTAAGTATGGCCTGGGAGAACAAAATGAAGCAGGACACAGGCTGATAGAATTTTGCCAAGACAACTCACTCTGCATAACAAACACTCTCTTCCAACAACCTAAGAGACGGCTTTATACATGGACTTCACCAGATGGACAACACCGAAATCAGATTGACTACATCCTTTGCAGCCAAAGGTGGCAGACATCTATACAGTCGGTAAAAACAAGACCTGGAGCTGACTGTAGTTCAGATCACGAACTTCTTCTTGCACAATTTAGGATCAGACTAAAGAGATTAGGGACGACCCACAGATCAGCTAGATATGAGCTCACTAATATCCCTCAGGAATATGCAGTGGAGGTAAAGAATTGATTTAAGGGACTAGACTTAGTAGATAGGGTCCCGGAAGAACTCTGGACAGAAGTTCGCAACATTGTTCAGGAGGCGGCAACAAAATACATCCCAAAGAAAGAGAAAACCAAGAAGGCAAAGTGGCTGTCTACTGAGACACTAGAAGTAGCCCGAGAAAGAAGGAAAGCAAAAGGCAACAGCAATAGGGGGAGATATGCCCAATTAAATGCAAAATTCCAGAGGTTAGCCAGAAGAGATAAGGAATTATTTTTAAACAAGCAATGCGCGGAAGTGGAAGAAGACAACAGAATAGGAAGGACAAGAGACCTCTTCCAGAAAATTAGAAACATCAGAGGTAAATTCCAGGCCAAAATGGGTATGATCAAAAACAAAGATGGCAAGGACCTAACAGAAGAAGAAGAGATCAAGAAAAGGTGGCAAGAATATACGGAAGACCTGTATAGGTAGGATAACAATATCGGGGATAGCTTTGACGGTGTGGTCAGGGAGCTAGAGCCAGACATCCTGAAGAGTGAGGTTGAGTGGGCCTTAAGAAGCATTGCTAATAACAAGGCAGCAGGAGACGACGGCATCCCAGCTGAACTGTTCAAAATCTTGCGAGATGATGCGGTCAAGGTAATGCATGCTATATGCCAGCAAATTTGGAAAACACAGGAATGGCCATCAGATTGGAAACAATCAACTTATATCCCCATACCAAAAAAGGGAAACACTAAAGAATGTTCAAACTATGGAACAGTGGCACTCATTTCACATGCCAGTAAGGTAATGCTCAAGATCCTGCAAGGTGAACTTCAGCAATTCATGGAGCGAGAATTGCCAGATGTACAAGCTGGCTTTAGAAAAGACAGAGGAACTCGGGACCAAATTGCCAATATTCGCTGGATAATGGAAAAAGCCAGGGAGTTTCAGAAAAACATCTATTTCTGTTTTATTGACTATTCTAAAGCCTTTGACTGTGTGAACCATAACAAATTGTGGCAAGTTCTTAGCGGTATGGGGATACCAAGTCATCTTGTCTGCCTCCTGAAGAATCTGTATAACGACCAAGTAGCAACAGTAAGAACAGACCACGGAACAACGGACTGGTTTAAGATTGGGAAAGGAGTACGGCAGGGCTGTATACTCTCACCCTACCTATTCAACTTGTACGCAGAACACATCATGCGACATGCTGGGCTTGAGGAATCCAAGGCTGGAGTTAAAATTGCTGGAAGAAACATTAACAATCTCAGATATGCAGATGATACCACTTTGATGGCTGAAAGCGAAGAGGAATTGAGGAGCCTTATGATGAAGGTGAAAGAAGAAAGTGCAGAAGCTGGCTTGCAGCTAAACCTCAAAAAAACCAAGATTATGGCAACCAGCTTGATTGATAACTGGCAAATAGAGGGAGAAAACGTAGAGGCAGTGAAAGACTTTGTATTTCTAGGTGCAAAGATTACTGCAGATGCTGACTGCAGCCAGGAAATCAGAAGACGCTTAATCCTTGGGAGAAGAGCAATGACAAATCTCGATAAAATAGTTAAGAGCAGAGACATCACACTGACAACAAAGGCCCGCATTGTTAAAGCAATGGTGGTCCCCGTAGTAACATATGGCTGCGAGAGCTGGACCATAAGGAAGGCTGAGAGAAGGAAGATCGATGCTTTTGAACTGTGGTATTGGAGGAAAATCCTGAGAGTGCCTTGGACTGCACTCAATCTCTTACTCCGATTTAAATTATAGTTAACTATTTTATCGAGATTGGTCATTGCTCTTCTCCCAAGGATTAAGCGTCTTCTGATTTCCTGACTGCAGCAGCATCTGCAGTAATCTTCGCACCTAGAAATACAAAGTCTTTCACTGCTTCTATGTCTTCTCCCTCTATTTGCCAGTTATCAATCAAGCTGGTTGCCATAATCTTGGTTTTTTTGAGGTTGAGCTGCAAAGAACTTTTGCACTTTCTTCTTGCACCTTCATCATTCCTAATAAGTTCCTAATAAAGACTAAGTTCCTAATAAAGACTAATAAACACATTTAAACAATTAGCCCACTTCAAAGTAAACCAAGCCAATTGGGAAGATAGAAACTGGGAATACATAGGTTGGAATTCCAGTCCACAGATTCAACGAAGTAGGAAAAATCTTTTCAACTCATTTCATTAAATAGAACAACAATAAAAACGATTATACTTACACCCTGGCCCTCAAAATTACAGCCATTGGAGCACCCCTGCTGTCATTTGATCAAAATCACTATCTCCCCCTATCTCTGTCCCCTGCCCTCTGTGGCCGCTGCCACCCTGGGGTCTGCCACCCCCAGCTGACCTTCACCATCGTCTTCCTCCCACTGCTAATGAGGCATGCCCCGCCTGGCCCTGAGTGTGGCAGCTGCTGGCTGCACGAGGCCTTCTTCCCGAGGTTGCGCATGGTGGTTTCCTCGCAAGACCTTGGGGAAAAGGCCTCATGCAGCCAGCAGCTGCCTCACAAAGGGCCAGGCCGGGCATGAATCAGCAGCAGCGGGAGAAAGAGCGTGGCGAAGGCCAGATGAGGCAGTGGAGTGCATGGTGATGGGGGCTCAGTGTGCAGGGTGGCAAGGGTCCCTGTAGCTGGGCCTTTGCATCACACTGCTGGGCTTGGGTGGCTGGGGCTTGATGCTTGCCTCGCTGGGCTGGGCTGGGCTGGGCTGGGCTGGGCTGGGCTGGGCTGGGCTGGGCTGGGCTGGGCTGGGCTGGGCTGGGGCATCTGCAGGCTGGCACTGTGCTGTGGTGCTCAGGCAGTTGGGGCCATGTGCTGCACTATGGCTCTGGGGCTTCTCACTGTGTCGTGGTTCTGGGGCTCTTTGCCATGTCACTCAGTGCTCTTTGCTGCACTGCATAAGGGAGGAAGACCACGATGCTGCTGCTGAGGAGCAGATATAGGGAAATTGGTGGGTGGGGCAAGCTGGAGGGGAAGCTGTCCCTTGCCTTGGAAGAACTGAGGCTCAGGCCAGGGATGTCTTGGATCAGGGTGGGTTCTTTCATAAGGGCCCACCAGATTAGTTTAACAACAGCTGGAACTGCTGTCAATAAACCCAGCCGTCATGTGATGTTTCTGTTAACAATCCCTCCACAGAAAAAGAGAGTTACTGGTCCCAATTAGGGTCATTAAGTAAAGACTACCCGTAGCTGCCTCACATGCAGAATCCAAGTTCCAGTCTCCAGCACCATGTGGTTAGCTGGCAATGCCACTGGTCTGAATTCCCCAGCAGATCTTCCTGGCTGATGTTCCAGGATGGCAAACCTGTTCTTCTGAAGACTTTCTGAAGATGGAAATGTAAATGTGGAAATGAATTAATGATGCATGTGTGATAGAAGCCATGATGCTAATTTCTACTTACCCCAGTTCCTAAGGGTCTCTTTTCTTTCAGATTCTTTCCTATTTGAAGAATGTCCGTTTCAACAACAGTGCTGGAAATGAAGTCTCCTTCTCAGAAGATGGACTGGGATCAGCTCGTTATGATCTTCTGAACTGGCTTTTCCTGCCCAATCAATCTTTTGTCCCCGTGACAGTTGGCCGAATAGATCCTGGGGCTCCCTCAGGCCAGGATTTCACCATTAACTCTGAGGCAATCATCTGGGCCACAAAGGTGGGCTGAGGAAATGTCCTTAATTCAGGGAGAGAGTCATTCTCTCCTGGGGATGCAGAATAAACGTCTAACTCAGAAAAGGTCTATCAGATCAGAAAAGATGACAGCTGTGTAGTGAAAGACCTGCTTTTCATGTCACAGATTTAAATCTGATTTGTGGCATGTCTGAGAAGGGTTGGGATTGGGAAATACTCCTGCTGGAAACTCAGGTGCTATTAGAGCATGTTCATCTCTTAGGCCATCTCAAGCATTTCTCTTTTCTCTTTTAGAAGATGCCCTTTGGCAGGTGTGGCATGAAGAGGTGCCATGCAGGGGAGAGGAGAAGCGTTCCAGAGGGCGAGCAGGTTTGCTGCTACCAATGTGACCCTTGTCCAGGAGGGACCATTTCTGACCAGACAGGTAGGGCAAACCTGGGGAGCCCCTTCCATTGCAGAGCTTCCAGGATCAAGGAAGCCATTCCACTGATTGAAATACGAAGTTTTGTCTTTCATTTCTGATAGATTTGAGATGCATCAAAGTTTTCTTAATTTTCAGAGAAAAGGTTCGGTGCATGGACCTTAGTGGTCCCGTTCCCACAATCTGATTGTCCCACTCCTGAGGAACGAGAACTGTCACTCCTGCTCTCCTCACACAATTTAATGCCCTTGAAAGGAGTTTCAGGGCAAGAATTGGCGGGTTCCCCACTGTCCTTTCCACCCCCACCCACTGTCAGTTACCAGTGGGAACACCAACCTCTGATCACTTTCCTCAGTGAGTGGAGTGGTGTGGGTTGGGGTTCAAGACTCAATTATTGTTATTTATACTGTGTTGCTCTGTCAGGATGATTGATTTTTTTAGGAATCTGATAGTCCTTTCAGAGAAATAGGAGATCAATCTACCTATGTCTGCTAGCCGCTCTTGGAAAATAACGTCTGAGTGAGTGATGGGAAAAACTGACTTGAAATACAAAG
Organism: Candoia aspera; assembly: GCF_035149785.1. Classification (NCBI taxonomy): domain Eukaryota; kingdom Metazoa; phylum Chordata; class Lepidosauria; order Squamata; family Candoiidae; genus Candoia; species Candoia aspera. Next base: position 341,384,184 of record NC_086153.1, read on the forward strand.
CAGAAAACCTGAGGCAGAAAACTTTTAATTCCATTGGAGCTCCAAATCTATCTTTCCTTTTTCCCTCCTGAAGCCAATTTTCCCCATGAACCACTTGATTAGACTAAGACACTCTTCTCTCCCCTTCAGCCCATTGTGCATCTGTATTTGTGTCTATCACATGTTACAGTCTTCCCAGGACACATGAATAGACAGCTTACCCAAACAGGAAACAGCAGGATTCCTGGCTGACAGATCCCTATATATGTATTCTTGGGGTTCCAGTACAAAATGAAATAGGCAAGAACCAAATTGTCTCACAGCATCAGGCAAAACATCAGAACTACCAAGCCCATTGGAGCTCAACAAATCCCTACCTCTGAACAACCCATCCCCAGGCTCATCCTGAACTAAAGATGGGTTGCCTTTTCTGGGCACCAGAAGCTGCCCAAGGGGTCCTTCCATCACTTCTGTTTTAAATTAGCCATTGCAGAAAGGGAGCATCCATGTCACTCCTGATACACCTGGAGGGGGAAAGACTCTGTGCAGTGCATACACACCTAGAGAACTTAGACAATGACTCTTGGTTTCAGATGCAGCTCACTGCGACCCTTGCCCAGAGGACCAATACCCCAACAAGGAGAATAAACACTGCATTGCCAAAGAGATCCACTTCCTTTCCTATCAAGAGAACCTGGGATATGCTTTCACTTCTCTAGCTCTTTTTCTCTCTGTGATCACGCTGGCAGTCCTGGTGATTTTTCTTAAACACCGAGACACACCAATCGTCAAGGCCAACAACCGAGATCTCACCTACATCCTCCTGGTCTCCCTCATGCTCTGCTTCCTCTGCTCCTTCCTCTTCATTGGTCGACCCAGGAAGCTCATCTGTGCCTTCCGACAAACTGCCTTTGCCATTTTCTTTTCCCTTGCGGTTTCCTCTGTGTTGGCAAAAACTGTCATGGTGGTTCTGGCCTTCATGGCTACCAAGCCAGGGAACAGGACAAGGAGATTCTTAGGAAAGCCACTGACCAACTCCATTGTCATAGCCTGCCCCCTGGTCCAAACAGTTCTTTGTGCCACCTGGCTGGTAACCTCTCCCCCGTTTCCCACCTTGGACTTCCATTCCTTGGTAGGAGAGACCATCTTGGAATGTAAGGAAGGCTCAGCTTCCATGTTCTACACTGTCCTCTCCTATCTCAGTTTCCTGGCCCTGGTCAGTTTCATGGTGGCATTTCTGGCTAGGAAATTGCCCGACAGCTTTAACAAAGCAAAGTTCATTACTTTTAGCATGCTGATCTTTTGCAGCATTTGGATCACCTTCCTCCCCACTTACCTGAGCACCAAAGGGAAGTCCATGGTGGCCATGGAGATCTTCTCCATTTTGGTTCTCTGGAGCTGGTCTCTTGGTTTGTATCTTTTTCCCCAAATGCTTCATTATCCTACTGAGGCCCAATTTAAATTGTAGAGAAAATATAATAAGAAACAAGGCTCTCTAACTAATGCAGGGATAGGACATGTTTATATTTGTTTTTGAGCCATGTTTAGAATGTGATAACATTTCTAAAACATGAAGCAATGAATAAGGAGCTTGTCCGTTAAATAATTGCTTATCAATTCTGTGACTGATCCCAATATACCTGTTGTCAGCAACAATCACCCACCCGTTTGTTTTGTTTTTCAAGTATTCCAGTTGTCCCCACTGAGGCCCAGTGCCCTGTGTAGAAATAAAGCTTGGTGTTAAAGAAGTGTATAGTATTTTGATGAGGACATTTTCCCTTTTATTCCTTTTAATGGAAATGTTTAAAAGGTTAGTGTTTTAAAGAGCTGGGTTCAGTATCTGTGGTTTTAAGGATGTATTTTATTTCCATGTATTCCCGAGGCTTTGTATTCCCATTTACTATTCAATTCTTTGGAAATGGTAGAGTTTAAATCCCCCCACAATTTCATTGAGGCAGGAGAGTTTTCTGCAAGGGATGAGTGACGAATGTCAGTAATGTATGAAGTCTTCTAGCCATCTCTTCTGCCATTTCATCTCTTGGAACTCCTCGGTAAACCACCGTTCTCTATGAGATCTGTGTGCACAGAGAATCTTCACAGGTGTAATTCAATCCAGGCCCCAGATTGGAATCAAATTTCATTCATGAGTATATGTTCCCAGCAGGGTCATCCCAGCTGAATAGCTAAAGAAAGCAGAGACCTCTCAGGGAGAAGTGGTCCCACAAATAACCCAGTCCTGTGACATGTAGTACTTTAAAAATGATTACTAGCATCTTGTATCTAAGAATGGCCTCTTAAGAATGGGGCACAGTACTGCCTTCTTTAAGGCAGTCAGTACCATCCCTTCCCACAGAGAGGGATTAACCTCCACTTAGACCCAACTACATGCCACCTCCCAGGAGGCCTTAACCAACCAGCAGGGGCAGGGTTCAGATGACAGGTGGCCGAGCTCACAGCCACAAAGTCCCTCTGTATTTCCCCAGGATCAATCAGCTCAAACTCCTTCCAGATAACAGGGCTCAGACAGTTCTTAGTCACTTCCAAAGGATCTGCCCAGTCAAAGTCCAACACTGAGCAACTTTGCCTGACAGATGCTGAGAATTCCTCACGGTGGCCATGTAAGGGGTCCCCCAGTTCTTCCTTACCCAGGAGGGACCTAGTCCCTCAAAACAGGACTGCTGGGCAGCTATCTGCAGACACAATAAAGATGAGAAGTAAGTATGCTTTGCCACCCTTATCACCACAAGGTACGTCATAAAATAGCCTCTGATCTGTGTTTGGTTGACTTCACTCCTAGTCTTCCTCTAACAGTGCTCTAAGTTTCTCTTGTGCTTTTTTGTCTCTCAGAACTCTTCAACAAAGCATGGTGCTGTATGAGATCTGCATGCACAGAGAGTCTACACAGGTGCAATTTAATCCAGGGCCCCCATCACATGCTCATTCCAATCCACAATAAGGGTATCTGTTGAACCACATGCCAAAGCTTCAGGAAAACCCCCAAGCTCCCTCTGAAACTACACCATGTCCATCAGGCCCCTGGGATGGGCCAGTTGAATGGGCCCCACCTCTCTGCAGTGAGGGGCAACTGCAAAGAACTCTAGGGCCAAAAGGGAATGTTCCACCTATGACAGGGGACTGAAGTTGACATCCCCCAAATCTAGTTCCTGACACCACTGCCCTGGAGAAAATCCAGTGTATGACCATAAATCTGGGGAATTCCACCACTAACCCAGACACAGAACCCAGGAGCACAGGCAGGGATGCTGCTATACTGCAGGGAGGATGGTCCTGTAAGTGAAGAGCAATCCCCACTGCTCCCTAGGGCCCAGCCTGGCAAAGAGGGCCTCACATCCAGTGATGTCTGGGTCAGGTCCACTGGGGCCACCAGAAACTTGCAAATAACAAGAGCCACAGTCCCACTCTTGCCCTGGAGTTACAGCTGAGGCTACACTAGAAAACCAGGAGGGCACATTCCAGAGAGTGGAATCTCCCCTTCAGTGCCTAATCAGCTCTCGATGGTGCAAGCCAGGTTGGTACTCTCATCCAGAACCAAATTGTGGGGGAGGTGAGCTTTGTTGCAGGTCCACCTGGCATTAAGCAGCAGGAGCCAGAATCCAGAGCCACCAAAGTGCCAGAAAACGGGTACTGGAGCTGAGCACAGGTGGCCAGAACATGGTACTGGTTTTAAACACCAGGGCCACCTTCCCTGAGAGCGGTCCACCCCTGGTCTCCCACCATAACTCCCCATGCCCATCACCACCATAATGCCCTCTCCTCTCCCCCTCCTGATCCAGCTCACCCCCCCCACACCCCATTCCCCAAGGCAGAGGGATCCATCAGATCCCTCACAAACCAGCCCAAACAGGCTCTGATCAGCTTCCAGCACATCTGTAGCACATTCAGCAGCTCCACCCAAGCAGGCCCTTCATCTCCAACCTTTCACCCAAACCTTTTTACATACAATTCTCCAACCCACAACCAAAACTTCCTCTTCCACCTCCCTGTTCCCACCCAGGCAGTGGGGAAACCGTACAGACAAAGGGGCTATGTGGCAGCACCTCCAGCCCACCCCCACCTCTTCCTTGAGGAGAGCAGGTGGGCCCCACTCCAACCACCAGCCCACATGAAAGATCCCAGTCCATACAGACATTTTAATCCAGGTGCCAGCTGCCCAGACGACCAACAACATGGATCCCAGGCAGCTTCAGTCCAGACAGGCAAGAGAAACTGCCAAAATGGCCGCTGTCCCATGTGGCTGGTCAAGCAAGAGCTGCAGGACACAAGGCAGCCCCACCCCCACAGATCTGCTGTCCTGCTCCAGCTCCCACCACCGCAGACCACCTGGCCATCTGAGCCCTCCACCCCACTGAGGACTCCAATGCCAGGGCTCCACAGCCACTGCCACTCCTTTGTGCTCTGCCTGTCCAGCCTGTCTCCGTCTTCTCTGCAGTGGCAGATTCACAGTGGAAAACGGAGGGCAAGCCACTAACTCCACTGCACTGCTGCATCCTCTGGAGCCTGTTCTGTGCCCCCCATCAGCTAAGGGAAAACAGATGATCCGCGGCACTGCCGAGCTCTGCTGATTGCCAACTACAGAGGAACCTCCACAATGGAGGAACTGCTGCCCGACACAGTCCCACCTGGCTACTGCTCCGGGAGGTGCCAACGGGGCTCTGCTAGTCCTTTCCAGCCACTTGGCCTGCTGCGGCCACACCAGCCACCTGCGCCACTGCTGTGTCTCCCACCAGCTCAGGTAACCAGCACTATCCTTGCTCGCCACCCACCCACTGATCCGACCACAACCACAAACCATGCTATGAACCACCTGCAACATCCTAAAATCACCAACAAAGGTGAGCCTGTCAGTCAAGCATCCACCTCAGCACCTTCATTCATAGATTCATTCATTCATTCATTCATTCATTCATTCATTCATTCATTCATTCATTCATTCATAGGACTTACATGGCCGCCTGTCTCATATGACAACTGAGAAGCTCAGGCACCCCGAGTTTGGTGTGGAGCTGCTAAAAACCTGGTCCCTGAATTTGGGAGAGAGATTCACTTTGCAAAGCGGCTTTTTGCCTACCCGAAAACATGAATCACACAGCGATTCAGGCAAAAGCATTTATTGGGGGGGGGGGGGGTGTCAAGTCCACCTTTTAAAAAAGATAATAATGAAGCCTAAAAATTCCAGGTAACCATTGGAGAAAATAAAAAATGTCCAGAAGCTGAAACAGACTTTCCCTTTTTGCCCATCACAGGCCATTTTATACCCCTCCGTTACGTCTTCCTCTCCCGTGGCCGTAATTCCTCCAATACCTCCTCTGCCTCGGCCTGTCTCCCCCTCTGAACAGCACCTTTGGCCTGGTCGCCATTGCCGGGCACAAGAGGCCAGTGGGGGGACAGCCTGGATGCCCTCCAGGCCAGGACGAAAGAGCCCCATGGGAGTGGGAGCACCGGCCCTTTAAGCAGCAAGTCAGCCTTCCCTGAGGGCCAAGCAAGGAAAGGGGCTCCATCAGGAGGGGCGCTTGCTCCCTTGGGGGGCTGGCAGGAGTCCCAGGTAAGGGGTTACCTCAGGAAAGTGAGGTGTTGCTTTGTGGGAGCCTAGAATAGTTTTTCCCCTTCTGGGGTATGGTCAGAAGCTCTGGCTAAGTGGGTCCTCTTGCTAAGTGGGTGCAATTATCAGGAAAACAGTCATTGTTAGCATATCCCCCGTGGGATGCCTGTAAAAGGCATCTAATATGATACATGTTAAATAAGCTCTGAGCTCTCCCAAGGGTGCCTGGACATGTCAACTTAGCTTGTCGCGGAAGGAAGTAACTGGCCTCAATGTTCTCTTTGGTGACAGCTCAAACACAGGTAGGAGAAAGCACCCTTGAATATAGGTATAGATATAGGTATAGGTATAGGTATAGGTATAGGTATAGGTATAGGTATAGGTATAGGTATAGGTATAGGTATAGGTATAGGTATAGGTCCTGAGGCCATCCAGGTGGCTCAGCCTGCTTCTTTTGTGCACAGCCCTGGAGAGCTTTCGTGGGGGCCACCTGCAGTTCAGGTTCTGGAGAAACATTGATTTTTGATCCAGGAGGGAAGGCAAGAAAAATGATTGGGCTGCCTCACCTGCTGCTGCTCCTCTTCTGGCTCCCACCTTCAATGAGGAGATGGAAACCATATGTGTACTGAGGAACCCTCTGCAGACTCTGGAGGAGTATTACAGGCCTGGGGATCTCATTATTGGGAGGAATTTGCTCCTGGGAACATTTTTTGAAGCTACAGTGATAAAATTTGACCAGGAGCCATCACTGATCCAAATTGTAACTGCGTAAGTTTCACCCGGAGGGACTAAAAATTCTCAAGGAAAAAAAAATACAAGCCTGTTCTTTATGTCAATTAATACTGGGACTTACAAAATGGCACAAAACGTTATAACATCAGAAACATTAAAGGAGATCTTTGACAAATGGAGTGATTTGGAAAAGGACGCTTTACTGAATATACAAAAAAAAAAAGCGGAAGTTTTAAAAATTAGAAAGAAATACAAATGATAAACCAAGAGAATAAGTTGGAAAATATTTTCTCATTGGATCCACAAGAGAAGCTTGTTAAACCCTTGAAGAAGTCTGTGCAATGGGATAAAGAACATTTTTAATAAGACTTTTATTAATTTTAGAGCAAAGATAGTAAAGGTAAAGGTTTCCCGTGACATTAAGTCCAGTCGTGTCCGACTCTAGGGGGCGGTGCTCATCTCCGTTTCAAAGCCGTTTGTCCGTAGACACTTCCGTGGTCATGTGGCCAGCATGACTACACGGAACACCGTTACCTGCCTGCCGAAGCGGTACCTATTAATCTACTCACATTTGCATGTTTTCAAACTGCTAGGTTGGCAGGAGCTGGGATTAGCAACGGGAGCTCACCCCATCACGTGGATTCGAACTGCCAACCTTCCGATCGGCAAGCTCAGCAGCTCAGCGGTTTAACCTGCAGTGCCACCATGTCCCTAGAGCAAAGATAGAAACTACAAAAAAGCAAAAATCTACAAAAAGAAAAAGAACTAAAAAATGTAAAAAAAAACACAAAATGAAAAAAAAAATTAAAGATTACATAAAGAGGTGACTTCCAACTTTTAACAGCAAGAATATACAACAGTTTCCCATGATCAATGAATCCCTTACCAATCCCTTAAACCAAAATCACATTATTATGAATCCCTTAAACCAAAATCACATTATTTCTATAAATCATTCCGGTGGAGTCCTTGGTGCTCTCTGAGCCTTGTTGTTTTCTTGCAGATGTTTCATTGCCAGACTAGGCAACATCTTCAGTGCAAAGAGGGAGTGGGCCTTGCTCTCAGTTTATATACCGAGGCTTGCCCTGCTTGTGTTGGTGGGGGTGTTGTTCTCTCCCTGGGAGTTCCTTGATTGGGCTGTTGTTTGCAGCTTGGTTGAATGGCTGAGTTAATAGTTCCTTGATTAAGGTATAATGTACTGTTTGATGGTTCCTCTGGTGTTAATCCTAGTGTTAATCTTTGCATATCTGGGTGTTGATTGCTGGCCAGGAAGTGTTCTGGTCTTTTGGCTTTTCTACTGTTGCTTTTGAATGGTATGTAAATGTTGTTCATCTCTATGTGTCTGTTGATGGCTGCTTGGTCTGAATGCCAGGCTTCCAGGAATTCCCTTGCATTTTTGGATTTGGCTTGATTTAGGATGCTCACAGTTTCCCAGTTGAAACTATGGTTGAGTCTGTCCATGTGTTGTGAGATTAAGGAGTTTTCATCATGTCTTCTGACTGACAGTTGGTGTTTGTGGATGCACTCATTCCATTAGCACATTATAAAGATCACTAAATGCAATCGCTCCCTCCCCTTATATTAAAAAGATATATATAAACCACCTAAAACAACCTCCCCCCAAAAAACAACACTTACTTAATTATTTCCTTCCTACCTCTATTCTATTTCTGTCTATTATAATAAAGATCACACTAAAAATGCATATAAGTTTCTGCTCTTATAATTAATAATACTACAGTTATTACAATCTTAATCATATTAAATTGAAAACCAAACATTTATTATTTACCTTATTAATCTCAATCCTAATTTAAAGAATAACATCAAACAAGCCTTAAAAGCAATCAAAATAAACATTCTCAAACCATTACCCCAGTTTAAAATAAACCAAACCATTCACACATTTCCAGAATACACACAGGGCATTTTTCACAAAAAGATCAAACAGCCCAGCTGCCCCCCTTAAATGCTCCAACTTCTCAGATAAAAGCCTCCCATAGATAACAACCCCTTCCTTTCCATAACATTCCATCAGAACAGCAACTTCACTGATTGTTTGCAATTTGATCTGTCCCTTTAAATTCTTAAGGTCAAACATCCAACGGACATCTGGCATTTCAACAAAAGCTTCGATCTCACTGTTTGACATTGTATCCTTAAAATATTCAACTCCTTCCACAACATCCCCAGCCAGATGCCGCATTTCAAAGCTGATATTTTCTGTAACATTGCAAACGTTTTGCATAATAGCTTGACAAGAATTGGAAAGAATCTGAGGTCTCAATGGAGCTCTCAGAAATTCTGGCTGTAGTCTTCCATGTTTCACGGAGTAGGTTATGGTGCCCCTTAAGTACTTAACAAGGGAAAGTAAAAGTGCAATGGAAAACTTCCAAAACTGTTTATATACAGTAAGTAAAAGGCTCATAAGAGACAGTTCCCCAGAGAAAAATAGCAGCAGAAAACTGAAGATTCAAAACAGCAGATTCAACATCTAGGAGAATATTAAAATCTTCAAATTCAGCACAGAAATAATAACAGGGAGATGGCATTTACTTTCAATCCTCCTCAATATTTGGATGGAAACAAGCCAAAACTTGAAAAGGTGTTGTTTTTTTTAATTAATCCCAGAAATAACGATAAGCACCAAGACAGCTTGTTTCTTCTTGCCATGAAAAGCCTCTTTGAGTACATAAACTTAAAAAGATAAAAATTGGGTGATTTAGAAATGGGGTGGCTGATCTTAGTGTCCCTTTAAGGCTACAGAGCAGCTTGGAAATGGTGGTGTCCCTGTCTCCCAGGGGTTCTTACCAGATTAGCACGAATGCTGTTTACAATCCTCAGGCTGTGCGTCACCATGCTGGAGAGCAGATGGGGGGATTCCGAGCATTTTCTAGTCTGTGAAAACACTCCTGGGCTTCAGGAAATGCCTGCCTGAGCCTGAAAAAACTGCCACGCTCTCAGTTCTGTCCATGGAGCCAGCGAACACAGCTGTTCAGTGCGCCATGCCCCCCACCAGAAGCCCAGGATAAAGAAGAATTGAAGAGAAATCAAATCCTAAAATAATCTTTGATTGAATTAAAAATTAAGACTGTTAGAAATAAAAGGAAAGGATATAAAGTTGGTTTATTTGATCAAGGTTAAAATAAGACTATTTTTTTATGTTTTATGGATTTGTTTATAGACAGGATATGGGATATGGGATTAAGAGATATCTGTTTTAACCTTACAGGGGGTGAAGAGTTACTAAATTAGTTTATACTTGTTGTGATGAAGGTTGGAGGTCACTTCTTTATATATTTCTTTTCTTTTTCTTTATTACATTCTTTTCCTTCTTTCTTTTTCTTTTTGCTTGCACTTTTGCTTGTTTTTTTTCCTAGTCTCTTCTTTCTCTAAGTTTACTTTGTATTAGTTTTTACTATTGTAAACAAAATTTTTAATAAAAATTACATTTTTTAAAAAAGGAAAAGCTCCCAGAGAATTCAGACCAGTCGCCTTCCCAGCCAACCAGTGGATGCTGGAGATTGGATCTGGGAGCTGGGCATTCAAAGCAAGATCTGTGCCACTGAGCTGCAGCCATTCCAAAAGAGGGTATCATCATGCTCAAAATGAACAGGAATGGTTCCTGCACTTCACTCTTGCCTGTTCTAATGGCATGCTGGGTTTCCAGCAGGGGTTTTTCCCAATCCCAACCCTTCTCAGACATGCCACATTGCAGACCCAAATGTGTTACATGGAAAGCACATCTTTCACCACACCGCTGTCATCTTTTCTGATTCAATGCACCTTTTTTTTCCAGTGAGAAGGACATTCTGTACCCTCAGGAGAGAATAAATCTCTCCCTGGATTCAGGACATTTCCTTCCAGCCTACCTTTGTGGCCCAGATGATTGCATCCAAGTTACTGGTGAAATCCTGGCCTGGGGGAGCCCCAGGATCTATTTGCTCAACTTTCACAGGGACAAAAGATTGATTGGGGAGGAAAACCCAGTTGAGTAGATCATAATGAGCAGATCCCAGTCCGTTTTCTGAGTATGAGACTTCACTTCCAGCACTTTTGTTGAACCAGACATTCCTCAAATAAGCAAGAAGCTGAAAGAAAAGAGACCCTGAGGAACTGAGGTAACTGCCTGAAAATCACAAATGAGACATCGTGGCTTCTTTCACTCTGTGGTGACCATCATCTTAGGAGATAATTATATGTCTGTAAAGCTAGAGATGTTAGCTTGGTGAACATCTGAGTGACCGAGAGCAGCACAAAATTGTAAGAATTTATCACGGAGCAGAAGAAATTGACCCCAACCCTGCTAAAAGAGTCCCTCCACCTCTGGGCATTTGTGTCATGGCTTCTTCAACTCCAGGTGTACAAGAATGGGGCGAAGATAGAAAGATTTGAAAGCCACACTCCAAATGTCATGGTATGGTGATGCTCTTGAAATTTTAAATGCTAATCTTGGCCCAAGATCTTATCACCGGCAAATGCAATTTTAACAGTGAACAGCCTGGGGAATTTCAGACCAGGAGCCCATCAGGACCCCGTCTTGCCTGCAGTAGCCACTCATGCTGGTTTTCCCCCCGTTGCCACTTGGTTCCCGGTTCCAGGGTTGAACCTCCAGAGCAGGCATTCTACTGCCTCGGGTAGGGCCGACAGTCCTATTCCAGCCTTGCCACTCTGCTCTCCAATCCTGTGGGTGAGTCCCTCATTCTAGGGCCAGGGTTTTCGGCCTTTTCCCCCTCTCTGCTCACCTGCCATGGTGTTTCCAGGGTCTGCAGGTTGCTCAGGATCCACGCTTCACTCAGTGGTGTGTGAGGGGCTTCTAGTTGCCTCAGCGGTTGCTCTGGGTAGCCCGCTGCAATTCTGTCAGCTGGCCTCCCCCGTTCTCCCCGCGGTTGTGATGGTCGGCCTTCCAGGGTGTCTGCAATGTCTCCCCATGTGGTTACCTCATGTGGGTTGTTGTTGGGGCATTCCTTCCCCTCCGGTAAGGTCTCCATATTGGCAGTTGTGGCTTTCTGTGAGGGTTTTGCTTTTAAGGCCTAAAACCCTCACTCGCCTTTTGCCAAGGGTCGGATACGACAATGGACAATTTGATTCAATATATATATATGTGTGTGTCTCTGTGTGTGTATTTATACATGTTAATGAAATGAAAAACTAGACGAACAAAGCAGATTGAAAAATTAAAATACCAAAAAGGAAAAAAAAAAAAGGAAGAAGAAAAAGACAATAAAAAAGAAATTATAAAAAGAACTATTACATTTCTGGCTTCCCCCTTTTTATACATCTGCTAATTCGCAATATTTGTACACATTTAGGGCCCTTAGAAGCCAAACTATAGCTGATTAAATTTGATAATAATCCCCCTGTTGCTATGGTGGAAGGTTCCTCAAAAGAGGGTTAGAGTTCAGCTACAGAGAGGCTTGGAAGAATGAGGTTCCTGGACCCTTCCCAGCTGGGATTCAGGGCTGGGCATGGGACTGAAGCGGTATCGGTCACCCTGATGGATGACCTTTGTTTTGAGCTGGATGGGGGGAGTGCACCCGTGAGAGACTGTGGGAAAGTGGGAGATTATTTATTTATTTGTTTGTTTATTTATTTATTTTCTGTCTTGCCTTTATTATTTTGATAAATGAGGTGGGGAACATAGCTACTCCTCCTTCCTCCTCCTCTTTTCCCCACAGCAACCACCCTGTGAGGTGAGACCCTAGTTGCGGGCCTGTCTTCGCTCCCCCAGAATAGCAGTAAAGCCACTTTCCTGAAACTTGTGCTGTCCTTGCGTCCTTGGTCTTAACAGCTATGCAAGGCTTCACAGCCCTTTCTGGTCCTATTGGACCTATCAACAGCCTTTGACACCATCAGTTATGGTATCCTTCTGGATCACCTTTATGGGTTTGAAGTTGGAGTCTCTTTCTGTGTTGTCTCTCCTTCCTCAGTGGACAAGTCCAGTTGGTGACTGTGGGGTGCCACAAGGCTAAGTCCTCTCTCCCCTCCTCTTAATATCTATATGAAGCCATGGGAAGAACTCATCTGACAGTTTGGGGTTCGGTATCATCAATATTTTGATACCACCACTTTTGTCACTTTTGAATGGGCGGCACTGCCCTGAAGGAGCAAGTTGGTGACTTGGGTGTCTTCCTGGCCAGATGAATACTTTTGGACAGGCAGATGGAGGCCATCATCAGGGTGTACCAGTTACAGGCTTACCTCAGCTGGGAGGATCTTCCAAGAGTGACTCAAGCCCTCACTACCACTGGGTTGGAGTAATGAAAAGGACAAGAATATGTTCTTAACTGTTTTTTATTTTTTTTTTAATCCTTACAACATACCATCAACTATGATTCTACAAAATTTCCAATTTTTTAAATTGTTCCACCATTTCCTCATCCTTATTATACACTGTACCAAGATATGGTAGATCTACCTGCTCTAAATTTTACCATTTATGCAAAATTTACAATTGTTGAGATCAGGTTGGCCCCATATTTTTGGCCTTCCTCTCTGCCAAATATTGCAGTTTGCTAACTATTCCATTTATTCACACCCATCCATCCATCCATCGATCCTCATAACAATCTGACAGGATGAATCATAGTAGGGACAGGAGAAGATCCCTTAATATTCACATCACATGATCTTTTTTTATCCATGCAGTATGTTTAATAATAATGAAGAGAACACTCTGTATAATTTAAACTTTTGCATTAAAAATAAACAACGAGAAATATTTGAGTGAGAGAATAGTAGAGAATTCTGCAAAGTACCAGGAGCCCATGTGCACAGTGCACTTTGAAGATTGATTAATATCCAAATCTTCAAGGTCAATCTTCATTTCCACGTTGGACAATGGGCCTCACTAGGAACAGCTGGCATTCATGAAAAATAAAGGGTGGGAGACTCTTGCATACTAACAAGGATATTGTGACCAGTCACACCACTTCATCGCCCATTACTAAATGGAGAAGCCTCTCCCTCCTTTCATTATTTTTTAGAAATCTCATGAAATACTAAAATGCCCCAAAGTCTAAATAACAGTTCTCAATCCTTGTATTAATCACACATACTTGTTCCTTATCAAATTTTCTCTACAATTCAGATCGGGCCTCAGTAGGATAATGTAGCATTTGGGGAAAAAGATACAAGCCAAGAGACCAGCTCCAGAGGCCAAGATGGAGAAGATCTCCACAGCCACCATGGATTTCCCTTTGGTGCTCAGGTAGGTGGGGAGGAAGGAGATCCAAACACTGCAAAAGACCAGCATGCTAAAAGTAATGAACTTGGCTTCGTTAAAGCTGTCGGGCAATTTCCTAGCCAAAAAGGCTACTGTGAAACTGAGGAGGGCCAGAAAACCCAGGTAGGCGAGGACAGCATAAAACATGGAAGCTGAGCCTTCCGTACATTCCAAGATGGCCTCTCCTACCAAGGAGTGGTAGTTGACGTGGGGAACCGGGGGAGAGGTTACGAGCCAGGTGGCACAAAGAACTGCTTGGACCAGGGGGCAGGCTAAGACAATGGAGTTGGTCAGTGGCTTTCCTAAGAATTTCCTTGTCCTGTTCCCTGGCTTGGTGGCCATGAAGGCCAGGACTACCATGACAGTTTTTGCTAACACAGATGAAATGGCAATGGAGAAGATGATGCCAAAAGCAGTTTGTTGGAGGAGACAAGTGAGCTTCCCAGGTTGACCAATGAAGAGGAAGGAGCAGAGGAAGCAGAGCAGGAGGGAGACCAGGAGGATATAGGTGAGATCTCTGTTGTTGGCCTTGACGATCGGTGTGTTGCGATGCATAAGGAATATGACCAGGACTGCAGATGTGATCACGGAGAGAAAAAGAGTGAGAGAAGCTACAGTGCATCCCAGGGTCTCTTGATAGGAAAGGAAGTGGATCTTCTTGGCCATGCAGTGATCTTTGCCCTTCTTAGGGTACTGGTCTTCTGGGCAGGGGTCACAGCGAGCTGCATCTGCAGTCAAGAGTCTTTGTCTGAGTATTTTGTTGGCATCTGCCATGAGCAAGACCTCTCTTCAACCAGGGATCTCAGGTGTGACTCCTTTCTGCAGGGGCCAACTCAAAAAGAAAGTGATAGAAGGACCCACAGTGTAGCTTATGGGCAAATTGGTCTTGGGCAGGGGGAAGGAATAAGAGACCCAGAGTTGGAAATCTAGACTGTCGGGACAGAACAATTTACTTCCATATCCTGAAGAAAACAGGATATGTGCCAGAATTCAGTGTCTGAAAACACTGAATACTTGAGGCATGTCAAACCTACCAAAGAAACAAAACTTACCAAAAATGACAAACAAAATTTAACGTTGTGATTAAATGAACAGCTTCCTTGACTTGGGATCATCTCCACTGGAAGTGGGCTCCTGACGTGTGCCCTACCTGTCTGATCAGACATGGTCCCTTCTGGACAAGGGTCACATCGGTAGCAGCAGACCTGCTGGCCCTCTGGAACGCTTCTCCTCTCCCCTGCGTGGCACCTCTTCATGGCACACCTGGCAAAGGGCACCTTTTGAGAGAGAAAAGGAGAATGCTTGAGATGGCTGAAGCAATGAGCACGCATCATTCGTTCATTTCCCTATTCCCATTTGCATCTTTGGAATGTCTCCAGAAGAACTGGTTCACCCTGATCTAACAGCAACCAGGAACAGTGTGCTCTCTCGCTCTCTCTCTCTCTCTGTATACATATATTAAAATGTTATTAAAAATTTTAAAAAGAAGATAAAAACTAACCAAAACTAAGACAAAGTGAAGAAAGGAAAAACAGAGAAATACAGGAGAAGACAAAAGTGCAAAAAGAAAAGATCAAAAGAAATAGAGAGAAGAAACTTCTGATTTCTTTTGCAGCAAATGCAAGTATGATTACACAAACGATCTCTTATGCGATGGTTACAAAATAGCTCTCTTTTTTCTACTGTCTCATATTTTCTAATCATCAAAACCACCAATCAAAAGTGCAGTGTTTTTTTCTGTTCCACGCAGAAAGTCCGTAAGGGGTTTCCAGTCAGCAATGAATGAAGAAGTTATCTCTCATCAAAGAAGTCAATTTAGCCATCTGGGCAAGTTCCATCACTTTCACCAACCACTCTGCCATTGTGCATAGTGCCGAACCTTTCCGCCTTTGAGCATATAATACTCTCACTGCGGTTACCATCTATAGAAAAACAAGGATCCATGACTGTTTTCCAGCTGTTTATCCATTAGTCCCAAAAGAAAAGTCTCTGGTTTCAATTGTACATTAGTCTTTAAAATCTTCTGAATTAGTGCATGTATTGGAATCCAAAATTTTCTTGCTTTTTTACATATGCAGCCAACATGATAAAAGGTCCCTTGTTGTTCACATTTCCAGCATAAATTCAGAGTACCTTTATACATTCTAGATAGTTTCCCTGGTGTCAGATACCAACGGTACATTATTTTATAACAGTTTTCTTTAAGAATGGAGTCTAATGTAGATTTCAAGTCTATTTTCCCGTTGTTCCATTTGTATGTTATCAACAAAAATTTTACCCCATTTTATCATATGTTCTTTCCCTTGTTGTTCTGTCTCAAATTTCAACAAAGGTTTATACATTTTAGCAATTACTTGTTCATCACTTGTGTGCAATTCTATTTCAGACTCAGTCTTACCTTGTTCAAAACCATAAAATCTTTCATCTACTTTGAACCTTTCTGATAGCTGTACATAGGAAAGCCACTGGCAAAGATGTCCTTCTGTTATGGGATCTTCTCTAGATTTTATTTTCATTCCAATTGAAAGAATTCTAGTGTATCACAATAAATTAGCCATTTACTTATCATGTCTCTTCTATATAATGTTCTTGTGTTGAGAGCCACAAAGGTGTTTTCAGACCTAGATTTCTATTATTTTCTATTCTCAGAGTGGCACGTCCAAGGTAATGATTTTTAATGTCAGCATTAAGCTGAGCTTTATCGTACCACAAATATCCAAGCCACCCAAATCTCAGATTGTGTCATCCGAACTCCTCTAGCCTTCTGTTTCTCAGCAACACCCACGCCTTCATCCAAGCCAAACAACCACATGCAGCAAAGCATAGTTTCCAATCAGGGCGACCCCATCCGCCTCTTTCCTTTACATCCTGTAATACCTTATGCTTAACCTGTGGTTATTTATGGGAAATGTATAAGTTATTTATAACTTATGGGGAGATAAATAAGACTTTTGAGAAAAATATTAAAATTACTCAAGGTACATTACTCAAAGTCTTTTTTGATCTGATGGACAATTGAGGGTTGGTTGATAGATGGAGACAGAAAAATGGCAGTTGAAAAGGGTGTGCTTAACTTTCAGAAAGACATAGATCCTTTTTGACAATAGAGAAATCTTAGAAAAGAAAATCTACTGAGGATTACAAAGAAGAAAGACAAATTATGACTGGACCTCTAATGATAAGGCAAGTTTCAGAAGCAATTTAGAAGGGTGAACCAGGAAAAGTGCCTGGACCAGATGAACTATCGACTTTCTATTATAAGAGCTTTGAGGACACACTTTTGCAACCTTTACAAAACATGATGAATTCCACTGCACAGGAAGGAGAAATGCCAGAGACCTGAAAGAGGCTAACATAACATTAATCCCTAAAGAGGGAGAAGATTTGACTTCAGCAAGAACTAGGACAGCTCCTGAGGGATTGAGACTAGTGGCATTCCTGACCCACCAAAGGATGCTGGAGAAGGGGCTGGGACCTCAGCGTTCAGAGAAAGGCTTGGGCCATTGAGTTATAGCCTTTCAAAAAGAAAACATCATAAAGACCTAACTGAACAGGAGTGGTCCATGAAGTTCGCTCTTGGCTATTCTACTTGCACCCTGGGTCTCCAGCAGGAGTGTTTCTCAATTCCAACCCTTCTCAGACATGCCATATTTCAGACCTCAAATGTGTTACATGCAAAGCACCGCACGGCTCTCAAATTCTCTGATTCAATACACCTTTATTTTCCATTGAGAAGGACATTCTGTATCCCCAGGAGAGAATAAATCTTCCCCTGAATTCAGAACCTGTCCTTCCAGCCCACCTTTGTGGCCCAGAGGACTGCATCTGAGTTAATGGAGAAATCCTGGCCTGGGGGAGCTCCAGGATCTATTTGGCCAACTTCCACTGGGACAAAAGACTGATTGGGGAGGAAAACCCAATTCAGAAGATCATAACGAGCTAATCCCAGTCCATTTTCTGAGAAGAAGACTTCATTTCCAGCACTGTTGTTGAACTGGACATTCTTCAAATAGGCAAGAATCTGAAAGAAAAGACACCCTTAGGAATTGGGCTAACTGCAAGTGAGACATTGTGGCTCTATCACTCTCTGGTGGCCATTATCTTAGGAGATAAGTTGAATGTCTGTACTTGATAAATAGCTTTGTGATCAGGAGCAGCACCAAATCATAGGAATCCATCCTGGAGCATGTGAAATTAATCTCAGCACTGCAAGAAGATTCTATTATTGGATATTTGGATTATGGCTTATTTGATTCCAGTTTTACCAGAAAGATACCAACATACAAAAATCTTAATGCCATACTGCAAACATCACTCTTTGGTTCTACTTCTGAAATCCTTAGCTAGTGCCTGCCCCAGTCTTGATAGGGATCAAGGGAGGTCCAAGCTTTAGCCTTTGATGTGGAACAGCCTGACGAATTTCGGTCTAGGAGGCCCGTAGGACCACCTTTGCATGAAATTCCAGCCATCTGCGCTCACCTTCTCAGAGGCTGCTTTCACACAACAACTGGGACAGTACAAAAAATGGCTAATATCAGAACAGCCTGAGTTCACACAGTATGCTAGGCCATTGAAAAATAAGCAAGGCTAAAGTGAGCAAAGCCTAGTGGTGGGCCTGTCCAGCATGTGTATTATTGGCCACTGGTTTGGTCGTCTCTTTTCCTCCCCATGTCCCTTTTTCATCAAGACATCATATTTCATGCATTTTATTCCATACTTTAATAATTATTCCTTTTAACTTGCTTGCTTGCTTGCTTAATTATTTATTTATTTATTTATTGTCTATCCCGCCTTTATTACTTTTATAAATAACTCAAGGCAGGGAACATACCAAATACTCCTTCCTCCTCCTCTTTTCCCCACAGCAGCAACCCTGTGAGCTGAGTTGGGCTGAGAGAGGGGGACTGGCCCAAGGTCACCCAGCCGGCTTTCGTGCCTAAGGCAGGACTAGAACTCTCCTACCACACCTGATTGGCTCTTGGGCTGAGAGAGAGGGACTGGCCCAAGGTCACCCAGCTGGCTTTCGTGCCTAAGGCGGGACTAGAACTCTCCTACCACACCTGATTGGCTCTTGGGCTGAGAGAGAGGGACTGGCCCAAGGTCACCCAGCCGGCTTTCATGCCTAAGGCGGGACTCGAACTCACAGTCTCCTGGTTTCTAGCCTGGTGCCTTAACCACTAGACCAAACTGGGAATCTTCCTCGCTAAAGATCTTTGGAATAGAGAGGAGAAAGACATTACCTGCCACGACTGGACATGGGAGATCTTCTTTCCAAGCCTCCTCAAGGCTGGTCGGGCTCCTGATCCATGCATTGCCTATAGTGCGTGTGCCACAGAGTAAATGGCATTGTAGATGTTGTGACTTTCACCTGTCATGCTCTTTTCAAAAATGGAAGCTGGCAGATTCTGGACATTCTCCTTCCCTGTACATTCTCCCAATCCCTCTTGAGGGATTTCACCTGATTTCAGGAGCTTGCAGAGAAAGACCCTTTCCCACCATGGAGGGAGAAACACATCTCCTTGGGGGTTCAAGTGGTCTAAAGACAGGATGAAATGCCGGAATTCTGATATATCACCAATGTGCTGCCTGAAATGCAAAGCACCATGGAACGACTTCAAGAATGGCAATATTTGTGGAGACATAATCATGTTAACATCCCAATGGGAAGTCAGGATCAAGATTTTCCCAAATGATGTTGTAATCATTTGTTCAAAATAAACCAGAGACACTGGTAAAATTTGCATTATACTGGAGTCTCCAAACAGAATAATCACTTCAGCTTTAAACCAAGATTTGGGAATCTGAACAGGTTTCAACCGTTTATGAGCTTTTCTCCTCACGCTCTCAGGCTCCCACATTTCACTGAAGGCCAGGCAGATCTCCTTCGCCTTGAGCATTGGCACCAGGGAGGAGATGAAACCTGCTCCTCTGTCGTCTTCGGGGGCCAGAAGCCCAACCCAGTTCCACTGGAAGTGCAGGAGCAGCTGGACTAAACCCACATACTGAGGAAGTTCCTTGGGATTAATCCGGA
Organism: Candoia aspera; assembly: GCF_035149785.1. NCBI lineage: Eukaryota > Metazoa > Chordata > Lepidosauria > Squamata > Candoiidae > Candoia > Candoia aspera. The sequence continues at coordinate 341,403,711 of NC_086153.1, forward strand.
AGAAGGAAGGAAAAGCAGTTCTGCCTCCCTGAGTGACCTCAAAGCCAACACCAAGCTGGAGAAAGCAAGATGCTTTTTTACAACCATTTTTTGTAGACAAGGTCAAGTTTTATGATGGCTTTAAGTATATCCATCATATGATTTGTGGCCCTACCAGGTGGGCTGAAATAGAGGTAGCTTCACTCTGAGTGACGAGGTTAATCCTCCCCCCTAAAGAAGACCCCCCAGTGGCATTTTATACCTGGTGTCACAGGTGAGAAGCAAGGGGGCAAAACTGTACCATGAAACTGAGTATAAACTGGATTAAAAGGGGATTACAAAGAATCAGTTAAGAAGGAATTTCTCTGGGAGTATTTCTGAAATATCTCATTATCTGTCCTTTGGGGTTATAATATTCTGACTCACGAAATACGAATATGAATTCAATTGTAGAATGGGGTCTCCAAGTCACGTACTCCTGATGTTGGAGTTGGACTCCGACTGGGCAAGTCCTCATGAGGAAACAGCCTTCTGACCTTATCTGGGATGAATTTGATTCTGTTACCCCTGAGAAAGTGGGCAAGATCCTTATGTCTCTCAGTCTAGCCACCGGTTTTTTAGATCCTGGCCCCTCCTGCGTTATTAAAGCTGCCTGGAAGGTGACCACAGGGCGGGTTCATCTGGTGGTTTCAGCCTCTTTGAGAGAGGGGGTGATCCCATCAGACTTGGAGGAAGTGGTGGTCTGCCCCCTCCTCAAGAGGTCATTGATGGACCCTTCCCAGTTGTAGAATTATCAGCCACCTTCCAATCTCCCCTTTCTGGGATGGTTGTGGAAAAGGTGGTTGGATGATAGCGACAGAAGACCTTGGAGGACACAAATTATTTGGACCCGTTTCGGTCTGGCTCCAGACCAGGATAGAGTTGGACTCTGACTGGGCACGTCCTCATGAGGAAACAGCCTTCTGACCTTATCTGGGCTGAGTTTGACTCTGTTACACCCAAGGAAGTGGGCAAGATCCTTATGTCTGTTTGTCCAGCCACCTGTGCTTTAGATCCTGGCCCCTCCTGCACTCTGAACGCAGCCTGGGAGGTGACCAGAGGGGCGTTCATGCAGTAGTCTCACACATTTCCATTGTAGAAAAGGAAGGCTCTTTATTTGAAGATTGAAGTAAGCTTTCCAAGAGAAAGCTACAACTGTCAAAATTGGTTCGCAAATCCTAATTAAAACATTCCCTTCGCAGTGAGCTCATAGTCCCTTGGTTCCCGGCACTTTGGCTCCTGTTGGAATTCCCCCCTCCCTGCATCTAGCACAAACGATCTTGACACGCCTTGAGGCCTCTTGGTCTGACTGGCATTGACAGGAACCAGCAATCAAATGCACAGAGTTTGCTTGATTGGACGATCCTGACAGTATGCCCCCTCCTCAAGAGATCATTGCTGGACCCTTCCCAGTTGGAGAGTTATCAGCCAACTTCCAATCTCCCCTTTCTGGGATGGTTGTGGAAAAGTTGGTTGGATGATAGCGACAGAAGACCTTGGAGGACACAAATTATTTGGACCCATTTCGGTCTGGCTTCAGACCAGGGTACAGTAGAGAGAGAGCATTGGTCACGCTTACTGATAACCCCTGGCAGAGCTGGGATGTGGGTGCTGCGTCCACTCTAGTGCTCCTTGATCTCTCAGTGGCTTCTGATACTGTCAACCACAGGACCCTTCTGGACCGCTCTCAGGGGTCCGGAGTGGGAGGGACTGTCCTCCCGTGGTTCACCTCCTTCCTCAGTGGTCGGTTCCATTCTTTGTTGACGGGGGGCAGAGATCATATCTGAGGCCCCTCATGTGTGGGGTTCCTCAGGCCTTGACGCTTTCCCCTCTCCTTTTCAACATCCAATGAAACCACTGTGTGAGGTCCTCCGCCTGTCCGGGATGCGGTATCATCAGTATGCTGATGATACCCAGCCCTACATCTCCACCCAAAGTGGCACAGGTGGAGCTGCCAATGTCTTGACCCAGTGTCTGCAGCCTGTCTGGGTCTGGGACCCTTTGGTCCCAGGCCTGGGGTTGATGTTTGTCATTGTTTAATGGCCCCTGTTTTGTTTTGGTGATTTGGTTAGCAAAGTATTTTAGTCTGGGCTGCCTTTTCATCTCATGTTCCTTGCTGTTCCTATATTTTCTCTACTCTTGGACTCCACCCAGAGTTCACTAGAGTTGGGCAGGCAATAACTGTATATCAATAATAATAAATAAATAATGTGCCCCCAAATAACTTGGACTGGTCTTTGGTTTCTATGTTCAATTCTGTTCTGTGTCTGCCCCACACCAATATCCAATTGAAACCCCTTACCTGTGGGACCTTGAGGATGGTGAAGATGGGGGCCATCTGCCTTGAAGACTTGGAGTCACTGCCACCGATGACGGACAGCAGGGTGTCCTGCCTGTCACATTTATAACCTGGAACCATTCGGCCTCGTGTGGAGAGCAGAGAGAGGCTGTTCAAGGAGATCCTCCTCTCAGTCTGGCTATTGTCATAGATGTGGAAGCCAAGTGTGACGTTGGGGAGGAGAACCAGGTCCTTGTTGACTTCTGTGACTGCAAATACCAAGGCCAGGAACTGCTGGTAGTTTTGGGGTGTGCTTATACTATGAGAAAGACATCAGGGAACATTACAGGAGAGGTGATGTGTGCTGATGGAGTTTGTTTTGCCTTTTTCTGATGTTCTCATGGTATCTGATATCATAAGATGGTGAAAAACCATTACAGGTGCATTGAAGCCTGTCTCTCCCCAGGAGCTGGTATTTAGAGCCTGCTGCCTGGGTGCTGCGCTTTTCACACAGTCCATGATATCCATCTCCTCCACAAATCGATCCACCCCCTTAAAAAAACATCCAAACAACAGGCTGGGGCAAGTCCCACCACTTAACTGGGTCTGGTTTTACAAGAAGGGCTTCCTTGTATTGGTTTTGAATCTTCTTGCCTTTAGCCTGGAGGAATTTTTGAGAAAGCAGAGAAACCTTCCTCTTACTCCTCATCCACCCTCTTTCTTACCCCTGTACCGTCCGCCCCTTCTTCCCTCTGCTCTGGTGGCTGCCTTCTTTCCCAGTCTCTGCACTGGATCCCCAGTCTATTTGCTTGTCCCCTCAAGCAGCTTCGTCAGCTGGGATAACCCTCGCTCTTCCCAATATTCCAGCAGGGGCCACAGCATCCGTTTACTGAAGGCTGTTATAGGAGCACTACGGATCCCCAAACTGAGTTGCCTTTTCTTCCTGCACCTCCACCCTGTAAACAGATTGGCTTTTCCTTTGAGTTTTCCCCCATCACTTTCTGTCCAAATTAATGTGAAATCAACTTCTTCACTAGGTCACCCAAGTTTATCGGCTATTCTGCCTCCTCTCTTTTGAAGCTGTCTATCATCTTCCTGCTGAAGTCCTGAGAAAGTGGAACATTCTGAACTATTTTGTGAGCTTGGCTCTTCATCGAGAAAGGCACCAAGGCTCCTGAACTGTGCCTGCACATTGCAAACATCACCAGAACAAGAATCTCTGAAAGGAGTCCCTGAATCCCAAAAAAAGCAGGCATCCTCTGCCCCTTCCCCCTCCAGCTCAAACTTACGCATATATGATGTCCGACAGAAATGGTTCTTTCTGAAAGTCTAGCAACCCAAAGTAATGGAAGCTTGTCAGGGGCAAATTGCCCCCAATAATGAGATCGCCAGGCCTGTAGTGGTCCTCCAGAGTCTGCAAAGGGTTCCTCAGTGCACATATGGTTTGTGTCATCTTATGAGTCGTTGAGGGCAAGAGCCAGATGAAGAGCGGCAAGTGAGGCAGCCCAGTCATTTTTCATTCTCCTCGCCTTCATGCCTCGGTAAAAATCAAGGCTTGTTCAGATCCTCCATAAAAAGAAGCAGGCTGTGCCTCTTACATGCGCTCGAGGCCAATTTATATCAAGCATGCTTTGACTTAGGTGTGTTTGAGCTGACAGCAAAGAGAAAATTGAGTCTGGTCCCTCGAAGGAAATCATCTCCTTGCAAGACAAGCTACGGTGACCTGTCCAGCCCCCCTTGGGAGAGCTCAGAGCAGATATATTTTAAGCAGGTTTTCGCTTGGATGTCTTTTGTGGGGGAAAATCCAGAGGGGATACATGAAGAATTACTGTTATTATGATAAATTCAGGGACGAGCAATTTGTTATGCACTTAGCAATAGATGTTGTTCACATGCCAGGAGGTTAAAAAACATGTTTGTGTCTCTGGTTGCTGACCCAGGGGGCCGATGGACTGGAGAGCCAGGGTGCAGCCGACTGTTTCTCCGATGGGAAACTGAGCACACACAGCCAGGATGGCATCTGGCCTCTGCCATAGTCTGCTGAGGTGGTGGGAGGGTGAAGGGGCACAAGGGCAGCATGGTAGACAGCTGGGCCCTTGGACGTGGGAGCAATAATGCTGTGTTTGGATGGAACAAGTGGCTTATTTATACTCCCCTGGCAGGAGATGACCTTGGAAGCTAATTTCTCCTATAGACCAACAACAACAACAACAACAACAACAACAATAATGATAATTTATTAAACTTATATTCCATCTGACTCTCAATGACTCTGGGAAGCTCACAACCATCAAACAAAGAAATTACAATAAAATCAATAAAGCATAAATATCAATATAAAAATAGAGAGTGTAATGGTTGCCCATCCCAAGCACTCAGACTCACAAGAAGTTGCTTAAATGAAATCTGATTTATTGAGGGAATTATGGCAGATACAGAGAAAGCTGAGAATGAGCAAAAGCACGCGAAAATACAAACTAAATCCCCTTGCTTGAGGAGCAGCCCCTCCCTCGCCCACCCATAGCAACCCCCTCCCCAGGTGCTAGAAACCGTTAGCCTCCGCCTGGGAAAGCAACCTTGAATCTCTGACCTAACCCAAACACATTCCAATACAGCAGCCAAGAGATAACACCTCAGCAGAGTGGAATTAGCCACCCGCTCTTGAGAGTAACCCCCTCCAAGGAAATGGCATGCGAGGCATTACGATGTGAACATGACATACCGCCCCCCCAAAAAAATTTAAGGACCCCGTTTGGAGGGATAAGCCTCATGGAATCTACGAACTAGAATAGGAGAAGCAACATCGTGAGCGGCCATCCATTCCGGGTGAGGAAAATGTTTCCAGCAAACGAGGTACTGCAGTGTGTTGCGAAGCCGGCGAGAGTCAAGAATTTCTTTTACTTCAAAATGCTGTTGTCCGTCAATCATGAAGGGAGGAGGAGGCGGGGGTTGATCATGGCAGCGGTCAGAGCGAGTAAGGGGTTTGAGCAAACTGCAATGAAAGACAGGGTGTAAACCTTTGAGATTATGTGGCAAGTCAAGTTTAAAAGTCACTGGGTTAATTTGTGCCACAATAGGAAATGGACCCACAAATTTAGGCGCTAATTTCTTAGATGGTTGAGAAGACTTGATGAATTTGGTAGACAGGTACACCATGTCACCCACTTGAAATGAAGGGTGAGGGCCACGCTTCTTATCAGCATGTTGTTTGTAAGCGGACTGTGCGTCCGCAAGTGCCTGCTGGATGACCGGCCAAGAATCCGCCAGCTGCATTGCCCAGTCGGATGGTGAAGCAGGCGAGACAGGTGGCTGCGGCAAGTCAGGGATCGGGACAAAGGCCCTGCCATAAATGGTACGAAAAGGGGTTTGTCCAGTGCTTTGATGAACAGTGTTGTTGTAGGCAACCTCAGCAAAGGGAAGGAGGTCCACCCAATTATCTTGTTGGTAATTCACAAAAGCACGCAAATATTGCTCCAGTGTTGAATTTAGGGCCTCTGTGGCCCCATCAGTCTCAGGATGCCACGCCGTGGACAATGCCTGTTTAGTGCCCAAAAGTTTCAAAAATGCCCGCCAAAACTGCGAGGTAAACTGTGTGCCCCTATCAGAAATTAAGTGGGAGGGACATCCATGTAACCTGTATACGTGTACAAGGAACAGTTGGGCTAACTGTCGCACCAAAGGAATGGAGGCACATGGGATGAAATGAGCTTGCTTGGAGAAATAGTCTTTCACTACCCAAATAACCGTTTTTCTTTGGCTGGGAGGTAACTTCACTATGAAATCCACGGAAATCTCCTCCCACAGGCAAGCGGGACTGGCCACTGGTTGCAACAAGCCTTGAGGCTTCCCCACCTTGCGTTTAGACATAGCACAAACAGAACAAGAGGCAACATAGTCCTTTACATCCTTGCGCAACGCAGGCCACCAAAACTGTCTGCGAACCAGGTGCAAAGTCTTTACAAAGCCAAAATGCCCAGCAACCTTATCATTGTGTGAACGGAGTAACACCTCTTTTCGCAAGTTGTCAGGAACATAGAGACGATTGGACTTCCAAGCCAATCCCTGGTTAAAAGTAACACTGTCTCTATTCGCTAGCAACCAAGTGTCAGTTTTTAACTCCTTTAGAAACTTTTGCTGCAATTGCGATGAAATAGGCAAGGTGCCCTGCGGGGCGGAATCAGTGCCGGCAGGCTGCTGCGCATGGGCTTGACTACGGGTCACAGCTTGCATTCCCAGTTGGGGCTGTGTCCACAGTGTACTGACCACCTCTGGCACTGAGCTAGAGTCCTGGGGCTGCCTGGACAACACGTCTGCTAAAAAGTTCTTTTTCCTTGGAATAAACTTCAGTTTGAAATTGAAACGGCTGAAGAACTGAGCCCAGCGAACTTGTTTAGGACTCAGCTTGCGAGGGGTACTTAGTGCTTCCAAGTTCTTATGATCAGTCCACACCTCAAATGGATGATTAGCCCCTTCCAGCAAATGGCGCCAAGTGTCTAAAGCCGCTTTAACTGCAAAAGTCTCCTTTTCCCACACATGCCACCATCTCTCTGTCTCAGAGAATTTGCGCGACAGGTAGGCACATGGCTTTAAACAACCCCCCCCCCCCATCTGCTTGCAACAACAGGGCTCCAATAGAATAATCAGATGCATCCACCTGGACAACAAAAGGCTTGGAGGGATCAGGATGTTGTAAAATAGGCTCCTGTGTAAAAGACTCTTTCAGATTATCGAAAGCCGCCTGACAAGCAGGAGTCCATCTGAGCAGCGCGCCTGGGTTTTTTACCCGGCGGGTTTCTCCCACACCCTTCGTCCGAAGCAAATCTGTCAGGAGCAAAGTTATCTCAGAGAACCCCTTTATGAACTCCCTGTAGTAATTACTGAACCCCAGGAAACTTTGAAGTTGCCTGCAGGTGCAGGGTCTCTCCCATTCCAGGATGGCCTGGATCTTAGCAGGATCCATCTCTATGCCCTTATCGGAGATCCTATACCCCAGATAATCGATTTGGGTTTGATGGAATGCACATTTCAACAGTTTGGCATACAACTCAGCTTTCCTTAGCTTACGAAGCACCTGCTTAACCAACTGCACATGGTCCTCCATAGTTTCAGTATAAATCAATACATCATCCAAATAGACCAATACCCCCTTAAACAGATGTTCATGTAACACTTCATTGATCACTTGCATAAACACCCCAGGTGCCCCAGCCAAGCCAAACGGCAAAACCTTATATTGAAACGCTCCCAACGGGCAGTTGAATGCCGTTTTCCATTCATCCCCCTCCCGGATCCTAACACGGTAATACGCTTCCCTTAGGTCCAGTTTGGAGAAGATTTTCCCCTTAGCCAGATGTGATAACATGTCCTTTATCAAGGGCAGGGGATATTTATTTGATATCGAGACCGCATTGAGCCCACAGAAATCGGTACAGAGTCTTAATGTCCCATCTTTCTTCGAGCGGAAGAGGACCGGTGCCCCCACTGGCGAACTAGCTGGCTCAATGAACCCTCTTGCCAAGTTTTTGTCCACAAACTCCCGTAACAAAGTTAGTTCCTTCTGAGTCATTGAGTAAATCTTTGGCTTAGGCAATTGGGTGTTAGGCACCAGCTCAATGGCACAGTCTGTTTTCCAATGGGGGTGGAAGTTGATCCGCTTCTTTCTCCCCAAAGACATCCACAAATGCCTGATATTCCTCAGGTAGACCCTCAAGAGGAGGGGTCGGGTACTGCGGAGTCGCAGCTGCCGCTACCCCCACCACCTCTTCTGGGGCTTCATCCCCCTCCGGCGCTTGATAGAATCCGTCCCTAAAGGTGACGGTCTGAGAGACCCAATTTATCTGAGGATTTTGCTGGACCAACCAGGGGACACCCAATACCACCAAAGGACCCCCCACCGGAGCTACTACAAATGACAACCCTTCCTGGTGGCTACCCATTTGTAATGCCACCAAACTGGTGAAGTGCGTGGCCGGTTTGCCCCCTGCCACGGATCCGTCCAATTGGATGAAAACCATGGGCCGTTGCAACGGGAAGGTGGGCAACTCCAAGGCAGCCACCACATCTGGATACATTAAGCACCAGGAGCACCCAGAATCAATCATCGCCCACACTTCTATCGTCTTCGTGCGGGATCCCAACTTTACTTTCGCAGTGAGAATGCGATAGTTGCCACTCACCGGCACAGGCTCACGCCCCTCCTCTACCACCTGCCCTGCGGCGCCCTTTAGAGCAGGTGGCTGGCGTTTCCCGCCGACGGCAACAATTCAGGCTCGCCCTCGTCCCCGTAGAACGGCACGCTTTCCATCTGGCTGTCAGCCACTGCAGCTTTCATCTTTCTCGGTAGAGAGGGGGACTTCGCAGTCGACTTTCCCTGCCAGTCCTCGCCCTTTCCCCTCGGGCACGCCACCGCGCAGTGCCCCTCTTTGCCGCAGCGCAGGCACTGCCCCTTCGCGTAGCGGCGCTCCTTCTCCTCTTCCCACGAATGTTGTCCTGGCCTCCCTGAGGTGCCCAAGGGGCGGGTGGGTTTCCCGTCTTGCCCTGACTTCGCTGCCCATCTCTGCGCGAACACCTCGTGGGCATACTCAGCCTTTCCCGCGAGCTGGATCCACCCGTACAGGCTGTCAGGGTCATCTCATCCCAGCGACCAGCACAGCACTTCGGTGTTTAAACCATCTTTGAACAACTCTATTATGGTTGCCTGCGACCAGTCTTCCACCTTCCTCGCTAGCGCTTTAAACTCCAGCGCGTAATCAGCCATGGTTCTCGATCCTTGCTTGAGTTCTTTCAAGGCATGCTTTGCCCGCTCCTTAGCTAGTGGGTCTTCGAAATGGTGCTGAAGGGCCCAGAGGAATTCGTCGAATTTCTCCAGTTCAGGGGCTTCTGACTGGCACATCTGTACATACCAGTCCGCTGCCCTCCCCTTAAGCTTTGTGGCAATGGTAATGATTCTTGCTTTTTCCAACTGAAAAAGCGACCCCCATTCTTCCATGTAAGCCTTGGCATTCGTCAGGAAGAATGAGAGCTTCGTCGGGTCCCCATCAAACTTGACAGGGAAATCCCTCAGTCCTCCGCCCGGCGGGCCGCGCCCCCCCCCCCCCACTGGTGGTTCAGCTGCTTTGACAGCTCCCTGCTGCCTCTGCTCAGGGGCGGGCAGCGGCACGAGTTCCACCCTGGGAGCCCGATCCCCCTCTCTCGGGCGAGCTCCCCTTCTCCGCTCCGGAGACTGTAGCTGGGAGGAAGGGGTTGAATGCCGCTGGCTTGACCCCTCCCACTCTTCTCTCAGCGAACTCAAATCCATGCTCATTTTCTGCAGGATGAGCTCCAGGGAGTCCATCTTTGACTCTAAAACCCGGATTCGGTCTGGGGTGGGGGAGTCTCCCCCCGGCACCACCTGGACCACCGTCGGGGACAGCGGGTATCTCCCCCTCCAGGACGAGCCCTTCACCTCCGAGAAGTCCCCACGACTTTCGTCCCAGGTGACCAGTTCGCCCGGGGTCATGACCGTGGTCTCTGGCATGGTTTTCATGCCAGCAGCATTGCCCTCTGACCCCGAACACACCTCCTCCTGGATCGCCAAGAGCTCTCCCACAGGGGCTCTGTCAGGTCGCCGCATGGTGGAGTCGGGCTCTCCCTCGCTCGACTCATCGCTTTCCACGAACAGCACGTCTGGATCGGTCATCGCCAGCACTTTCCCTCACAGGATAAAAAGGACCCTTCTTTTCCTGGACAGGGGCCAGCAGAATTTGAAGTTTTATCATTCTCAGCTTTATGTAATGGTTGCCCACCCCAAGCACTCAGACTCACAAGAAGTTGCTTAAATGAAATCTGATTTATTGAGGGAATTATGGCAGATACAGAGAAAGCTGAGAATGAGCAAAAGCACGCGAAAATACAAACTAAATCCCCTTGCTTGAGGAGCAACCCCTCCCTCGCCCGCGCATAGCAACCCCCTCCCCAGGTGCTAGAAACTGTTAGCCTCCGCCTGGGAAAGCAACCTTGAATCCATGACCTAACCCAAACACATTCCAATACAGCAGCCAAGAGATAACACCTCAGCAGAGTGGAATTAGCCACCCGCTCTTTAGAGTAACCGCCTCCAAGGAAATGGCATGCGAGGCATTACGACGTACCAGGCACATTGAAACGGTGAACATGACAGAGAGGCAGGGTGGTCACTCAGGTGCAAGGCTAATTTGAACCCTGCTGGAGAGTCCCTGTGAGCCCCATTAGGTGGGTCTGGCCAGAAAATCAACTCCATGAGAAGACCAGAACTATGCTTTCTTGGGAGTGGCTATAAGAACGGAATCTTTCCAATCGGATTGTGCTGGATCTCCCCCTCCTTCTTATGCCCCAGGGAATTGGCCTGATCCGCTCCCAAATATTATCTTGCTTCCCACGACTTAAGGAACGTTTCAGCCCCCTTTCCCTAGCAAAGGTTCTTGTGTGCTTCTGTCAAGGTCACCTCCCTTGTTGCCTTCAGGTTTCTAACAACTGGGTGGAGCCAGAGAAGTGAGCCTGCGATACGTCCTCAGAACTGCCAGATGGGGAGGAAAGAAAACCGTCAACCATGGTGTCCTGGACTGGCTGCAGAGAGTGAGAGTGAATGAGGCTACGTGGTTCTCCTCCTCTCTCTGAAGCTGGTTTCAGTCAGACGGGAGATGTTGGGTCAGAGCCCCATGATTTTCAGGGTGCCTCAGGCTGGGTGTTCTCTTCCCTCCTGCTTAACACCCACAGGAGGCTGCCTGGAGTTCATCAGTTGGCTTGAGGTCAAGTATCATCAGTATACTGACGATGCTCAGTTGTGCATCTCAACCGCCGGCCATCCAAGCAATGCCATCAAGGTCATGTTCCGGTGCCTGGGGCTGGATGGGGCAGAAGATGCTCTAACTCAGTCCTGGACTGTGGGTGCTTCATCCTCCCTGTGGAGGACTTTCCATGGTTGCTCCCAAATGGGGTTCCACAGCCACCCTCAGGACTGGTGCAAAGTCTGAGTTGTTCTTCCCTGGACTCTCAGTTGCTGCTTGAAGAGCAGATGGCAGCTGTGACCAGAAAGGCCTTTGCACAGGTTCAGCTTGTGAAACAGGTGTGCCTGTCCTGGATCAAGAGGCTCTCCTCACGGTGCCTCCTGCCTTGGTCATCTCCCGCTGGATTCTTGCGACGGGCTCTCTGTGGGACTGCCTTTGAAGGGCAGTACTGTAAGATGGGCAGCCATACAAATCTTGTAATGGAGCCCCAGTGTCAAAGCAATATGATTTGTCTGGCACAACCTGTTTTAACAAACCTGTACAGGTTTCTGGTAATCACCTTCTTCCTTTCTAGGTGCTTGCAAACCCAGCATGTGCTTATATTTTGTAGGATTGCTCCAGGTATTATTTATTTATTGCTCACATTTATATCGCCCCCCGCATCTCACACAAGACACCTCTATAGATAGACCACGTTTATTTTGGCTTTCAAGCAGCCTTACAATTTGAAAACATTTTCAACCAGTGATAAAATGAGAGAAGGCTTGTCCATGTAATAATCGTTTTTCAAGAGTGCCTTTGCCCTGCTCTTTTTACTCCGCAGTGAGCCCTTGCACTGTGTGGTGGCAGCAGCTTTGACCTCTCATCTTCAGAGACTGATGGCAGTGGAGGTCTTGGCCGCTGCCTGGAATAGGAAAGCGGCCGGGGCCTTGGACAAGATTGCGCCTGTGCGGCCTCTCTTTTCTCATTGAACCCGACATTCCCAGTGGTTCACAGAGGTGCTCAGGGTTCTGAAGAGGGTTAAGAGATGCCTAGAATGCTGCTGGAGGAAGACAAAGACCGAGCCTGACTGAACACAAGCTAGAGCAACCTTTAAGTCCTACCCTGTGGTGGTAAGAGGGGCAAAAAGCCAGTATTTCTCCACTCCTATTGCATCCACAGAATGCCACCTGGCGGCCCCGTTTAAGATTACCTGATCCCTTCTAGGGAAAGGGGAACCAGAGATCCACCTACAGGGCCAAGCTGAAGAGTTTTCTGGGCATCTGCAGGAGAAAATCACTGAGATCCGTTGCAAGTTGGACTCTGAGCGTGAGGCATTGTCTGTGGAGGTGCCCAGCGAATGCTCTTCCTCTGTTATCTGGGAACGGTTTGATCCTCTTGAGAGGATCTACCACACACAGCACAATCCCCATCCACATCACCCTCCTGCTCATCTATGTGGAGTTCCTGCCATCAAGCAGGGTATCCTATGGGACCACCTAGAAGGGTTGGGATTGGAGACCCTTCTGGGCACTGGCTTCATTGGGGATGTTTTCAGTCCATGGTGGGGGAGATGAGAGGTCGGCCTGGTGGGCTCTGATATGTGGGGTGCTGCCGGGTCAGCCCTCTCCCCCTCTGTCAGGGTAGCCACGCTCTAAATAAAACACAGACTCGCTTAGAGGGTCTAAGGATTTCTGGCTTTATTAGAACAGAGTGCATGCAAAGAAAGACGGGAATCCTTATGTGTAGACTGGTTGCCCTGTTTATACTTTGCTGGTGGACATTGCGCTTCTCTCCCTTCGAGCTCGGACCGGACGGGTGCTTGGGACTGCGGCGCATCAGCTGATGGGCGATTTCGGCGATCTCTTTTGTCTCCCTGTCTTCGTCCGGACCAGGTGCGTCTCCTGGGAAGATGGTTTCGATGGGTGTTAAGTCCTGTCTGATGGTTGCTCCTATTATGTTGGAGATTCCTCTATGGATATGGGTGCCTGAGAGATGTGTGAATGTCTCCCCTGGGGAAATGGGGAGGTGTTCTCCTATCTCTTGATGATTGTCAGTCTGGTCTGAGGGGCTTATCCGTTGTGTTGTGTATTCCCTTCTGGAATGTGGGTGCTTGGGGGATGTCTGGGTGATTAGGGGATTATGTTTATCCTTTCCTCTTACCTGATGTGCATGTTCCCCGTTGTGATGCACGTATGCCTTGCAACGGGGAACATGACATACCGCCTCCCAAAGGAAATCTTAGGGTGATGAGGAAATCTTAGAGTGATGGTTTAGATGGGTATGCTTCATGGAAGTTCTTTGCCAACCGTTCAGCTGAGACATGTTGAGCTTGTACCCACTCTGAGCCAGGCGGGTATACACGGAAAATGGCTTGACATGTGAAACGTTACAATGTTAACAGAACATTGAAAGGGGGAACATGACATATCGCCCCCCCCCCAGAACAATGCTAAGGAGCCGGTTTGTCAGGGTAGGTAGAGTGAAAACGAGCAACTAGGCGGGGTGAGCATACATCGGGAGCAGAAACCCATTCAGGATGAGGGAAATGTTTCCAGCGAACAAGGTACTGCAAAGTGGAATGCTGGGGGTGGGAGTCAAGGATTTCAGTAACCTTGAAGTGTTGTTGGTTATCAATCATGATAGGAGGTGGTGGAGCCAGTTGGGGATGCCAGCGGTCCGACTGCAAGTAGGGCTTGAGCAAACTGCAATGGAAAACAGGATGTAAACGTTTGAGGTTATGGGGTAAATCCAGTTTAAAAGTAACAGGGTTAATTTGTGCAACAATGGGAAAAGGACCCACAAATTTAGGGCCAAGTTTCTTTGAGGGTTGTGGTGACTTGATGTATTTGGTGGATAAGTAGACTTTATTCCCCACAGCAAAAGTAGGTTCGCGGGAGCGTTTAGCATCGGCATGACGTTTGTAGGTGGTTTGGGCATGGTGCAGAGCTTGTTGAATGTTTAGCCACGAGTCTTTGAGAGTGTCAGCCCAGTCAGTGAGAGAGGCTGGTAGGGGCTGCGGGTGCGGGAGTTCAGGGATCGGGACGAACTCCCGCCCGAAGACAGCTTTAAAGGGAACTTGACCAGTGCTCTGATGCACGGCGTTGTTATAAGCGACTTCAGCAAATGGGAGTAAGTCCACCCAGTTGTCCTGTTGGTAATTGACAAAAGCCCGAAGGTATTGCTCAAGAGTAGAATTAACTGCCTCAGTAGATCCATCCGTTTCCGGATGCCAAGCGGTGGATAGGGCTTGTTTGGTGCCAAGCAGTTTTAAAAATGCCCGCCAAAATTGTGACATAAATTGTGTGCCTCTGTCACTCACCAAGCGGGCGGGGATACCGTGAAGGCGGTACACGTGAACGAGGAAGAGGTGTGCCAGCTGTTGCGCGGTGGGGATAGAGGCACATGGGATGAAATGCGCTTGTTTAGAAAAAAAATCTTTCACCACCCAAATGACAGTTTTCCGTTGACTGGGGGGTAGGTCGACAATAAAGTCCATGGATATGTCCTGCCATGGGAAGGACGGGGTGGCAACCGGTTGGAGGAGACCTTGAGGCTTGCCTGTCTTGCGCTTTGTAGCCGCACAGACAGGGCATGCAGTGACATAGGCTTTAAGGTCCTTTAGCAAAGTTGGCCACCAGAATTGACGCCGAACTAGGTGAAGTGTTTTTAGATATCCAAAATGTCCAGCTAACTTGTCGTCGTGGCAACGCTGGAGGATCGTTTTCCACAAAGCGTCAGGCACATAGAGACGATCGTTGCGCCAGGCAAAATCGTTAGTGAAAGTTACAGTGTGTAGGTTGGCTTGCAACCAAGTATCATTTTTAAGGTGGAGTAGCAACTGTTGTTGCAAGTCTGATGGAATTGGCAAGCGCGGTGTCTGGGAGGGAGGCGGAGTGGCTTGAGGCTGAGTTTGTTGCGCTCATGCTTGGCTGCGTGTCCCCGCTGCCAGACTCAGTTGTTTTTCCGTCCAGACAGTACCTTGAACGGTTGGCCTCTGGTCGGCGTCTTGGGCACGAAGTAGCACGATGCCCATCTTTCCCGCATCTTAAGCACTGCCCTTTCACCAATCGTCGTTCCCTTTCTTCCTCCCAGGGTTTTGGTTTAGGGCGACTCGAATATCCAGCAGCATGAGCCCCCTTAGCGGCTCGGGTTTGTCTCAGTTCCTTGCTCTGGGCATACATTTGTAGAGCGCTTTCCGCACTGCCTGCCAACTGTATCCAGCCGTATAACATTTTAGGATCATCCCTACACAAAGCCCAACGGAAGATTTCCGTCTCCAGCCCTTGCTTGAACATCTCCACCAAAGTCGACTGGGACCAGTCTTCCACCTTCCCCGCCAGGGCTTTAAATTCTAAAGCGTAGTCTGCGACAGAGAGGGTTCCTTGGTAAAGTTTTCTTAGGGCGTTCTTCGCTCTCTCTTGGGCTAATGGGTCTTCAAAGTGCTGTTTCAGCGCCCACAGAAACTCATCAAAGTCCTCTAACTCCGTGGCCTCAGCTTGGCACAGCTGTACATACCAATCAGCTGCCCTCCCTTTCAGCTTGTTGGCAATGAAATTAATCTTGCCTTGTTCAGAGTGAAAATTTCAACCCCAATCCTCCATATAATGTCTAGCATTTGTAATGAAGAAGGAAAGCATGGTAGGGTCCCCATCAAACTTCACCCCAAAGGGTGGGAAGGTCCTTACCGGCTCCACCGGCTGTGGTGGCTCCGCAAACAACAATGTGCATCGAGCCGCCAGTGGTGGCCGATCTCTGGACGCCCTTGACTCCCTTCCCCCCAATTGCCGGGGAGCTCGAGTCTTACTTCTTCCCCTGAATGACAGGGAACTCCGTCGGGGGGGAACCAGCTGAGAGGGGTCCTCTTCCCAGTCTTCCTGCAGGGACCCCGAGCCTCTGGTGGCATCTTTTATGAGGGTCACTATCATATCCATTTTGTCCTCTATTGCTTTCATGCGGGCAGGGGTGACAGGCTCTTCTAAGGGTCAATTGGTCACCACCACCCTCGGTGATAAGGGGATTTCGGGTTCCCAGGATGGCTGTGGAGATCCCCTCCCCGGTGCTGCTTCCACCTCGGGTTGGGGCTGGAGTACACCCCCTGTGGCACCCTGCACTGCTAACAATAGATCATCCAGTTGGACATCTCGCCTCTCCCGACGTGCTGCCCTTTGCGCTCTCGAAGTTGGAGCTATCAGAGTCTTCGTCAAGTCCGGCTCCTCTTCGCTCCCTTCACTCTCGCGAAGCGGAGGTTCGATCATCACTAGCACTCCTTTTTACCCAAACGTTGGATGGGGCTAGCGGAAATGATATAAACGATTCTCAGCTTTATGTAATGGTTGCCTAATCCCAAATACTCAGTCTCACAAGCTCGGGCTTAAAGATAACTGATTTATTAAAGGAATAGTATGCAAATACAGAGAAAGCTGAGAATGAGCAAAAGCGCACCAAATACAAACTTAAAAGCCTTGCCTTCAATCCAGTCCCGCCCCAAGCACCCATCAGCACGCACCCCCTCCCAGGTGCTAGGATCCATTACACATGCCTGGGAAAGTAACCTTGAACAGGAGTGCAAACCCAAACATACATTCCAAAGTTCCAAAACAAAGCAGAGCACAGGAATGGAAAAACCCAGACATGAGCCAGGCGGGTATACACGGAAAACGGCTTGACATGTGAAACGTTACAATGTTAACAGAACATTGAAAGGGGGAACATGACAGAAATGCCTCCATTTGACAAGGTATTGTAGTGTGCCCCTTTGTCTCCTGGAGTCGAGTACTTCTTGGATTTCAAAGTGTTGTTGCCCATCTATCATGATGGGTGGGGGCGGTGGGGTTTCTGTGTGCCATTTTGAAGGTGTGGCTGGTTTCAGGAGGGCACAGTGAAAGACTGGGTGTATGCGTTTTAGGTTGTGGGGTAAGTCCAGTTTGAAGGTGACTGGGTTAATAATCTCTGTGATGGGGAATGGTCCAATAAATTTGTGTGCTAGTTTCTTGGAGGGTTGTGGGGATTTGATGAACTTAGTGGAGAGGTAGACCCTATCTCCCACTTTGTAGTTTGGTTGCGCCGCTGTCATGTTCGCCGTTTCAATGTCTTTGATACATCGTAACATTTCGCATGTCATTAACTGGTTGCGTGTTTCATCTTTCTCGGGAGGATGGGAGTAGTTATCTTTTGGCTTTGCTTTGGAATGTATTTACATTATCTACTGCGCTCAAGGTTACTTTCCCAGGCTAGCAACTCTGACGATTGCTAGCACCTGTGCCGGGCGGGGCTGTTACGAGGGAGGCGGGATACGTTTGCACCAAGGGTTTAAGTTTGTATTTGGCGCGCTTTTGCTCATTCTCAGCTTTCTCTGTATTTGCCTTTAGTTCCTTAATAAATCAGATTTCATAAAGCAGCCTCTTGTGAGTCTGAGTATTTGGGCTAGGGCAATCATTACAGCCGCCCTGTGATTGTCTGCAAACTTCTTGTATGTTGCTTGTGCATCAGCCAGGGCCAGCTGGATGATGGGCCAAACCGTGCCCAGTTGAGCTGCCCAGTCATCTGGAGAACAGGGTGGGTTGTCTGGTTGGGGCAGTTCCGGGATTGGCACAAAGTCTCTGCCATAAACTACCTTGAAGGGGGTGTGACCTGTGCTTTGGTGTACTGCATTGTTGTAGGCCACCTCAGCAAAAGGAAGCAGGTCCACCCAGTTATCCTGTTGGCAATTAATAAACGCCCGCAGGAACTGCTCCAGGGTGGAGTTGAGGATCTCCGTAGATCCGTCTGTGTGGGGGTGCCAAGCCATTGACAATGCTTGCTTCGTGCCAATGAGGTTTAGGAATTCCTTCCAGAACCTGGAGGTAAATTGTGTGCCCCTATCTGTCACCAAACGGTAGGGGGCGCGTGGATTTTGTAGATATGGGTGAGGAACAGGTGTGCCAGCTGTTGCGCAGAGGGGATGGATGCGCAGGGTATGAAGTGTGCCTGTTTGGAAAAGTAGTCTTTTACCACCCAAATGACGGTTTTTCTCTGGCTGGGTGGCAGGTCGACTATAAAGTCCATGGAAATCTCCTCCCAGGGGCGAGAGGGCCTTGCCACTTTCTGCAGCAGTCCTTGGGGTTTCCCCACCTTCCGTTTAGACCTTGCACATGTGGGGCAGGCCGTTACGTAGTCCTTGACATCTTTTCTTAGGGTTGGCCACCAGAATTGCCTCCTAATTAAGTGTAACGTTTTTACAAACCCAAAATGTCCAGCCGTTTTCTCATCGTGGGAGCAGTTTAACACCTCTGCTCTCAATGATTCTGGTACATACAGGGTTTTTTGTTTCCACGCAAGCCCGTTCGTAATAGATACATGGTGTTGGTTGTTTTGCAACCATGTATCTTTCTCGAGGGCTTGAGTGAGTCTTTGTTGCCAGTCCTGTGAAATTGACCTGCGTCTTCCCCCGTTCGCCGGTGGTTGCGCTGAGGCGCGTTGGGTTTTAGTCTGGCTGCGTGTGACAGCAGGGCAGCCCAGCTGTGTGTCTGTCCACACAGTCCCCACAATGTCCCACAATAAACTTTTTTTTATACTGGTGGAGGACAGTTCCTGTGGCTTTAAAACTGTTTGAGGCCAAAACATTGGCTCAACTTCTTTATGGGGCACAAACAGGAATTTATCTGAAGAAGGAGCTGCAGGAATCTGTGGAAACAAACCTTTTGCGATCAAATTTAGCCTCTCCCAATGGAACTCCAAATGCCCAGTCAAGACTCGAGACAGGAATGCCATCAGGTCAGGGCATGGAAGATGATAGCAATATACTGGCTTCAAGTACAATTCTTCCCAGTCACACTGACTCCCTTAGTTTTAAAGGATAATTTTGTTTCTCCCTGGAAACAGGCAGTGGAACATAGGCTGGTTTCATATGGTCTGTCTCTGTAGGTAGTCTTCACTTAACATCATTCATTCAGCGACCATTTGAAATTAGGAGAGCACTGAAAAACGGCCTTATGACCTATGCCTGAAATTTTGACTGCTGCAGCACCCCCATAGTCATGTGACCAAACTTCAGGTGCTTGTCAGCCTGAAGATAAGCCAAAAAGAGGTAAAGAAGTAATTGGTTTAAGAAGTTCCCACTTTTCCCTCTCATATCACTTTTGTGTTGATATTTCTTAATTTAAAAGCTGCCAGGGGATTTGTTGTTTATTCGTTTAGTCGCTTCCGACTCTTCGTGACTTCATGGACCAGCCCACGCCAGAGCTTCCTGTCGGTCGTCAACACCCCCAGCTCCCCCAGGGACGAGTCCGTCACCTCTAGAATATCATCCATCCATCTTGCCCTTGGTCGGCCCCTCTTCCTTTTGCCTTCCACTCTCCCTAGCATCAGCATCTTCTCCAGGGTGTCCTGTCTTCTCATTATGTGGCCAAAGTATTTCAGTTTTGCCTTTAATATCATTCCCTCAAGTGAGCAGTCTGGCTTTATTTCCTGGAGGATGGACTGGTTGGATCTTCTTGCAGTCCAAGGCACTCTCAGAATTTTCCTCCAACACCACAGTTCAAAAGCATCGATCTTCCTTCGCTCAGCTTTCCTTATGGTCCAGCTCTCGCAGCCATATGTTACTACAGGGAACACCATTGCTTTAACTATGCGGGCCTTTGTTGTCAGTGTGATGTCTCTGCTCTTAACTATTTTATCGAGATTTGTCATTGCTCTTCTTCCAAGGATTAAGCGTCTTCTGATTTCCTGACTGCAGTCAGCATCTGCAGTAATCTTTGCACCTAGGAATACAAAGTCTTTCACTGCTTCTACATTTTCTCCCTCTATTTGCCAGTTATCAATCAAGCTGGTTGCCATAATCTTGGTTTTTTTGAGGTTTAGCTGCAAGCCAGCTTTTGCACTTTCTTCTTTCACCTTCATCATAAGGCTCCTCAGTTCCTCTTCACTTTCAGCCATCAAAGTGGTATCATCTGCATATCTGAGATTGTTAATGTTTCTTCCAGAGATTTTAACTCCAGCCTTGGATTCCTCAAGGCCAGCTTGTCGCATGATGTGTTCTGCATACAAGTTGAATAGGTAGGGTGAGAGTATACAGCCCTGCCGTACTCCTTTCCCAATCTTAAACCAGTCTGTTGTTCCGTGGTCTGTTCTTACTGTTGCTACTTGGTCGTTATACAGATTCTTCAGGAGGCATACAAGATGACTTGGTATCCCCATACCACTAAGAACTTGCCACAATTTGTTATGGTCCACACAGTCAAAGGCTTTAGAATAGTCAATAAAACAGAAATAGATGTTTTTCTGAAACTCCCTGGCTTTTTCCATTATCCAGCGGATATTGGCAATTTGGTCTCTAGTTCCTCTGCCTTTTCTAAACCCAGCTTGTACGTCTGGCAATTCTCGCTCCATGAACTGCTGAAGTCTACCTTGCAGGATCTTGAGCATTACCTTACTGGCATGTGAAATGAGTGCCACTGTTCGATAGTTTGAACATTCTTTAGTGTTTCCCTTTTTTGGTATGGGGATATAAGTTGATTTTTTCCAGTCTGATGGCCATTCTTGTGTTTTCCAAATTTGCTGGCATATAGCATGCATTACCTTGACAGCATCATCTTGCAAGATTTTGAACAGTTCAGCTGGGATGCCGTCGTCTCCTGTTGCCTTGTTATTAGCAATGCTTCTTAAGGCCCACTCAACCTCACTCTTCAGGATGTCTGGCTCTAGCTCACCGACCACACTGTCAAAGCTATCCCCGATATTGTTATCCTTCCTATACAGGTTTTCTGTATATTCTTGCCACCTTTTCTTGATCTCTTCTTCTTCTGTTAGGTCCTTGCCATCTTTGTTTTTGATCATACCCATTTTTGCCTGGAATTTACCTCCAATGTTTCTAATTTTCTGGAAGAGGTCTCTTGTCCTTCCTATTCTATTGTCTTCTTCCACTTCCGCGCATTGCTTGTTTAAAAATAATTCCTTATCTCTTCTGGCTAACCTCTGGAATTTTGCATTTAATTGGGCATATCTCCCCCTATCACTGTTGCCTTTTGCTTTCCTTCTTTCTTGGGCTACTTCTAGTGTCTCAGCAGACAGCCATTTTGCCTTCTTGGTTTTCTCTTTCTTTGGGATGTATTTTGTTGCCGCCTCCTGAACAATGCTGCCAACTTCTGTCCAGAGTTCTTCTGGGACCCTATCTACTACGTCCAGTCCCTTAAATCTATTCTTCACCTCCACTCCTTAGGGATATTAGTGAGCTCATATCTAGCTGATCTCTGGGTCTTCCCTAATCTCTTTAGTCTGATCCTAAATTGTGCAAGAAGAAGTTCGTGATCGGAACTACAGTCAGCTCCAGGCCTTGTTTTTACCGACTGTACAGATGTCCGCCACCTTTGGCTGCAAAGGATGTAGTCAATCTGATTTCGGTGTTGTCCATCTGGTGAAGTCCATGTATAAAGCCGTCTCTTAGGTTGTTGGAAGAGAGTGTTTGTTATGCAGAGTGAGTTGTCTTGGCAAAATTCTATCAGCCTATGTCCTGCTTCGTTTTGTTCTCCCAGGCCATGCTTACCTGTAATTCCAGGTGTCATCTGACTGCCCACCTTAGCATTCTAGTCTCCTGTGATGAAAATAACGTCTCTTTTAGGCGTGTTGTCCAGTAGGTGCTGCAGATCCTCATAGAACTGCTCTACTTCAGCTTCTTCAGCATTTGTGGTTGGGGCATATATTTGGATCACTGTGATGTTAGATGGCTTGCCCTGAATTCGAATTGAGATCATTCTATCATTTTTTGGGTTGTATCCAAGCACTGCTTTAGCCACTTTACTATTAATTATGAAGGCTACTCCATTTCTTCTGTGGTCCTCTTGTCCGCAGTAGTAGATCTGGTGGTCATTTGATGTGAAGTGGCCCATTCCAGTCCATTTCAGTTCACTGACGCCCAGAATGTCTATCTTTAATCTTGACATCTCACCAATAACCACATCCAATTTGCCCTGGCTCATAGATCTTACATTCCAGGTTCCAATGGTGTGTTGATCCTTAGAACATCGGATTCGCCGTTCACCACCAGCACCGTCGGCCGCTAGCCGTCCTTTCGGCTTTGAGCTAGCTGCGTCATCACGTCTGGGGCTAGTTGAGCTCATCCTCTGTTCCTCCCCAGTAGCATTTTGACCATCTTCCGACCTGGGGGTCTCATCTTCCAATGGTATACCGACAGGGGATATTCACTCTATATTATAGCCCTTAATTTTTAAATTTTCTATTACCTGAGTAATCAATGCATTAATAAGGTATGAGTCTATGTAATGGTATTATATGATTTGTCTTTTAGTATACTGCTGTATTAATTTGTTTTACTCTGTTATTGTTCTTTACAATTTGCTGGTCATTGACCAAATAAATACAGACTACTAATCAAGCCATCATTTTTTAGAAACCTTATCATATTGTAAACATGCCTCAAAGCCTGACTTAATGTGGCCTATCCCTGCATTAGTCAGAGATTCTTGTTTCTTATTATATTTTCTCTACAATTCAGGTTGGGCCTCAGTAGGATAATGTAGCACTTGGGGGAAAAGATACAGCCCAAGACACCAGCTCCAGAAACCAAGATGGAGAAGACCTCCACGACCACCATGGACTTCCCTTTGGTGCTCAGGTAGGTGGGGAGGAAGGTGATCCAAATGCTGCAAAAGATCAGCATGCTAAAAGTAATGAACTTGGCTTCGTTAAAGCTGTCGGGCAATTTCCTAGCCAGAAAGGCCACTGTGAAACTGAGGAAGGCCAGGAAACCCAGGTAGGTGAGGACAGCATAAAACATGGAAGCTGAGCCCTCCTTACATTCCAAGATGGTCTCTCCTACCAAAGAGTGGAAGTCGAAGTTTGGAAATGGGGGAGAGGTTACCAGCCAGGTGGCACAAAGAACTGCCTGAATCAGGGGACAGGCTATGACAATGGAGTTGGTCAGTGGTTTTCCTAAGAATTTCCTGGTCCTGTTCCCTGGCTTGGTGGTCATGAAGGCCAGAACCACCATGACAGTTTTTGCCAACACAGAGGAAACAGCAATGGAAAAGAGGATGGCAAAGGCAGTTTGTCGGAAGAGACAGGTGAGCTTCCCAGGTTGACCAATGAAGAGGAAAGAGCAGAGGAAGCAGAGCAGGAGGGAGACCAGGAGGATGTAGGTGAGATCTCGGTTGTTGGCCTTGACGATTGGTGTGTCTCGATGCTTAAGGAAAATCACCAGGACTGCAGAGGTGATCACAGAGAGAGAAAGAGCGAGAGAAGCTAAAGCGTATCCCAGGGTCTCTTGATAGGAAAGGAAGTGGATCTTCTTGGCAATGCAGTGGTCATTGTCCTTGCTGGGGTACTGATCCTCTTGGCAAGCATCACAGTGAGCTGCATCTGAAATCAAGAACCTTTGTCTTAGTTTTCCAGGTGCATATGCAGTGCACAAGGTCTCTCCCCCTCCCAGTGTCTCAGGAATTACATGGAAGTTCCCCTTCTTCAATGGCCAACTCAAAAAGAAAGTGATGGAAGGAAGGGGGCCCTTCCCCTTCCCAGGGAAGAACATTCTGCGGCCCAGAAAAAGGCAATTCATCATTAGTTCAGGACGACCCTGAGGATGAGTTGGTCAGAGACAGGGATCTTTTGAGCTCCAACTGGCTTGGCAACACTGATGTTTTGCCTTTTGCTGTGAGACATATTGTCACTTGGCTATTTCACTTTATTCAGGAACCCCAAGAATATATAAAGATGTGTCAGCCAGGAATCCTGCTATTTGCTGGTTGGGTAAGTAATCTGTTGGTGTCTCCTGAGAAGGTCATAACATGAAAGAGATACATGTACAGATGAGGAATGGGAAGAAGGAGAAAGAAGGGAGTCTTAGTCTAAACAAAAGTGATTCATGGGGTAATTGGCTTCAGGAGGGAGAAAGGTAAGATAGATTTGGAGCTACAAAGGACTTAAGGCCCTTAGGTTCTCTGCTTTGTACTTCAAATCAGTTGCTCTCATCACTCAGACCGGTTTTTCCAAGAGTGGCTGGCAGACCGAGGTAGATTGGCCTCCTATTTCTTTGACAGGCCTATCAGTTTCCTGAGAAGGCAATAATCCTGACAGAGCAGCATAGTGTAAAGAACAGTAACTGAGTCTTGAACCCATACTCACACCACTCCACTCCTTGAGGAAAGTGATCAGAAAATGTTCCTATTGGTAAATGACCCTGGGTAGGGCTGGAAAGGACACTGGGGAACCCACCAATTCCTGCCCTGAAACTACCTTCAACTGCAGTGACTTGTTTGAGGAGAGCAGGACTGACAGTCCTCGCTCCTCAGTTGTGGGAGTTAGACTGTGGGAATGGGGCAGTTTAGGTCCATGCACGGAAGCCTCTCTCTGAAAACAAAGAATACTTTGATGCACCTCAAATCTATCAGAAATGAAAGACAAAACTTCATATTCTGATCAACTGAATGGCTTCCTTGATCCTGGAAGCTCTGCAATGGAAGGGGCTCCCCAGGTTTGCCCTACCTGTCTGATTAGAAATGGTCCCTCCTGGACAAGGGTCACATTGGTAGCAGCAGACCTGCTGGCCCTCTGGAACGCTTCTCCTCTCCCCCGCATGGCACCTCTTCATGCCACACCTGGCAAAGGGCACCTTCTAAATTAGAAAAGAAAAAAGAGGATGTTTGAGATGACCTATACGATGAACACGAGACCATGAGTTCTAGCGCTGCCTGAGGAATAAAGCCAGCGATGTTGGTGATTTGGGGCCAGTCATTCTCTCACCACCAAGAATGCAACGGGAAGCCACTTCCATAAATCTTGCCGAGAGAACTATGGGAACGTGTCTAGGCAGTTGCCAGGAATCAAGACTATCTTGAAGGCACAGAACCACCCCCCCACCCCAGTAAAATACATTATGTCTTTCCATATTCCAATTTCCATTTCCTGAACTTCTTCAGAAGCACTGGTTCACCAAGAGGAACCAGGAACAGCTCCCAGGGATTCAAACCAGCAGCATTCCTGACCCACCAATGGATGCTGGAAGTTGGAACTGTGGAAGGCTTGAGTCTGAATCTGAGTCCGAAATTAAAACTTATCCTGAGTCTGAAGGGGAAAAGAAAACTTATTGGGGAATAGAAACCAGGAGTGACCCAGCAGAGGGGGAGAATTTGGAAGTGCTGATTGGGCAGAATCCCGAACGTGGTTTGAATCCTCTAATCAGTGCTCAAGAGAGGATAACAGAGAAATGCGCCAAGCAAAAAGCAACCTGATTGGCTACAGAGGAGAAATGGTGCAAAAAGGATCATATTAAAAGGCAGCAGTGCAAAGAGCAATCTGCCGGAGACAACTGATCCTTCAAGTTCACAGCTTCTGTGGAAGAGTCCTTGCCAGAAACCGGAGCCTTGCCTGTAGCCAACACAAAATCAGAGCCAGCAACTGCTGTCAATCTTGGTCTACCTTCCCTGCACTCTGCTCCAGCTGAATCCAGCCTTGCATCCAGTTCCAAGCTCCATCTGGCCATTCCAGCCGAGTCCTGCCTTACTTCCTGTTCCGAGTCCTTTCTTACCTCTCCAGTCAAGTCCAGCCCTGCTTCCAGCTCCAAGCCTCATCAAGTCATCCCAGCCACATTCAGCCTTGCCTCCAGCTCCAAGCCTCGTCAAGGCCTTCCAGTCAGGCCCAGCCTTGTCTCTAGTTCCAAGCCTTGGTTCAGCCATGTCCAGCCTTGTCTCCAGTCCTAAGCCAGGTATCGCAGTTCCAGTCGAGTCCTGCCTCGTATCCAGAACCTCATCTTGTCTGGTCATGCCAGCTGAGTTTTGCCTAGCCTCCATCTCCAAGCCTAGCCTCACCTCCATGCCGCACCCTGCAGCCGAGCCTCAAGCTTCATTCATTGGTCTTGCTTCTTCATTGAGAGGGTTAGCTGAAGTCTGTCTTGCTGTGTTGCCATGAACTCCTTCTGCTCCTGATCTTGCATCCTTGCCTGGTCTTCCTTCACTGCCTGGGTGCAATTGACTGATCTATAATGTCTAATCCATTCTAAGGACTCTCATTGCTTGTAAATAGTTTATTGTAAATAAAGGACTTAATTGTAATTCTGCCTGGCCATCTCTTAGTCAGAACAGGACAAACTGGGACCTCTTCATACAAAGCAAGGCCTGCTCAACTGAGCCTTTCTAAAATGAAGAATCATAAAGATCCAACTGAATAGGAATGGTGCCTACTCTTCATTGTACCTTGGGTTTCCAGCAGGAATCTTTTCAATCCCAACCATTCTGGGACATGCCATAGATCAGACCTCTAATGTGTGACATTCACACTATATTTTTCCCCACAGGGCTGCCATCTTTTCTGATTCAACAACCCTTTTTCCCACTGAGAAGGACATTCTGCATCCCCAGGAAAGGATGCATCTTTCCCTGAATTCAGAACATTTCCTTCTACCTTACCTTTGTGGCCCAGATGATTGCATCTGACTTAATGGTGAAATCCTGGCCTGGGGGAGCCCCAGGATCTATTCGGCCGACTTTCATGGGGACAAAAGATTGGTTGTGGAGTAAAATCCAGTTCAGAAGATCATAACGAGCAGATCCGAGTCCATTTTCTGAGAAGGAGACTTGGGTTCCAGCACTGTTATTGAACTGGACATTCCTCAAATAGGCAAGAATCTGAAGGAGGAATTGGGGTTATTAGCTTAAAACTACAATGTGAAATCATAGTTCTATTATTCTGTGATGGCCATCAACATAAGAAAGAGTTGCATGTCTGTGAAGCAAGAGAAGTTAGATTTGTAGGTATCTTAGGGATCAGGGGCAGCACCACATCAGAGCAATCCATCCCACAGCATGTGAAATTGATCCCAATTCTGCAACTCTGTATCATGGCTTCTTCTCCTCCAGTTTTAGAAATGTCACTCCAGATGTCATTGTTTGTTTTTGCTTCTACAATTTTTTAAATTGTTTACCTTGGCCCAAGATCTTGTAAGTGACACATGCAATTTTAGGAATTAGTAAATAATTTCTACAGGGACACTATACGACTTCACACATCTTTCCCAATTCTCTAGCAGATGGTCCAAGAGTGCTGAATGTGGCAGCCATGTCTGGCCAGCTGTTGGGTGGGTTCCTGGCTTGCATATGACGGTCTCTGTTGAAAGCAAGTGCCTGCCCTGGCATGTCACATCACTGTCAAGAGCGGTCCAAAGTTTAGCCTTTCATGTAGAAGGCCCTGAGGAATTGTGGAGCAGGAGGCCAGTAGGAGCATCTCTGCACTGGAGCCCTGCTGTCTGTGTTGAGGCTGCTTTCACACAACAAGCTGAACAGTGAACAAATAGGCTGGGTTCACACAGTATGCTGAGCCTTAGAAACATAACCCAAGATGGAAGTGAACCAAGCTTTGTATCTTCTTTAAAGGTTGGATTCAGGTCACAAGCTAAGGGAAACTTAACTTGTGCAAATGTGTTCACTAGGATTTGCACTGATCTTGCTCTGGGCTGACATCCCTTCCCTGAAACTCAGGGACCTGATAAACACCCTCCAGGATCTCATAGGAGATCAAATGATGGAGAACTGGTTTGGTCTCCCCTCGTTACCTCCCCCACCGTTTTTTAGTGAAAACGTTACATTTAATTCATCTTATTGTATTTTAGAAGTTGCTGTTTTTAATCTGTTTTGAGATGCTGTTATATGGGTAGCATGCAGATATTTAATAAGTAATTCAAGAAATGTTCGTGGGATGCTTACTCTAAAAGGATCTGATTTGTGCAATCAGAGAAAAGCCGCAAAGATTACCTGCCATGACTGGACATTGGAGATCCTCTTTCCAAGCCTCATCACGGTTGGTTGTGCTCCTGATCCATACATTGCTTGTAATGCACGTGCCACAGAATAAACAGCATTGTAGATGTTGTAACTTTCACCCGTCATGCTCATTTCAAAGACATAAGCAGGCAGATTCTGTAAATTCTCAGTTCCTGTACATGTTTTTTTCCTCTCTAGAGGGATTTCACCTGATTTTGGGAATCTGCAGTTAAAGACCCTTTCCCACCAAGGAGGGAGAAAGACATCTCCTTGGGGGTTCAAGGGGTCTAAAGACAGGAGGAAATGGCTGAATTCTGAGACATCACCGGTGTGGTCCCTAAAATGCAAAGAACCATGGAAGGGCCTTAGTAGTGGCGAACTGTGTTCAACGCCCAACAACCCAGGTTCCCACTGGGAAGTCAGGATCCATACTTTCCCAAATGAAGTCTTACTCTGTCGTTCATGAAAATTCACACTCATGGCTAAAGTTTTAATAATACTTGAATCCCCTAATAGAATAATCACTTCAGCTTTAAACCACGTTTTCGGCACAATAAGAAACTTAAACTTGCCATTGAGCAGTTTATCAGAATCCAACATTTCACTGAAGGCCAGGCAGAGCTCCTTCGCCTTGAGCATTGGCACCAGGGATGAGATGAAATCTGCTCCTCTGTCATCTTCAGGGGCCATGAGCCCAACCCAGTTCCACTGGAAATGCAGGAGCAGCCGGACTAAACCGGCATACTGAGGATATTCACTGGGATTAATCCAGAAGAAGGGAGGATAAACAGTTCTGTCTTCCCTAGTAAACTTGAAGCCGAAACCGAGCTGGAGAAAGTGGAATTCTTCTGTTACAAAGACATTTCTGGAGACAAATGAAGTTTTATGGTGACTTTACGGGTGAATTATTACTCTATCAGTCAGGCTGCAATGGAGGGAGCCTCACCCTGAGTGGCAAAGTTCAGTTTCTTTCCTACTTAGGACCTCCCATGTCTAGCTGTGACATGTCAGAAGTCAAGGGAACAAACCTGACACCGGAAGGGTACAATTGTACCAGGAAACATTTAGGAAGGAATTCATGTCTGCAGCTTTTTCTCAAATATCTCATTATTCATCTCTTTGGGGTTGTACAGAAACACAAACATGGTATAAACATGAATTCAAGGGTAGCAAGAGTTCCCCAAATCACATATCCTGACATGCCCCCAGACACCTTTTGGTCTGTGTGTGCACTACTCGTACCCAATGGAGCCCCCTTACCTGTGGGACCTTGAGGATGCTGAAGATGGGGGCCATCTGCCTTGAGGACTTGGAGTCACTGCCACCGATGACGGACAGCAGGGTGTCCTGCCCGTCACATTGATAACCTGGAACGATTCGACCTCGTGTGGAGAGCAGAGAGAGGCTGTTCAAGGAGATCCTCCTCTCGATCTGGCTATTGTCGTAGATGCGGAAGCCGAGCGTGATGTTGGGGAGGAGAACCAGGTCCTTGTTGACCTCTGTGACTGCAAATACCAAGGCCAGGAACTGCTGGTAGTTCTTGGGTATCATTCTAAAACAAGAAAACATTGGGAAACATTACAGGGAAGTCTGTGTGTGCTGGACTTTGCCTTGCCTTTTTTTGGTGAATCCATTTTGTTCTGAGCTTTTGGATTGATTAACCTTGATTAAGAGTGTTATGTGAGAGCCAGTCTGGTCTAGTGGTTAAGGCATCAGGCTAGAAACCTGGGCTCTGTGAGTTCGAGTCCCACCTTAGGCATGAAAGCTGGCTGGGTGACCTTGGGCCAGTCCCTCTCTCTCAGCCCAACTCGATGCAAAGTAGACTACCCATCTGGCCTGACAAGGATTTCTCAGCAAGAAAAAAGCAGGATGAACACCAAACTGTTATGCCACTTGATATAAAAAGAACAGGATGTTCTGTAAATGGTGCTGCCTTGAAACCATGGTACATGTAGATTGGGGCAGAGAAACACCACTTGTGAGAGCCTAAACCTCCCTTTTCCTCCCTCAGGCAGACAGCACACCCATCTGTCCTAGAAGGTAGCTGAGACAGTGTCAAATGATGCCAGAGTTCCGAGCCATAGGGAGTCGTCCATGAGCCCTCAGAGAAGGAGCATAGCTCAGTAGCCCAGCCACGTCCTTGGCACACAAAAGGGCTGAGATTTGGACCTCATCAGCACCTGGAGGAACAGTAGGAAAGCCTCCTTGGGAAGCTCCTTCTGCCAGTCAGCGCAAGCAAGACCAAGCCATAGGGAGAAGGCCACTGGCCATTTTTCTCTCTTTGAGATGTCATAAGCTGACGAGGCACCATGACAGGATGCATTAAAGCAAACTGAGGGGAGCCAGAGGTCTGTCCTGTTTCTCCCCACAAAATCTGAGGAACTCCCCTTGGGGAGAATAGTTTTCTGAAGCATCAGGGGACTCAATTAAAAAATGGCCAGAAAATGAAGGAGACCGATGGTCCATCTCGTGTCCCACAAAGGCCAGTCAAGTGTATCTGGGAAACTCACCAGTTTGGGCAATGGTCCTTTTCCATGTGCCTCCCCAGGAGCTGCATTTTGGCCACTTTGAGACACTGCTGGACGAGATGGGGCAGGGGTCTGATTCAGGAGTGGACAAGTATAGGACAGGTATTTCTGAAAGGAGTCCCAGAATCCAAAGCAAAGCAGACAATCATCTACACCTCTCCCCACAAGGTGAAACCTACACAGTTGGGGTGTGGGACAGGAATGGGTCTCCTTTGAAGTCTAGGGCCGACGTGATAAAAAAGGTTCTCAGGACCAAATTCCCACCAATGATGAGATTGCCAGGCCTGTAGTGGTCTTCTTGGGTCTGGAAAGGGTTCCTCAACACACAGATGGTGTGCGTCTTCTTAGCAGTACTAGGAGGCAGGAGCCAGAAGAGCAGCAGCAGCAGCAGCAGGTGAGGCAGCCCGGTCGTCATTCCAGCCTTCCCTCCTAGATCAGACATCAACATTTACACAAAAGCTGAACTGAAGGTGCCCCCCTGAAATCTCACCAGGGCTTCATCACAAAAGAAGCCGGTTGTGCCACTTGGATGGGCTCTGGGAAAACTTATATCAGTCCCACATGTTGAATTGAGATGAGAGAGGAAATTCAGCCAGCCAAGTCTCAACATGTTTTCTCTTGGATGCCTTTTGTGGCAGAAATCCACAGGGGATGCAGTAAGGATCACTGTTCCTGTGGTAATTCCAAGGGAGAGTAATAGACATGCCCCCTTAGCACTAGGTACTGTTCACACCCAATAAGGGAAAAATATGTTTGTGTCTGTTGCTGATATTCCCCACAGCAGAGGGACTTGAGAGTCAGGGTGCAGATGGGTGTTCGTCCTCTGTCAAACTGAGCACCTGCACCCCAGATGCCGTGTGGCCTGTGCCACAGCAGAGCAGCCGTTTTAACCTTGTAAGTGGGAGCAATAATGGCATCTTTGGATGGGAGAGCTGGGCTCTTTAGAGCAGGGAATGAGATTAACAACAACTGTAGACCTTAATAGTAGAGGGGCAATGGAGTCACAAAAGATGTACAGCTAATTTAAACTCTGAATGAGTGTTGCCTCACAACTGGTTGGAGCAGAGAAGCTTGTCTGCTGTCAGCTGGTGGGGAAAGAACATCATCAACCAGGGCATCCTTCTGGATGAGGATAGGATGAGTATTGATGCTCTTGATGCTCTACTTGGCTTGGACAAGCATCCTGAGAATACCGTGGACAGCCCAGAAAGCAGACAAAGGGATCTTCAGACAAATCAATCCAGAGTTCTCGCTAGAGGCACAAATGACCCGGCACAAATTATACTACTCTGGACACTTTCTGCAAATGCCCATGTCAGGACTTAGTATCCTTCCAGTATATATTCCAGTATATTTTGTAGCAATTGTTTTAGCATGCTTGTAGTGGCAGTTAGGTAGGTGGATTAGAATGACTGAGATGGCCTGAAGAGCTCCAGGATCAGCTGGGCTGGTGCTATCAGTCCTTGTTAGCCAAAGAATTGGCTGGTTCGGAGGGGGCGGTACTGGGATGTTAGCAACAGCAATTGCGTGGGCTTTCCTTAGTCTGATCTTTGTCTTGGGTTGATCACCCGAATTAATAAAGAACTCTTCCATGTCCCTGGATGGCTTGTGACTTGAGAGGCTCTGCATTAATAACTGAGGATCAGGACCATCACACCCAGCTCTCTGGAGAAGACCATAATGCTGGGAAAGGTGGAAAGAAAGAGAAGAACCCTATTGATTATATCTTAATAAACTAAATTACTTAATATTGAGTAATAAACTAAATTACTTAATATTAAAATCCCCATTGTTACTTGGTGTATCTATGTGTGTGTGTGTGTGTGTGTGTGTATGTATGAATATGACACTGGTCAATCAAAATGGTGAATGCAGCCAGGAAATTAAACATCAAATCATGCTGGGTCACACAGCAATGATGAGTAGGAATCAAATTTGGGAAAACAAGGATGTCAGCTTGACGACTGAGGGTAGACTAGTCCTCGCTGTCGTGTTCCCAGTAACTACATATGGCTGTGAAAGTTGGATGATGAAAAAGTTGGACAGAAGGAAAATTGATTTGTTTGAACTATTGTGTTGGAGGAGGCTCTTGCACACCCCTTGGACTGCAAAGATAAGAAATAAAGAAGTCTTGAAGCACATACAACCAGTCATGTCATTAGAAGGAAAAATAACAAAACTTAGCCTTAGTTACTGTGGTCACGTCATGAGATCAAGATCGTTGGAGAAAGACATAATGCTTGGAATGGTCAGTGGCAAAAGACGACAAGGACGCGAAAGAACGTGCTGGTTGGATATAATCAAAGCAGAGACAGGCCAAAATATAAAACAACTGAAAGAAGCTGTACAAGGTTGGAAATCACAGAGAGAGCTGGCTGTGAGGGTTTTGGTTTTAAGGCCAAATTTTAGAAACTCGCAGCACAAGCCATGATGGATATGCAAAGTTCTTTATTCGGTCTTTCTCTCATCTGTCAAAGCCACGACTGGCCTCACTTCCTCCCGCCTCCCTTCTTAAGCCTCCTGCCTTTTCTTTGTCCCACCCCTTCCTCTGCATTGACAGCTTGCGTGATGGTGGCTTTGCAGTCTCTCAGTTGTGAGTGGGGTTGTTTCTCCTCTCTCTTTCATTCCCCTTGATGGGTAAAGCTGGAACAAACAGTCGCAATTAGATATTGCTTCTGGGTTCTCCAACCTTACATGCCACCCACATTTGGAAAGATGGCCTCCCCCCCCCCCCCCCGTTCCATCCCCTGGACTGGGAGGTACCTAGAAGAAAAAAAAATTAGGAGATAAATAAGAGAAGGCAACCGGTCTATCCTACGTTAGGCTTAGTGGGATATTGTTTATGGAATGCCCTGACCAGGCAGGGCGCATGGACATGGTGGCTCTCCACCCACTCATTCTCAGCTGCAGGTATGTGTTTCAAGCATACTAAGTATTGTAATTTCCCCCGTCTTAGTCTGGAGTCCAAGATTTCCTGGTTTTCTAAGTGTTGTTCACCCTCAATTAGGGTGGGGATGGGTGGGGGTGGTTTGGGGTTCCATCACACCGATGTTCATGCTGGTTTAAGTAGACAGCAATGGAAGACCAGGTGAATATTGCATAATTTTTTTGGAGCTGAAGTTGTACAGTGACATCACTTATAAGTCATGTGATCGGAAAGGGGCCGACATACTTTGGGCCAAGTTTCTTTGATGGGTGATTGGATTTCAAATACTTAGTAGAGAGATAAACCTTGTCTCCCACTCTTAAGGGCCACTGAATGGATCTCTTCCGATCAGCATACTTTTTGTAATCGGCCGTGGCATTGTCCAGGGCCTTAACAATCTCTGGCCAGCTGTCACGAAGTTTTGCGATCCAGTGGTCCAAGGAGAGTATTTTGGTGTGAGTTCTTGGGAGTTCTGGGATGGCCACGAAGTCTTGCCTGTTAGTGACCTGAAAAGGAGTAAACCCCTCAAGGTCAGCCACCAAAATTGTCTTCGTACTAGATAGAGGGTTTTCACAAATCAAATATGTCTTGCCCCTTTGGCATCATGGCAACGGACTAGAATGTTCTTTCACGGAGTCTCTCGGATGTACAATTTCTCCCCCTTCCACCCCAGTCCCATTCTTTTGACAAGGAAAGTTTTGTTCAACCTCAACCAGGTATCTTGTTGAGAGATGAACTGTAGCTTGGCTTTCAAGTTCTTGTCCACTTTTGCTGCTGCTGTTTGACTCTGCATCGTAGCTGCCAACCCAAATTGGGTAGGTGGGATGATTGAGTCTACTACCTCTTCCCATAGGCTGTTATGCTGAGGTAGGCAAGATAGGGCATCCACCAAGAAGTTCCTGCCTCCCGGTAAGTATTTCAGTGTGAAGTTAAAGCGTTGGAAAAATAGTGCCCAATGTACCTGCTTGGGGTTAAGTTTCTGTGGGGATTTCAGAGCCTCTAGGTTCTTGTGGTCTGTCCAAACCTCAAAGGGATGAGGAGCCCCTTCCAGCAGGTGTCACCAGGTAACCAGTGCCCATCAAACTGTAAAAGCTTCCTTCTCCCAAACGTACCAGTGTTGTTCGGTGTCCAAATTTTTTCGTGAGATGTAAGCCCATGGTTTCAATTCACCAGCATCATCCTTCTGTAGCAAGATGGCACCAATTGTTACATCTGAAGCATCTGTTGGGACTATTAGGGGACGTGCAGGGTCAGGATGACAAAGAATTGATTCGGACATGAAGAACACTTTTAGATGGTCGAATGCATTCTGGCACTCAGCAGTCCATTGGATTGGAGCTCCAGGCCTTTTCGCTGCCTTCAAATTCCCTCTCTCCTTCGTCTTCAGTAGATTGGTGAGCGGCAAAACCACCCATGCAAAAAGTGGGATGAACCGTCTATAGAAGTTTGCGAATCCTAAGAAGCTCTGCGGTTTTCTTCTGGTTCAAGGGGGTTTCCAGGCAATAATGTCTCTGACTTTAGCTGGGTCCATCCCGACCCCATGGCTGGAGATTCTGTATCCCAAGTAGTCCAACTGCGTCTTATGAAATTTGCATTTCAAGAGCTTGACATACAAGTGATTGTTCAGCAGTCGCCTTAGGACTTCTTTAACAAGTGCCACATGGTCCTTCATTGTTTCGGAATAGATGAGGATATCGTCTAGATACATGAGGATGCCTTGGTACAAGAAGTCATGTAGGATCTCATTGATGAGATGCATGAAGACACCCAGGTCCCCCTGCAGTCCAAATGGCATCATCACATATTTGAATGACCCTAGCTGGCAGTTGAAGGTGTTCTTCCACTTGTCCCCCTCTCTTACACACACCCTGTAATATGCCTCCCATAGGTCAAGTTTGGTGAAAACCTTGCCCTTTGAGAGGTAGGTCAGCATGTCCCTCATCAAGGCGAGAGGGTATTTGTTTGAAGTACAGACCACGTTTAAGCCCCTATAGTCTGTGCAGAGCTGTAAGGACCCGTCCGTTTGAGTTCTGAAAAGTACGAGTATAGCCATAGATGAAGTAGCAGGGTGGATGAAGCCCCATTGTAAGTTTTTATTGATGAACCCCTGAAGAACTTCAAGTTCTCTCGTGGTCATGGGTTATAGTTTTGCCTTGGGGAGCTCCACCCCCGGGATAAGTTCTATGGCGCAACCTGACTTGCAGTCAGGGGGTAGCTGGCCCAACTCAGTTTTGCCAAAAACTTCTTTCAGGTGTCTGTATTGTCTGGGAATGCAGGATTCCTCTTTCATGGTTTCACTTCTTCCCAATTCCTCGAGCACTTTTGTGAGTTCAGACTGTGTGTTCAGTGGCACTATGGATAATTGGTTATGGCCCCCATCAGGGAAACAGATTTGGCCTGACCTCCAATCTACTCGCAGATTGCGTTATCGGAGCCAGGCGAGCCCTAGGACCATGGGGTGGTGGGCGATTGGGGTTACAAGGAACCTCAGGACTTCCTTATGCTTCCCCAGCTGCATAAGTACTAGCTTGGTACAGTATTTGACAGGGCGCCCTTTCATATCCCCCCCATCAAGCTGGGTGAAGATGATGGGGTCATCTAGTTTATCCACCCATAGCTTCAGCCTGGCCACTATAGCAGGGTGTAGTAAGTTGCGTGTGCACCCTGAGTCTAGTAGTGCAGCTATTGGAATGGGACACCTTCCCCTTAGTGTTTTCAATCGTGTGCACACCATCATTTCTGGGCACTTCCCACTTACCATGGGATCGTTGCACCCGTCCTTCCATGCCTGACCTTTGGCGCTGTTCAGAGCACCCTCACGTCATTTCCCGGCAGGGGGAGTTCATCTTCAGTAGATGCCTCCGAGTCCTCATATGACTTTTCCTGACTCTTCTCTGAGGCAGCTGCTGCCAGTATCTTGAGCTTTTTAGCCAGGGCCTTCGGGTTGCTTGGATTGGTCTTGGATTGCCCCTGCTTTCTGGGGCCTGGACAGTTGGCTGCTTGGTGTCCCTCTTTCCCACATTGAAAGCACAATCCTCTATGTGCTCTCTTTCTTCAAGCCATGGCTGGTCTGCTGTCCACCTTCCATTGGGGTTCTTTGTCATAACGTGACACCATCCCATGGTGTATGATTCTTGTTGGTACTGCACCTGGGCCCATACTTCCTCTACCTCTCCCGCTAGGCATATCCAGTCCCTTAGCGACTTAGGGTTTCCTCGTGCTACAGACCACTCTAGGATTTCAGGGCACAAGCCTCCCTTGAAATATTCAACCTTTAAGGATTCAGGCCAGTCAGTTAGCCTTCCAGCTAGGGTTTTAAACTCTATAGCATAGGCAGATACCGACTTGCTCCCTTGCCTTATGGTTTGCATGCTGGCTCTGGCTCTCATTGTTGCCAGCGGGCCTTCGAAGCATTCTTTTAGCACCTTCATGAAGTTCTGGAAGTTTTGGAGTTTAGGGCTGCTGCCTCATGTAGTCCCTCCAGCCATTCAGCTGCTTCTGCCCTGAGGTGCCCCCATACATAGCGCACCTTGGTGTCCTCTGATTGGAATGTTCCTTCAAATTCACTCATAAACCCCCTGTGTTAGGAAACATGCAGGTTGCTTGGGGTCTCCAGTGAATTTGATCCTGAGGCCTCTGTCCCCAAAAAACTCCTCCTTCATTCTTGGGCTACTCAGCCCCTTAATGACTGGTGGTGCTAACTCCCAGGTGATTGGTGTGACACCTTCCCAGCCTGTGGGCCTCTTTGCTGTGTTGGAGCTTATTTTGTTTTCCCCTGTAGAGGGTGCTAATCTCCCTTGTGATGTAGCGATGGCCACTGCTGTCTCATTTTGATTGTCGGGTGTTCTGACTTCAGCTGGCTCTCCCTCTGCGCATGTTCTGCGTACCTCCCCTAGGGTCAGGTCTGCTGCTTCCTCAGAACCCTGTGAAGTCTCCCCCCAGGTGGATCGTCCTCCTTTCCTGAGCACCTCTGCCCTAAATTCGTGGCTGGGTCACACCCCTCTCCCTATTGCTACAGCGCTGTTTGTGTCAGCTCTGCTCCCTGATTTATATCTCCCGCCTTCAGTTAGCTCCACCCTATCCTGTGCTTTGCTTGCTCATGTGCTCTTTCTGAGGCTTGGGGCCCACCCGTCTCACATGCTCTGCCATTCAGAGCTCGGGATCCATTTCATCCAGGGGTTTCTGCCACACTTTCCCCCATCACCGCCCACCCTGTCTTGCCTGCAGTAGCCACTCGTGCTGGTTTTTCCCCCGTTGCCACTTGGTTCCCAGTTCCAGGGTTGAACCTCCAGAGCAGGCATTCTACTGCCTCAGGTAGGGTCGACAGGTCCTATTCCAGCCTTGCCACTCTGCTCTCCAATCCTGTGGGTGAGTCTCTCATTCTAGGGCCAGGGTTTTCTGCCTTTCCCCCTCTGTGCTCACCTGCCATGATGTTTCCGGGGTCTGCAGGTTGCTCAGGATCCACGCTTCACTCAGCGGTGTGTGAGGGGCTTCTAGTTGCCTCAGGGGTTGCTCTGGGTAGGCCGCTGCAATTCTGTCAGCTGGCCTCCCCCGTTCTCCCCACGGTTGTGATGGTCGGCCTTCCAGAGTGTCTGCAATGTCTCCCCATGTGGTTACCTCATGTGGGTTGTTGTTGGGGCATTCCGTCCCCTTTGGTAAGGTCTCCATATTGGCAGTTGTGGCTTTCTGTGAGGGTTTTGCTTTTATGGCCTAAAACCCTCACTCACCTTTTGCCAAGGGTCGGATACGACAATGGACAATTTGATTCAATATATATATATATGTGTGTCTCTGTGTGTGTATTTATACATGTTAATGACAAGAAAAAATAGACGAACAAAGCAGATTTAACAATTGAAATACCAAAAAGTAAAAAAAAAAGAAGAAAAAGAAAATAAAAAAGAAATTATAAAAAGAACTATTACATTTCCGACTTCCCCCTTTTTATACATCTGCTAATTCGCAATATTTGTACAGATTTAGGGCCCTTAGAAGCCAAACTATAGCTGATTAAATTTGATAATAATCCCCCTGTTGCTATTGTGGAAGGTTCCTCAAACCAGGTTTAGAGTTCAGCTACAGAGAGGCTTGGAAGAATGAGGTTCCTGGACCCTTCCCAGCTGGGATTTAGGGCTGGGCATGGGACTAAGCGGTATCGGTCGCCCTGATGGATTACCTTTGTTGTGAGCTGGGTGGGGGGAGTGCACCCATGAGAGACTGTGGGAAAGTGGGAGATTATTTATTTATTTGTTTGTTTGTTTGTTTGTTTATTTATTTTCTGTCTTGCCTTTATTATTTTTATAACTGAGGTGGGGAACGTAGCTAATCCTCCTTCCTCCTCCTCTTTTCCCCACAGCAACCACCCTGTGAGGTGAGACCCTAGTTGTGGGCCTGTCTTCGCTCCCCCAGAATAGCAGTAAAGCCACTTTCCTGAAACTTGTGCTGTCCTTGCGTCCTTGGTCTTGCCAGCTATGCGAGGCTTCACAGCTTTTTCTGGTCCTATTGGACCTCTCAGCAGACTTTGACGCCATCAGTTATGGTATCCTTCTGGATCACCTTTATGGGTTTGAAGTTGGAGTCTCTTTCTGTGTTGTCTCTCCTTCCTCAGTGGACAAGTCCAGTTGGTGACTGTGGGGTGCCACAAGGCTAAGTCCTCTCTCCCCTCCTCTTTAATATCTATATGAAGGCATGGGAAGAAGTCATCTGACAGTTTGGGGTTCAGTATCATCAATATTTCGATAACATCACTTTTGACACTTTTGAATGGGTGGCACTGCCCTGAAGGAGCAAGTTGGTGACTTGGGTGTCTTCCTGACCAGATGAATACTTTTGGACAGGCAGATGGAGGCCATGATCAGGGTGCACCGGTTGCAGACTTACCTCAGCTGGGAGGATCTTCCAACAGTGACTCAAGCCCTCACTACCACTGGGTTGGAGTAATGAAAAGGGCAAGAATATGTTCTTAACCTTTTTTTTTTTTTTAAATCCTTACAACATACCATCAACTATGATTCTACAATATTTCCAATTTTTTAAATTGTTCCACCATTTCCCCATCCTTATTATACACTGTACCAAGATATGGTAGATCTACCTGCTCTAAATTTTACCATTTATGCAAAATTTACAATTGTTGAGATCAGGTTGGCCCCCATATTTTTGGCCTTCCTCTCTGCCAAATATTGCAGTTTGCTAACTGTTCCATTTATTCACATCCATCCATCCATCCATCCTCATAACAATCTGACAGGATGAATAATAGTAGAGACAGGAGAAGATCCCTTTATATTCACATCACATGATCTTTTTTTATCAATGAAGTATGTTTAATATTAATGAAGAGAACACTGTGCATAATTTAAACTTTTGCATTAAAAATAAACAGCGAGACATATTTGTGAGAGAATAGTAGAGAATTCAGCAAAGTACCAGGAGCCCATGTGCATAGTGCACTTTGAAGATTGATCAATATCCAAATCTTCAAGGTCAATATTCATTTCCACGTTGGACACTGGACCTCACTAGGAAGAGCTGGCATTCATGAAAAATAAAAAGGTGGGTATCTCTTGCAGACTAACAAGTATATTGTGACCAGTCACACCACTTCATCACCCATTACTAAATGGAGAAGCCTCTCCCTCCTTTCATTATTTTTCAGAAATCTCATGAAATACTAAGATGCCTGAAAGTCTAAATAACAGTTCTCAATCCTTGTATTAGTCACACATACTTGTTCCTTATCAAATTTTCTCAACAATTCAGATTGGGCCTCAGTAGGATAATGTAGCATTTGGGGGAAAAGATACAAGCCAAGAGACCAGCTCCAGAGGCCAAGATGGAGAAGATCTCCACAGCCACCATGGATTTCCCTTTGGTGCTCAGGTAGGTGGGGAGGAAGGAGATCCAAACACTGCAAAAGACCAGCATGCTAAAACAGTTTTGTGTTGGGGATAGTGTAAGTGGTTTTGAGTGATACCGTGTTACTGTGAGTAGGAATTTGCCATGTATAATTGCTGTGTAAGAATTAGCTTACATAGTAAAGACTGTACATAGTTAAAGAACTGGTCTCAAGCTGATTTCCTCCAGAGCCACTTGAAGATTGCAGTGCAGGTGCAGCTCTGACAAGTCGTGGGTCCAGGAGATCCCCCAGGGTATGCACAGGGTCCGTCTGGGGCAGTGCAGCCCCATCCCAGTCCAAAGTAATTCTCTGGAAACCAAAGAGCCCTGAACCCACAGCCATTCCATCTTATCAGGGTTCAGCTTCAACCTGTTGCTCCCCATCCAGACCTCAACAGCCTCCAGGCACCGGGAAAGGGTGGTCACGGCATCACTTAACTCGCCATGGCCAGAGATGTACAACAGCTACAGATAAAAGGTTTGACTGCAGATTTGGAACATACAGCACGCCCTTCACAGTTTCTCCCAGGCAGGATAAATACAAGTCACCTTGTCCCATCATTTTGGTCACAGACCCATCAGCCAAAGACACACTTTGCCAGTCAGTTTTAGACAGTGAAACAAAAGAGCTTTTACAATTACCTAGGTGACAATTAGCCCCAGAAGCTAACACCCATACATCAGAATTACAGTTTTCAGAAACCTATGCAATGTGGGTTGTCTGGAGAGCCTTCTTCTGCGTTGCCTCTTTTTTCTTCTTCCCTGTCTTTTGATTTTTGGCCATTAAGGCACAGTCTTGGGGTGGGTGGCATAGTTCTGCGCTGGTTCACCTCCTTCCTCCAGGGCTGGTCCCAGTCGGTGGTGATAGGAGAGGAGAGATCTGACCCTTGACCCCTCCATTGTGGGGTGCTGCAGGGTTCAGTTCTCTCTCCTCTCTTGTTTGGCATCTACATGAAACCACTGGGTGAGATCATCTGTCACCATGGGTTGAGGTATCATTAGTATGCTGATGATACCCAATTATACATCTCTATCCCGGGTGAGGTAAGTGATGCAGTGACTGCCCTTTCTCAGTGCCTGGAGGCTGTGGGGGTCTGGATGGGGAACAACAGGCTTCAACTGAACGCTGGTAAGATGGAGTGGCTGGGGATTGATGGTGCTTCATCTTCCGGGAAACTGTCATCCTTAGTTTTGGATGGGGTGGCACTGCCCCAGACAGACTCAGTGTGTAACCTGGGGGTTCTCCTGGACTCACGACTCCTGCTCGAAGAGCAGGTGGCAGTCGTGGCCAGGAGGGCCTTTGCGCAACTTTGGGTTGTGTGCCAGTTACGCCTGTTCCTGTATCGAGAAGCCCTCTGAACACTCACACCCTGGTTATCTCCCATATAGACTACTGCAATGCGCACTACATGGGGCTACCCTTGAAGAGTATCCAGAAGCTTCAGCTGGTCCAGAATGCAGCCGCGCAGGCTATTTTTGGTGCCCCTAGGTTTGCACATATAACACCATTGCTGCACGAGCTGCACTGGGTGCCAGTTTGCTTCTGGGTCCAATTCAAGGTGTTGGTTATTACCTTTAAAGCCCTACATGGCATGGGGCCAGGTTACCTGAGGGACCATCTCATCCCCATTACATCAGCCCGCCCCACCCGATCATCCAGAGAGGGCATGTTGTGGACCCTGTCCATAAGAGAATTTCATCTGGTGGGGTCCAGGAAATGGGCCTTCCCTGTAGTGGCCCCTGCTCTGTGGAATATCTTGCCCCTGGAGGTGAGGCAGGCCCCCTCACTCCTGACCTTCCAGAAGGCCCTGAAGACCTGGTTCTGCCATCTCGCCTGGGGCGGGAAAGTGAATAACCATCCTTGAGGGTGGCTTGCACCCTAGAGTCCCTCCCACCAGCCTGGATTTTATACCTTTCTTGGATTTTATTTATTTACTGTATTTTATTATAACTGTTTTATGTGATTTTAATGTTTATATTTTGTGCTGGATTTTATTGTAAACCGCCCAGAGTCCCTCTTGGGGGAGATGGGCAGTGGCTAAATTTGAGCAATAAATAAATAAATAAATAAAACCACAGTTGAAGCATTGCCTGCTGGTTAGCGCTATTGCTTCAGCTTCATTTCCCTTCTTTTCCCTGGCTTTCTTGTGCTGTGATTTCCCAGAAGAGATAGGAGGGATCTTTCCTATCTCTTCTCCCACTCTGCGAGCAAGCAGCCAGACATATACGAGGGGGTGAGTTCTGTTTCGAGCATTGCCCCCAGGGTACAAATTAGGGTGTCCCAGTTTTCATTCAGTGAAGACAAAATGATGTAGGATTTTGTCAGAGGTGCACACTCAATGACTCTTTCTTGCAGCTCAACAAACAGGTGCTGTATATGATTCAGGTGTTCAGGAAGGCTATTTCCCTCTGCTAAGTGGGCCTTATAAAGCTTTCTGGTCAGGGAAACTTTACTCCCTGCTGTTGCCTTCACATATAAGTCTCTCAAAGCATCCCAAAGTTGCTTTGCAGACTGCACGCCACACACATTCACTAGCTGATTGTCCTCAACTCCTAAAATAATGGATGCTCCGGCACGTTCATCCTGTCTAATCCATGCATTGCTGGGGTTAAGAGGGGTTTGCTCACTGATTGGCTTCCAAAGGCCCTAGTTGTGCAGGTACATTTCCATTCTGAGACTCCAATTTAAGTAGTTTGTCTCTGATAGATGCTCGAGCAGCATTGGTGAGGGCTGAGAGGTAGCAGTAGCAGCCATGGCTTCTTTCTTCTCTTGCAAGTCACCTCAGCTCTGCAAACTGGGAAGCAGCTGGAAAGTCTCCATGTGGCTCTAAGAAGAAATCCTCACAAGTCTTTTTCACTTGCCTTTAAAATACAGATGAGGTGTCAAGCTCTCTCTGTGCCAGGGTCGCCTGGGCTCATAACCTGTTGATGCATGTGCAGAGTGCTGGAAAGCATTTGGCATGAGAGGTCAGAAAGAAGACACTAGGCATTTCAGCGAAAAAGTTGTATTCAGAGAAGACATGGAGAACATAAACAGTTTCCTCCTCTAGATCCCTAGAGGGACTCAGAACCTGGAATACAAAAGCATAGTTACAAGTGCACACGTGTTGAGCAAAAAGAGCTGCTGCTGAGCTGGGCTGAACAGAAACAGAAACAGAAACAGAAACAGAAACAGAAACAGAAACAGAAACAGAAACAGAAACAGAAACAGAAACAGAAACAGAAACAGAGACAGAAACAGAAACAGAAACAGAAACAGAAACCACTGGCAGTAACTCCAGGCAAGTTTTTTTTCAAGGATGCAGGCAGCTTTCCCTCATATGTTCATCCAACAAGATTTACACCCATTTAGGAAGGAATTAACTTCGCCTTCCCTCTTGCAAAGTTGCGGGGAGGGGTGAAGGAAGGGACTGGGCTTCTCCAGGACTGTCTTTCTCAACCTCCCTCCCTGCCAACCTGGTGCCTGTCTTTGTGCATCCTTTAAAACTCCTTGCCAACACCCCCCCCCCTCTTTGCTTCTGGCCCCACCTGCAGCCCACAACCAGGGTTAGACTCTTTGGGAAAAACCATTTGGCTGCAAAACTGATGACATGAGATCGTGCCACTTTTCCAAAACTTGATGGGATTTTCAGAACAGAGAAACAATTGAGATCTGAAATGTGCTTATATCAGAGATAAAAAAAAAATTGAATGCCATTCAAAGTGCTGGCGTTAACCTTGAAAGCTCTATATGATTTGGCTCAAAGGCACCAACAGGACCATCTAGTCCAAACACTTTTGCCCAAATTGGAGAATGTGAAGGTGCACAGGCCCTCCTTCTCTGTTGCTGGGCATGGGTGGGTGACTCTTGCAGGTTAATAGGTATATTGTGATCAGCCACAAAACAATTATTTAACAGACATGCCCCTTTCTCATTTCATCACTTGTAAGAAATGTTTTTAATTTTTAACCATGCCCAAAGCCAAAATAAATGTGTCCTATCTCTGCATTTCTCAGATTTTTTTGTTCCTCACTATATTTTCTCTGCAATTCAGATTGGGCCTCAATAGGATAATGTAGCACTTGGGGAAAAAGATACAAACCAAGAGGCCAGCTCCAGAGCCCAAAATGGAGAAGATCTCCACAGCTACCATAGACTTCCCTTTGCTGCTCAGGTAGGTGGGGAGGAAGGTGATCCAAACACTGCAAAAGACGAGCATGCTAAAAGTAATGAACTTGGCTTCATTAAAGCTGTCAGGCAATTTCCTAGCCAGAAAGGCCACTGTGAAACTGAGGAGGGCCAGGAAACCCAGGTAAGCAAGGACAGCATAAAACATTGAAGCTGAGCCTTCCTTACATTCTAAGATTATCTCTCCTATCAAGGAGTAGAAG
This sequence comes from Candoia aspera, assembly GCF_035149785.1. Taxonomy (NCBI): domain Eukaryota; kingdom Metazoa; phylum Chordata; class Lepidosauria; order Squamata; family Candoiidae; genus Candoia; species Candoia aspera. Next base: position 341,448,197 of record NC_086153.1, read on the forward strand.
TCCAAGTGGGGAACCGGGGGAGAGATTACCAGCCAAGTGGCACAAAGAACTGCTTGAACCAGGGGGCAGGCTATGACAATGGAGTTTGTCAGTGGCTTTCCTAAGAATTTCCTGCTCCTGTTCCCTGGCTTGGTGGCCATGAAGGCCAGAACCACCATGACAGTTTTTGCCAACACAGAAGAAACAGCAATGGAAAAGAGGATGGCAAAGGCAGTTTGTCGGAAGAGACAGGTAAGCTTCCCGGGTCGACCAATGAAGAAGAAGGAGCAGAGGAAGCAGAGCAGGAGGGAGACCAGGAGGATGTAGGTGAGATCTCTGTTGTTTGCTCTGACAATCGGTGTGTCACAATGTTTAAGGAAAATCGCCAGGACTGCCAACGTGATCACAGAGAGAGAAAGAGCGAGAGAAGCCAAAGCATATCCCAGGGTTTCTTGATAGGAAAGGAAGTGGATCTTCTTGGCCATGCAGTGATCTTTGCCCTTGTTAGGGTACTGGTCTTCTGGGCAGGGGTCACAGCGAGCTGCATCTGCAATCAAGAGTCTTTGTCTAAGCATTTCAGATGTATCTGCTGTGAACAAGTTCCCTCCCCCCAGGTGTCTCTGAGGTGACATGACTGTTCCCTTTCTGCAGTAGCCAACTCAAAGATGGTGATGGTGACCTACTGTAGAAATTTTGCTCACCCACAAAAGGCAAAATATCCTAGGTTGAAGATGAGTCTTGAGATGGGTTGGTTACATGCAGGGATCTATGGAGTTCCAGTTAAGAAGTCTGCTGTGGAGAAAAATCTTCCTAGGAACACTGCTATTAGAGGTTTGTCTACTTTATCTGTTGGTATGTGCTGAGTAGGCATAAAACAAAAGAGAGAGAGAGAATGACAGGAGGTGGGAGAGGGAAGGGGCTCTTTGCCTGATCAAAAGTGATTCATGGGGAAACTGGCTTCACGAGGGAGGGAGGAAAGAATGATCCAGAGGCAAAATAGCACTGAGAGCTCTCTGGCTCCATTTCTCTGCTTTGTATTTCAAATCAGATTTTCCTATCAGTCATCCAGACTTTTTTCCATGGAGGGGTTAGCAGACATGGGTAGATGGATTTCCAATTTCTTTGTTCGGCATATCGATTTCCTTGGAGACTGACATTCCTGAAACATCTGGTAAATAATAAAAATTAAGGCTTGAACCCCAACCCCAACCACACCACATTATTCATTCAGAAGAAAGATCAGTAGCTGTTTTCTCCCAGTGGTATGTGATGGTAGGACTGGAAAGGCTAATAGGGAACCCATCAATTGTGCCCTGAATCTACTTTGGATTAAATTGCTGAGGAGTGGGAAAGTTGGTCTTTGCGGGCAAGACGGTTTAGGTCCATATACTGAAAGTCTCTGCTGAAAAGTAGGAATACTTTTAAGCATGTCAATCTTACCAAAAATGACCAAAAATATCTTAATATTTTGATCAACTGAATAATTTCCTTGACCCAGGAAGATCTGCAGTTGAAAAAACCTGCAAGGTTTGCCCTACCTGTCTGATCAGACATGGTCCCTTCTGGACAAGGGTCACATTGGTAGCAGCAGACCTGCTCGCCCTCTGGAACGCTTCTCCTCTCCCCCGCATGGCACCTCTTCATGCCACACCTGGCAAAGGGCACCTTCTAAAAGAGAAAAGAAGAATGATTGAGATGGCCTACGCAATGAGCACGTATCATTTATTCCATTCCACATTCCCATTTCCATCTTCAGAATGTCTTCGAAACAACTGGTTCACCATGGTCTACCAGGAACCAGGAACAGCTCCTGGGGGAATTAGGCCAGTGGCGTTCCTAACCCACCAATGGATGCTGGAGATTGGAACTGGGACCTCTGTGGGCAAAGCAGGGCCTGTGACAATGTCCTATAGCCTTGCTGAAAGAAAGAATCACAAAGGTCCAGTAAAGGTCCATGGAGTTCTCTGTCTCATGCTTCAATTCCACCCTGGGTTTCCAGCATGAGTTTTTCCCAATCCCAACCCTTCTTGGGCATGCAGACCTCAAATGTGTTACATGCAAAGCAGGTCTTTCACCGCGAATTCAGAACATTTCTTTATACCCCACCTTTGTGGCCCAGATGACTGCATCTGGGTTAATGGTGAAATCCTGGCCTGGGGGAGCCCCAGGATCTATTTGCCCAACTGTCACAGGGATGAAAGTTTGATTGAGGAGGAAAACCCAGTTCAGAAGATCATAACGAGCAGATCCCAGTCCGTTTTCTGAGTATGAGACTTCATTTCCAGCACTATCATTGAACCGGACATTCATCAAATATGGAAGAATCTGAAACAGAAGACACCCTTAGGAGCTGGGGTAATTGCAAATGAGACATCGTGGCTCTATCAGTCTCTGGTGGCCACCGTCTTGGGAGAGAGGTTGTGTGTCTGTACTTGGCGAATATCTTTGTGATAGGGAACAGCACCGAATGATAGGAATCCATCCTGGAGCATGTGCAATTAATCTCAGCACTGCAAGAAAATTATTGGACATTTGGATTATGGGTTATTCAATTCCAGTTTTGCAAGAAAGATACCGACATACAAATATTTTAATGCCACACTGCAAATGTCATTGTTTGGTTTTATTCCTGAAATCCTTAGCTATATAAATTTTTAATGTTTATCATGGTCCATGGTCTTGTAAATGACATACTCAGTTTTGGGAATGAGTCAATGAATTCCACAACAACAGTAAGATTCCCCTGGACTTTCCTGACTCTTTCGAGATGACAGTCAAAGAGTGCAGAATGTAGTACCAGGTCTGACCCAATGGAAGGAAGTGCCTGCCCCAATCTTGATAGCGATCAAGGGAGATCCAAGATTTAGCCTTTGATGAGGAACAGCCTAATGACTTTCAGTCCAGGAGGCCTGTAGGACCACCTTTGCATTAAACTCCAGCTGTGTGTGCTGAGCTTCTCAGTGGCTGCTTTCACACAACTGGAACAGTACAACAAATGGTCAATTACCAGATCAGCCTGAATTCACAAAAAATGCTAAGCCATTGAAAAATAACAAGGTTAAAGCGAGCCAAGCTTAGTGTTTTGTTTATACGCTGGATTCAGATCACATGCTAAGGCCAACTTGTGCACATGTGACCACTGGGAGTTGCACTGACCTGCGGAAGCATCTTGCACAAGCACAGCCAGATTGCCATCTTGCTCGGCTGATGCTCCTGCCTGGGATGGTCAGGAATGGAAGCCCAGGCAGCTGCGGAAGAAGCTGCGGAAGGCCCTTCAGGACCTGAGAGGGAGGCCTGTCCCACCTGGGCACTGTGGACAACTGGCTGGGTCCTCTCTTTTCCTCCCCATGTCCCTTTTTCATCAAAACATTGTATTTCAGGCATTTTTATTGCATATTTTAATAACTTGTCTTTTAATATGTTTTGATTGATTATATGTGATCAAATTCTTGACTCTTCACAACTCTGTTTTGAGTTGTAGCGTACAGGTATCTAATAAATGATTTAGTAAATATATGTGGGAATCTTCCCCCCTAAAGATCTTTGGAATGGACAAGAGAAAGACATTACCTGCCATGACTGGACATTGGAGATCTTCTTTCCAAGCCTCATCAAGGCTGGTCGGGCTCCTGATCCATGCATTGCCTGTAGTGCGTGTGCCACAGAGTAAACGGCATTGTAGATGTTGTAACTTCCACCCGTCATGCTCTTTTCAAAAACGGAAGCTGACAGATTCTGGACATTCTCCTTCCCTGTACATTCTCCCCCTCCCTCTTCAGGGACTTCACCTGATTTCAGAAAACGGCAGCCAAAGACCCTTTCCCACCATGGAGGGAGAAAAACGTCTCCTTCAGGGTTCAAGGGGTCTAAAGACAGAATGAAATGCCTGAATTCTGATATGTCACCAGAGTGGTCCCTGAAATGCAAAGCACCATGGAACGACTTCAAGATTTGCAATGTTGTTTGAAATGCCATCACACTAACATCCCAATGGGAAGTCAGGATCCAGATTCTCCCAAATGAAGTTTTAGTCAGTTCTTCATAATAAACCAGCTTCATGGGTAAAATTTTAATAATACTGGAGCCTCCAAACAGAATAATAATTTCAGCTTTAAACCAAGATTTTGGAATCTGAAGAAATTTTGATAGTTTATCAGGTGTTTTCAACATGTTATCAGATTCCAACAGTTCACTGAAGGCCAGGCAGATCTCCTTCGCCTTGAGCATTGGCACCAGGGATGAGATGAAATCTGCTCCTCTGTCGTCTTCGGGGGCCAGAAGCCCAACCCAGTTCCACTGGAAGTGCAGGAGCAGCTGGACTAAACCCACATACTGAGGATGGTCATTGGGATTAATCCGGAAGAAGGAAGGAAAAGCAGTTCTGCCTCCCTGAGTGACCTCAAAGCCAACACCAAGCTGGAGAAAGCGAGATGGTTTTTTACAAACCATTTTTTGTAGACAAGGTCAAGTTTTATGATGGCTTTAAGTATATCCATCATACGATTTATGGCCCTACCAGGTGGGCTGAAATAGAGGTAGCTTCACTCTGAGTGACGAGGTTAATCCTCCCACCCAAAGAAGACCCCCCAGTGGCATTTTATACCTGGCTGTCACAGGTGAGAAGCAAGGGGGCAAAACTGTACCCCGAAACCAAGTATAAACTGGATTAAAAGGGGATTACAAAGAATCAGTTAAGAAGGAATTTCTCTGGGAGTATTTCTGAAATATCTCATTATCTGTCCTTTGGGGTTATAATATTCTGACACACGAAATACGAATATGAATTCAATTGTAGAATGGGGTCTCCAAGTCACGTACTCCTGATGTTGGAGTTGGACTCCGACTGGGCAAGTCCTCATGAGGAAACAGCCTTCTGACCTTATCTGGGCTGAGTTTGACTCTGTTACCCCTGAGAAAGTGGGCAAGATCCTTATGTCTCTCAGTCTAGCCACCTGTTTTTTAGACCCTGGCCCCTCCTGCGTTATTAAAGCAGCCTGGAAGGTGACCACAGGGCGGGTTCATCTGGTGGTTTCAGCCTCTTTGAGAGAGGGGGTGATCCCATCAGACTTGGAGGAAGTGGTGGTCTGCCCCCTCCTCAAGAGGTCATTGATGGACCCTTCCCAGTTGTAGAATTATCAGCCACTTTCCAATCTCCCCTTTCTGGGATGGTTGTGGAAAAGGTGGTTGGAAGAAAGCTACAGAGGATCATGGAGGAGATGAATGATCTGGACCCGATTCAGTCTGGCTCCAGACCAGGGTACGGTACAGAGACAGCATTGGTCATGCTTGCAGATAACCTTTGGGGGAGCCCGGGTGGGGGTGCTGCATCCACTCTAGTGCTCCTTGATCTCTCAGTGGCTTTTGATACTGTCGACCACAGGACCCTTCTGGACCGCTTTCAGGGGATAGGAGTGGGAGGGACTGTGCTCCAGTGGCTCACCTCCTTCCTCAGTGGTCGGTTCCAGTCCATTTTGACAGGGGGGAGGGATCGTGTCTGTGGCCCCTCATGTGTGGGTACATCAGGGCTCATCACTCTCCCCTCTCCTTTTCAACATCTACCTGAAACCACTGTGTGAGGTCCTCCGCCTGTCTGGGGTGCAGTATCATCCATATACGGATGATACCAGGCTCTACATTTCCACCCAAGTGGCACAGGTGGAGCTCCCAATGTCTTGACCCAGTGTCTGGAGGCTGTCCGGGTCTGGATGGGGCACAACAGACTTCGGCTCAATCGTAACAAGACTGAGTGGCTGTGGCTGTTGGACCCCCTGGGTCAGGGATGTCGCCATCATTGGTTTTGGATGGGGCTGCCCTTCCCCAGTCAAGGATGGCACACCACTTGGGGGTCCTTCTGCACTCACAGATTCTGCTAGGAGAGCAGGTGGCAGCTGTAGCCAGGAGGGCCTTTGCACAGCTTTGTGTTGTGCACCATTTATGCCCTTTCCTGGATCGGGAAGCCCTTCGGACAGTCACTCATGCCCTGCTCACCCCATGCTGGGATTATTGCTGCCCTTGAAGACCACCCGGAAGCTGCAGCTAGTTCAAAATGCAACCACCCAGAGTCAATGCAATACAAGATGGGGAGTAAAGAAATATGATAAAATGAATGAATGAGGGAATGAATGAATGAATAAATAAATAAATAAATAAAATGCAGCAGCCTTCTCTAATGCCTTCTCCATTGTGGATCCCACCCTCTGGTACAGCATCCATCCAGAGATGAGGAGGGCGCCCTCTCTCCTGGGGTTCCGGAAAGCCTTGACGACCTGGCTTTGGTCCCAGGCCTGGGGTTGATGTTTGTCATTGTTTAATGGCGCCTGTTTTGTGTTGTTGGTTTTGTTAGCAGGGTATTTTAGTCTGGGCTGCCTTTTGATCTAATGTTTCTCGCTGTTTTTATGTTTTATCTAGTTTTGTACACTGCCCAGAGCCCAGTGGAGTTGGCCAATAAATTTTTAAAAATAATAATAAATAAATAAATGTTTCCCCAAACTACTTGGACTGTCTTTGGCTTCGGTGTTCAATTCTGTTCTGTGTCTCCCCCACACAGATATCCAATAGAACCCCCTTACCTGTGGGACCTTGAGGATGGTGAAGATGGGGGCCATCTGCCTTGAGGACTTGGAGTCACTGCCACCAATGACAGACAGCAGGGCATCCTGCCTGTCACATTGATAACCTGGAACCATTCGGCCTCGTGTGGAGAGCAGAGAGAGGCTGTTCAAGGAGATCCTCCTCTCAGTCTGGCTATTGTCGTAGATGCGGAAGCCGAGTGTGATGTTGGGGAGGAGAACCAGGTCCTTGTTGACCTCTGTGACTGCAAATACCAAGGCCAGGAACTGCTGGTATTTGTTGGGGATGACTCTACAATGAGAAAGACATCAGGGAACATTAGAGGAAAAGTTGTGTATGCTGGAAGAGTTTGCTTTGCCTTTTTCTGATGTTCTCCTGGACTTTCGATTTTGTTCTGAGGCTACGGCCAAAAACATCTGATTAAGAATGTTATCTGGATGACACACCTTTGAAACAGTGGTAGGGACTGAGAAGTACTACATCTGAGACTCCAAGCACTCATTTTCCACCGATGTGGGTAATCTTTCGTCTAAGATATGTGTGTGTGTGCCTTTGAGTGGGTGCTGACTCCCAGTGACTGCCTGGAAAGTTCCTGCAGTTTCCTTGGCAAGTTTTTGGAAGTGGTTTGCCATTGCCTTCTTCCTGGGGCTGAGAGAGGGTGACTGGCCCAAGGTCACCCAGCTGGCTTTGTGCCTAAGGCGGGACTAGAACTCAGGGTCTCCCGGTTTCTAGCTCCATGCCTTTAACCACTACCCCACACTGGCTCTCAGGTAGCTGGCTCTAAGGTAGCTTCTGCAATACTCAACAAACCCCTGGTTCAGATCCATGGGAATGGGAATCCCAGGTGGTTTCTCAGAGGAGGATCACAGCTGAGCAGTCAAGGCATGTTCTTCGCACACAGAAGGCCAAGCTTTTGACCTCACAGCTCCTGCACTAGTCAACAGTAAAGCCTCTTTGGGAAGCTGCCTCTGCCATTCAGTGCAAGCAAACGGAGCTGGAGAACAAGCCATGATGACGGTATGTGATATCATAAGATGGTGAGAAACCATTACAGGTGCATTGAAGCCGGTCTCTCCCCAGGAGCTGGTATTTACAGCCTGCTGCCTGGGTGCTGCGCTTTTCACACAGCCCATGATATCCATCTCCTCCATGAATTGATCCACCCCCTTGAAAAACCGTCCACACAACTGGTTGGGGCAAGTCCCACCACTTAACTGGGTCTGGTTTTTCAAGAAGGGCTTCCTTGTATTGGTTTTGAATCTTCTTGCCTTTAGCCTGGCGGAATTTTTGAGAAAGCAGAGAGACCCTCCTCTTCCTCCTCACCCCCCCTCTTTCATACCCCTGTACCGTCCGCCCCTTCTTCCCTTTGCTCCGGCGGCTGCCTTCTTTCCCAATCGCTCTGCTGGCCCCCTAATCCCTTTGCTTGTCCCCTCAAGCAGCTTCGTCAGCTCGGATAACCCTCGCTCTTCCCAATATTCCAGCGGGGGCCACAGCATCCGTTTACTGAAGGCTGTTATAGGAGCACTACGGATCCCCAAACTGAATTGCCTTTTCTTCCTGCACCTCCACCCTGTAAACAGATTGGCTTTTCCTTTGAGTTTTCCCCCATCACTTTCTGTCCAAATTAATATGAAATCAACTTCTTCACTAGGTCACCCAAGTTTATGAGCTATTCTGCCTCCTCTCTTTTGAAGCTGTCTATCATCTTCCTGCTGAAGTCCTGAAAAGTGGAACATTCTGAACTATTTTGTGAGCTTGGCTCTTTATCGAGAAAGGCACGAAGGCTCCTGAACTGTGCCGGGACATTGCAAACATCACCAGAACAAGAATCTCTGAAAGAAGGCCCTGAATCCAAAGCCAAGCAGGCAATCCTCTACCCCTTCCCCCTCCAGCTCAAACTTACGAAGATTTGGTATCCGAGAAGAATGGGTCTTTTTGAAAGTCTAGCAAGCCAATGGAAATAAAGATTCTCAGGGGCAAATTGCCCCCGATAATGAGATGGCCAGGCCTGTAGTGGTCCTCCAGAGTCTGCCAAGGGTTCCGCAACACACAGATGGTTTGCATCCTCTTCTGAGTCATTGAAGGTAGGAGCCAGAAGAGCAGCAGCAGCAGCAGGTGGGGCAGCCCAATCATCATTCTCTCCTTCCCTCCTGGGTAAAAAATTAAGGCTTGTGCAGAACCTGCAGAAAAGAGGCAGGCTGTGCCCCTTGGATGGGCTCGAGGCCAATTTATATCAGGCGTGCTTTGTCTTAGGTGTGTTTGAGCTGAGACCAAAGAGAAAATTGAGTCTCGTCCCTCAAAGGAAATCACCTCCTTGCAAGACAAGCTATGGTGACCTGTCCAGCCCCCCTTGGGAGAGCTCAGAGCAGATTTATTTTCAGCAGGTTTTCACTTGGATGTCTTTTGTGGGTAAAAATCCAGAGGGGTTACATGAAGAATTACTGTTGTTATGATAATTCCAGGGACGAGTAATTTTTTATGCACTTAGCAATAGATTTTGTTCACATGCCAGGAGGTTAAAAAACATATTTGTGTCTCTGGTTGCTGACCCAGGGGGCCGATGGACTGGAGAGCCAGGGAGCAGCCGACTGTTTCTCCGATGGGAAACTGAGCACCCGCAGCCAGGATGGCGTCTGGCCTCTGCCATAGTCTGCTGAGATGGAGGGAGGGCGAAGGGGCACGAGGGCAGCATGGTAGACAGCTGGGCCCTTGGAAGTGGCAGCAATAATGCCATCTCTGGATGGAACAACTGGCTTATTTATACTCCCTTGACAGCAGATGACCTTAGAAGCTAATTTCTCCTGTAGACTTCTATAAATTATTATTATTATTATTATTATTATTATTATTATTAATTAAACTTGTTTGCTGCCCAACTCTCAGTGACTTCAGGCAGCTCACAACCATCAAACAGAGAAATTACAATAAAATCAATAAAGCACAAATATAAATATTTTTATATTTCTTTTATATTTCTCTTATATTTCTCTTATGCCACCCCCCTCCGCAGGGAGGCAGGACCCATTCGATTGTTCCGCCCTGGCAACTGATGGACCCAGTGAGGTTTCAGAGGGAGCTGGGCATTATACCCAAGGATCTTCATGGTCCAGTGGAGGCCCTGGCCGCTGCCTGGAATAGGGAGGCGGCTGGGGCCTTGGACAGGATCGCTCCTGTGCAACCTCTCTTGCCTTATCATACTCAATGCTCCCCGTGGTTTATGGAGGAGCCAAGGGTTTTGAAGAGGTTTAAGAGATGTTTAGAGCACCAGTGGAGGAAGACAAAGACCGAATCCGACCGAACACTGGTTAGAGCCGCTGTTAAGACCTACCTGGAGGCAATAAGAGCGGCGAAGAATGAATACTTCTCCGCCCTTATTGTGTCTGCAGAATGCCACCCAATGGCCCTCTTTAAAATCACTCTTTCTCTTTTGGGGAAGGTGGTGTAACGATTGCCTAAACCCAAATACTCAGTCTCACAAGCTCGGGCTTAAAGATAACTGATTTATTAAAGGAATAGTATGCAAATACAGAGAAAGCTGAGAATGAGCAAAAGCGCGCCAAATACAAACTTAAAAGCCTTGCTTGTGAGCAGGTCCCGCCCCGTCGCCCGTCAGGACGCTCCCCCTCCCAGGTGCTGGAAGCCGTTAGACGCGCCTGGGAAAGTAACCTTGAACAGGAGCGCAAACCCAAACATGCATTCCAAGCCCTCAAAACAAGAGAGGGCGAAAGAATGGAAAAACCCCGGGTAAAAGAACACGGAACAGAGAATGACATGTGAAACGTTACAATGTTAACCATACATTAGAATGAGAACATGACATATTGCCCCCCCAAAAGAAATTAGGGAGCCGGTTTGTCAGGATAGGCAGAGTGAAATTGGGCTACGAGACGAGGAGAATGCACGTCTGGAGCAGCAACCCATTCAGGATGAGGGAAATGTTTCCAGCGGATGAGGTATTGTAGAGTGGAGCGGTGGCGTCTGGAATCAAGGATAGATGCCACCTCGAAGTGTTGCTGGTTGTCAATCATGAGAGGAGGTGGAGGAATGGGTTGCGGATGCCAACGGTTCGACGACAGGCAGGGTTTGAGTAAACTACAATGGAAAACAGGATGCAAACGTTTAAGGTTGTGAGGTAAAGCAAGTTTAAACGTAACAGGGTTGAGTTGAGCAACAATTGGAAAAGGACCAACAAATTTAGGACCAAGTTTTTTAGAGGGTTGTGGGGACTTGATAAACTTAGTTGACAAGTAGACTTTATCTCCGACCGCAAAAGATGGTTCAGGGGAACGCTTTGCATCGGCATGGCGTTTGTAGGTAGCCTGGGCATGGTGGAGAGCAAGTAGAATATTAGACCATGAGTCTTTGAGAGAGTCTGCCCAGCCAGCGAGGGTGGCTGGGAGCGGTTGAGGATGAGGAAGTTCAGGAATCGGAACGAATTCACGTCCAAAAACTGTTTTAAAGGGAACTTGACCAGTGGTTTGATGAATGGAGTTGTTGTAAGCGACCTCAGCAAATGGGAGTAAGTCGACCCAGTTGTCTTGCTGGTAGTTAACAAAAGCTCGGAGGTATTGTTCCAATGTAGAATTAACCGCCTCTGTAGATCCGTCCGTCTCCGGATGCCAGGCGGTAGAAAGCGATTGTTTTGTACCCAAGAGTTTCAAAAATGCCCGCCAAAATTGTGACGTAAATTGTGTGCCTCTGTCACTCACCAAACGGGCGGGGATACCGTGGAGGCGGTACACGTGGATGAGGAAGAGGCGTGCCAGCTGTTGTGCGGTGGGGATAGAAGCGCATGGGATAAAGTGGGCTTGTTTGGAGAAAAAGTCTTTGACGACCCAAATGACAGTTTTGCGTTGACTAGGGGGTAGATCAACGATAAAATCCATGGAGATATCCTGCCAAGGGACAGATGGAGTGGCCACAGGTTGAAGGAGACCTTGGGGCTTGCCAGGTTTGCGCTTTATCGCCGCACATACAGGGCACGCAGTGACATATTCCCTCAGGTCTTTGAGTAAAGTTGGCCACCAGAATTGGCGGCGAACGAGGTGCAAAGTTTTTACGTAGCCGAAATGCCCAGCTAGCTTGTCATCGTGGCAGCGCTGGAGTATGGTTTTTCGCATTGATTCGGGTACATAGAGACGATCGTTGCGCCAGGCAAGATCATCGGTGAAAGTTAAAATGTGTCTATTGGCTTGCAACCAAGTATCTGTTTTAAGGTGGGAGAGCAACTGTTGTTGCAAATCGGAGGGAATTGACAAGGGAGGCGGGCGGCTGGAAGGCGGAGCGGCGGGAGGCGGAGTTGATTGCGCTCGGGTCTGGCTGCGAGTCACCGCTGCCAAACCTAATTGTTTGTCGGTCCAGACGGTGCCTTGGACCGTTGGCCCTGGGCCAGCATCTTGGGGTCTGCGCGAGAGTGCATCAGCTAAGAAATTTTTCCTGCCTGGTATAAATTTAAGGGTGAAGTCAAAGCGGTTGAAAAACTCAGCCCAGCGCAGCTGTTTGGGACTGAGTTTTCGACTGGTGCTTAAAGCTTCCAGATTTTTATGGTCAGTCCAGACTTCAAAAGGGTTTGAAGTGCCTTCCAATAGGTGTCGCCACGTCTCTAACGCTGTTTTTACAGCAAAAGCCTCCTTTTCCCAAACATGCCATCTTCTCTCTGTTTCCGTGAATTTGCGAGAGAGGTAGGCACAGGGTTTTAAAGTGCCAGATTGGTCAGCTTGTAATAGAATTGCGCCTATGGAAAAATCAGAAGCATCGACTTGTACCACGAAGGGTTTAGAGGGGTTTGGATGCTGTAAAATCGGTTCTGTGGTAAAGATTTGTTTCAGCGCTTCAAACGCTTGCTGACAGGCGGGAGTCCATTTAAGGAGCGCGCCTGGGTTCTTTGAACGTCGCGTATCCCCCTGTCCTTTAGTTTTTAACAGTTCAGTAAGGGGGAGGGCGATTTCCGCAAAATTTTGGGCGAATGTTCGATAGAAATTAGAGAATCCAAGGAAACTCTGTAATTGTCTCCTGGTACGGGGAGGTTCCCATGCCACGATGGCTTCTACTTTTGCAGGGTCCATTTCAATGCCCTGAGCTGAAATCCGGTACCCTAGGTAATCAATTTGCGACTGATGAAAGGCACATTTTGACAGTTTTGCATACAGCTGTGCTTTTTGCAATTTAGCTAGTACCTGACGCACCAGGTGGATATGTTCTGACATGGTTTCAGTATAAATCAATACATCATCCAAATATACCAGTACCCCTTTAAATAGGTGGTCATGCAAGACCTCATTGATTAGTTGCATAAAAACCCCAGGTGCCCCAGATAACCCGAATGGTAAGACTTTATATTGGAAAGCCCCAAGAGGACAGTTGAAAGCTGTCTTCCACTCATCCCCTTCCCTTATGCGAATGCGAAAGTAGGCTTCTCTCAAATCCAGTTTTGAAAAGATTTTGCCTCTGGCCAGATGTGATAACATATCTTTGATCAGGGGCAAAGGATATTTATTTAATATTGAGACCGCATTGAGCCCGCGGAAATCGGTACAAAGCCTTAATGACCCATCCTTTTTTGGCCTGAATAGGACAGGCGCTCCTACCGGGGAATTTGCCGGCTCAATGAAACCTCTAGCTAGATTTTTGTCAATGAACTCCCTTAGCGTGGTAAGCTCTTTGGGAGACATGGGGTATATTTTTGGGTGAGGCAATTTTACATTTGGTAAAAACTCAATGGCACAGTCCGTTTTTCGGTGGGGTGGCAAGCGATCTGCTTCCTTTTCCCCAAATACTTCAGCAAAATCTTGGTACTGATTGGGTAGCCCCTCAAGAGGTTGAAGCGTTTGCACAGTGGTATACGCTACCCCACCACCCTCCATGTCCTCCAGTAGGTCCTTTTCGGGTACTTTGTAAAATCCATCTGCAAACGTCACAGTTCTATGCAGCCAGTTGATAAAAGGGTTTTGCTTCACAAACCAAGGCATCCCCAAGATTACCAGAGGACCCCCCACTGGAGCTACCACAAATGGCAGCTTTTCCTGATGGGAGCCCATCTGCAAGGCGACCAGTCCCGTGGAAAGATTGACTGCTTTCCCTCCCGCCATAGTTCCATCCAATTGGGTGAAAATCATGGGTCTTGGCAAAGGGAACGTGGGCAGTTCCAGAGCCGCTACGACATCAGGGTGCATCAGGGAACGGGAGCAACCCGAGTCTAGCATGGCCCACACTTCCACCGTTTTGGTTTTTGAGCTTAGTTTAACTTTAACAGTCAGTGTGGGGAAGTTTCCACTCACCGAATCATGGTTACGCCCGGTTTCTTCCACCTGCCGCCCTTCAGGGCAGGTGGTAGGCTTTTCCCGCCGGCTGCTCGAATTGCAACTCTTCCTCCTCTTCACCGAAGGGAAGGTCTGGGGGGTCCAGTTCCGCGAGGGCTGCCTTCAGTTTTCGCGGTGGAGCAGGAGCAGGCGTCTTTACCGCGGGTTTCGTCTGTCGTTCCTCTGGACGGCGTCTTGGGCACGAAGTGGCTCGATGTCCTTCTTTCCCACATCTGAGGCACTGACCCTTGGAGAACCGTTGCTCCCTCTCTTCTTCCCAGGTTTTTGGTTTGGGGCGGCTGGCAAGTCCAGATGTGCGCGCCCCTCTAGCGAGACGTGTTTGTCGAAGCTCCTTGGTATGGGCATAGGTTCGTAGGGCATTTTCTGCGCTTCCCGCCAACTGAATCCACCCATATAGCGTTTTGGGATCGTCTCTGCCTAGCGCCCATCGAAGGATTTCGGGTTCTAGCCCCTGCTTGAACAATTCGATGATTGTTGGCTCAGACCAGTCTTCCACTTTTCCTGCTAAAGCTTTAAACTCCAACGCATATTTAGCAACTGAGAGGGACCCTTGGTAGAGTTTGCGCAGGTCATTTTTGGCCGTTTCTTGAGCTAGGGGGTCTTCGAAATGCTCCTTGAGTGCCCACAAAAATTCATCAAAGTCCTCTAACTCAGTTGCCTCAGCTTGGCATAGTTGCACATACCAATCTGCTGCCCTTCCTCTCAGCTTGTTGGCAATGAAATTGACCTTGCCGTGTTCAGACTGAAAGTTCCGACCCCAATCTTCTATATAATGCTTGGCATTCGTAATAAAGAAGGAGAGCGTTGCGGGATCCCCATCAAACTTCACTCCAAATGGTGGGAAGGTTCTTGCCGGCTCAGCTGGCTGTGGCGGTGCCGCGAATGACAGCGTACGCCGAGCCCCCACAGGTGGTCGATCCCTAGGAGGTCTTGCCTCTCGCTCTCCCCTTTGATGGGCTGATCGAGTCTTACTTCTCCCCCGGGTCGACAGGGTGCTGTGCCTGGGGTACCGTGACGGCTCTTCCTCCCAATCCTCCGGGGTGGGCTCTGCCTCTCTGGGCTGATCCTCTCTGGGTAGATCCTTGAGGATCGTCACTATTAAATCCATTTTATCTTCCAATGCCCTCATACGGGCCGGAGTGACCGGCTCCTCCTGGGGTTGGTTGGTTATCACCACCTTCGGTGACAAGGGGACTTCGTGCTCCCAGGCCAATTGGGGAGACCCCCTCCCCGTGGTTCTTTCCATAACAGATCTCTGTTCACTCCTAAGACTCTCCTGTATGGATGTTAGCAGCTCGTCCAATTGGGTATCTCGCAACTCCCGACGTGCTGCTCTTTGCGCTCTCGAGGTTAGCGCTGGCCGGCTTTTGGCCACCTCCCGCTCTTCTTCGCCTCCCTCACTTATGCGAAGTTGAGGTTCTGTCATCGCTAGCGTTCCCTCTTATCCAAGGATTGGATGGGGCCAGCGGAAAATGAAAAAAAATGATTCTCAGCTTTATGTAACGATTGCCTAAACCCAAATACTCAGTCTCACAAGCTCGGGCTTAAAGATAACTGATTTATTAAAGGAATAGTATGCAAATACAGAGAAAGCTGAGAATGAGCAAAAGCGCGCCAAATACAAACTTAAAAGCCTTGCTTGTGAGCAGGTCCCGCCCCGTCGCCCGTCAGGACGCTCCCCCTCCCAGGTGCTGGAAGCCGTTAGACGCGCCTGGGAAAGTAACCTTGAACAGGAGCGCAAACCCAAACATGCATTCCAAGCCCTCAAAACAAGAGAGGGCGAAAGAATGGAAAAACCCCGGGTAAAAGAACACGGAACAGAGAATGACATGTGAAACGTTACAATGTTAACCATACATTAGAATGAGAACATGACAGGTGGGTACAATGACTCAGCTCCAGAGCCATGCAGAGGAGTTTTTGGAGCATCTGCAAGACAAAATTGCTCGGATCTGCTCCACGCTAGACTCCAAGCATGAGGCAGGGTCTGTGGAGATACCAAGGGATCGTACTTATCATGTTATCTGGGAACGGTTTGATCCTGTTGGACATGAAGAAGTGGACAGGATCCTCTGGACAGTAAATGCCACCACTTGTCAGCTTAGACCCATGTCCCTCCTGGATGGTGAAAGCAGCTCAGGAGGTGATGTGTGGATGGGTCAGGTGATGGTTAATACATCCTTGAGGGAGGGGGCATTTCCAACTGCCTTTAAGGAGGCACTGGTACAACCCCTCCTCAAGAAACCATCGCTGGACCCTACTGTACTGGGTGATTTTTCTCCAGTATCCCACCTCCCCTTTTGGGGGAAAGTGGTTGAGAAAGTGGTGGCATTACAGCTCCAGAGGATTCTGGAGGAAATGGATTATCTAGACCCCTTTAAGTCAGGTTTCAGGCCCGGATATCGGACAGAAATGGCATTGGTCACACTTATGAATGATCTCTGGCGGGAGTGGGATGGGGGTAGTGCATCCATCCTTGCTCTTCTTGACCTTTCAGCGACTTTCAATACCATCGACCATGGTATCCTTTTGGGTCGGCTCAGGGAGTTGGGGGTGGGCAGCGTAGTTTTGCGCTGGTTCACCTCCTTCCTCCAGGGCCGGTCCCAATCGGTGGTGATAGGGAGTAAGAGAGCTGACCCTCGACCACTCCTTTGTGGGGTTCTGCAGGGTTCAGTTCTCTCTCCTCTCCTATTCAACATCTACATGAAACCACTGGGTGAGATCATCCGTCACCACGGGATGAGGTACCATCAATATGCTGATGATACTCAATTGTATATCTCCATCCCCAGTGAGGTAAGCGATGCTGTGACTGCCCTCGCTCGGTGCCTGGGTGCTGTAGGGGTCTGGATGGGGAACAACAGGCTTTGGCTGAACCCTGGTAAGACAGAGTGGCTGTGGGTTAAGGGTTCCTCCGTATCCGGGACATTGTCAACTTTAGTTCTGGATGGGGTTGCACTGCCTCAGACAGACCCAGTGCATAACCTGGGGGTCCTCATGGACTCACGGCTCCTGCTCAAAGAGCAGGTGGCAGCTGTGGCCGGAAGGGCCTTTGCACAGCTTTGTGTTGTGCACCAGTTATGCCCTTTCTTGGATCGGGAAGCCCTTTGGACAGTCACTCATGCCCTTGTTATCTCCCATATAGACTACTGCAATGTGTTCTACATGGGGCTGCCCTTGAAGAGTATCCAGAATCTTCAGCTGGTCCAGAATGCAGCTGCACAGGCTATTTTGGGTGCCCTAGAGGGAGCACAAAAACCTTTACTACGCAAGCTGCATTGGATACCAGTTTGCTTCCAGGTCCAATTCAAGGTGTTGGTTATCACCTTTAAAGCCCTACATGGCATGGGACCAGGTTACCTGAGGGACCACCTCTTCCCCGCATCATCAGCCCGTCCCACCTGATCATGCAGAGAGGGCATGCTATGGACCCCATTGATAAGAGAATTCCATCTGGCGGGGTCCAGGAGGTGGGCCTTCTCTGCAGTAACGCCCGCCCTTTGGAACGTCTTGCCCCCAGAGGTGAGATTAGCCCCATCACTCCCAGCCTTCCGGAAGAAGTTGAAGACCTGGCTCTGCCACCGGGCTTGGGGCAGGGACGAGAATTGCCATACATGGGATTGGCTAGTGTCTTGAAGTGCCCCTCCTACATAATGACTGAAGGAGATCACAGCCATCTGGATTTTTTTAGATGGGGTAATTGAGAAATTGTTTTAGAGGGATTTTATTGGAATTTTATTATATATTTATTGTTTTATATTGTAGACCGCCCAGAGTCCCTCCGGTTGGAGGAGATGGGTGGTGAGAAATTTGATAAATAAATGAATAAATAATAGAGAGGCAGGGTGGTCACTCAGGTGCAAAGCTAATTTGAACCCTGCTGGAGGGTTCCTTTCAGCCCCATTAGGTGGGTCTGACCAGAAAATCAACTCCGTGAGATGACCAGAGAGCCACTTTCTTGAGAGTGGCTATAGGAACGGAATCTTTCCAATCAGATTGTGCTGCATCTCCCCTC